>NC_133480.1:6695512-7018640 GCF_025370935.1 Choristoneura fumiferana
CAAGGAGTCATTGGTCTGTTGCCGGCCTTTAAAGAGAGTAGGTATAAGCCCAGAGGCCTTATTGCCTAACGCTTGAAATGACAGATTTTGTAAAACTTTGGAAAACTGCCATTTGATTGTGATCGCGAGTGTCAGAAGCGTTAAGCAATCCGGCCTCTGATGTCATAGTTGTATGGAAACACTGCTGGCGGAAGTTGATTTCATTGCTGGCATTTGTATTGCGTTCCCTTGCTTTATCGAAAGTACACACTGAGACATGGATGCACAGAAAAACAAAAAAAAGAGACCAGCGCTGGGAATCGAACCCAGGTGCTCAGCAATCCGTGCTGTGTGCTATAACCCCTACACCACCGCTGGACAGGAGTCTAGACACAAATTTCTCCTATGCACACATCATATCTCAGGTTGCTTTTTACCCTTTTTTAATAATAATAACAGTAGCAGCAGAAGCAATGCAGTGATGCAACTATTGCAATTATAAAATCTGTTCAAACACATACCTCCATGATATCATTGTGATCTCTGACATTTCTGCTTTCCATGAAAACGTGTTTTGTATCGTTCAGCTGAGCCCACATGCCCGACTCTCGCCATCTGGTATAGGATAATTGAGAGGAATTCATTGGCAATTTGTTTAATAATTATTGTAGAGACAAACTATTAGAAACTTACAATTTTGAGTTGTGATATTCGAAATTGATTATTTTTGCATACATTTTTTGCGAAAATAACCTTTAATATAGTATTTAAAATCACTATTACAGTTTTTTTTTTCAATTTGAATTTTGCCTGTTCTCTTTGACTTTGGTCAAAATTTGACTTATCCCAGTCAAAATAAACGTGTTGAAACAAAGTGATAAGTGTGCGAAGTAAGGCTTACCTCTTCACAAGTTTGTTCATAAGCATGTAAGAGGGCAGGAAGCAGAGGACCCCGTTGGGTGTCACCTGGGAGACCCATAGCACCGCCTGTCCCAGCCCGTCCTGCGTGTCGGACTGGTCGGTGCCGCGGCTGGTGCATTCCAGCGGCTGCCCGTTGGGACATGTTGTCAACGTGCCTATCCATACCTGTCGGAGAATGCGGTACTTAATAATGTAAAAGGGAAAAGGGCGTCGCCAGCTGATAATCCAGGGGGGGGGGGATGGGATGGGGATGCCTCACCCTCGATCGGGGAGACACCGACATCGCCCTTAGCCAGGAAGCTCAGACAGGAGGATCAACAGATCATTGCAACTCACTTATATACCGACGAACACGAAATTATTCAAACTTCTTTCAGCCATCTCATTACAACTTTTGCAAGAGTGGACGAAATGAGCTTTACGGTGGGAGACGGAGAGAGAGAGTTCTTGCGAAAACGCCTGAGGGGAGAGTATGTTCGCGCGAAACTCTGCCGAACAGATCAAAAAGCAAGCAACGTTACCCGTCGTATTTTAGTATTTCAAGAAATTTCAAACCTTGAAAAAGAAACGTTCCAGTGACCCTAGCGCCACGATATTAAAAAGATGAGTGGCGGCCATTATGGCTTGTTGGAATAGGCATGCATGTGTATTTTAGGTAAGCCAGGGTCTCTGTGTCTATTCTATCAGCTAATAAACTATTCTTTTAACAAATTAAATTTGACATTACTGACCCTGTCCTTTGGTATGATGTGGTTAGGGCTGACTTGCAGCGGGAAGTCGGTGGCGAGCTCCGAGTGGAGACTGATGAGCGGCGTGAGGGTCCCCGAAGCCAAGATGATGCATTTGGCCAGCTTCAGGCCTTCGAAGATCACGGCCGGATTCATGCAGAGCAGGCGGAGCGAGAAGGTCTCTCTGTCTGATTTCTGGAAGTTTGTAAAAGCGATTGTATAATAAAATGTCCAACTGATACAAGATTTCCAGCCGAAATTGGACCTTCGGTCGGTCACTGATAATAATTATAGTTCGCTGCATAAAAACACAAAGTTAAAGGTCATCCCGAGTAGGAACTCGTATGAATAATAAATAAAATAATAATTCATAAAGACTAGCTGTGATAAAATCCGGAATACGATAATTCGTTGAAGAAATAGAATCATCTACATAGATCGAAGAATATTTAAGTTGGATAGTACAGCATTATGATTCTTTATGATCTCATTTTCAGCATCTTTATATTTGCATATTTTCGAACATAGTTTGCTGCTTTTCGTTAAGCTGATTGTACCTATTCTTATCTATTAGTTTATCATTTTTTCTCGCTCTTGCAACTATAATTAAGTCACTAAAAAAGCAAAACAAGGTGACATCACTGCACTTATTGAGTACTTAATCGCGCGCGTGTCCAGTCGTCTATATAACGCACGGTTTAAAAATAACTTTTTGATACCACTGATTTTTTGGCTGTAAACGAGTTGTTAAATCGTAGTTTAAAATGGAAAGAAACAGTGCAGTATTGAGTTGAACAAAGCTGCAATTAGTGTGCATTTTAACGAACCTGCAAGACTTTTTAACATCGGCTAGACTTTCCGAAAATACGGTGCACTTTATGCCAAGGTTAAATTTGTTTAGGAAATCTATAAGATGTATTCAGATAAAATTAAATCGTTTAATCACAACTACTATACAGTGGAAATTTTGGATGCACAATACGAAGATCTTGAGAGATTTTTTTGTATACCGGCTTCTTGGATCCAAGTAAAGGGATCAGATCAAAGGGTTCTTGTTTCATTTCCTTTGAATGAAGAAGCATCAGTGACTAAGCAACGGGTTAAGGATGGTAAAGAATTTTCTGCAAATTGGACAGTTCTTGTGGCTGACGTCAAGTATGGAACGAGTGAGTTATTCAATGTATTCTTTATTCCTTATACTTTTAGTTATTTGTGAATATAGATTGGTCATAAAAACGTAATATTGACCTTGAGACATCAGTCTTTATTTGATTTATGATTAATTACATCCCACTATTATTATAAATGCGTATTGTTGCCTTTAAACCGCTAAACCGAGAAATTGGGTATAGAGATACTTTGAGTCCCGGGGAAGGACATAGGTTACCTAGTTTTTATCCCGGATAATTGCAAAGTTCCCGCGGGATAGCGATAAAGAAATTCTACAAAATTGTATTAGCGTGATAGTTCCGATTGTGGTATTAATTATGTAATTTTTAATCCCACCAAACACATTCTGTAAAAAACTTTAAAAAACTAGCCAAGTCTCGATGGAGCTGCTTGCTTATCTCTAAAAAGTAATGAAATCTAGACAGTCGTGCCAAGTCTAAGGTACTGCGATTTCTTTATTACTATAGTTCTCTAATAGTTTGGTTGAACTCTTTTGTTTTCAATCAGAGTCACCATGTACTCCAGATCTTCGATTATCCTAGTTTTTATAGTTTTCCCTTTATGTGGCAATTAAACCCTAACTCTGTACCAAATTTCAGCTCTCTGAGTTTATGGGAAGTACTAGTTCTATTTGATGATCATGAGTGAGTGAGTGAGTGAGTGTCATAAATGCGAAACTTTGCTTTCGCTTAACTTCGGAGCTAAATGACCTACAGACTTGAAATTTTGGATTTTAAGTATGTGATTATAGCTTACTGGATGACGAAAATTTCTGCGTTCTGGTCTTATCCAGAGGTTCTCAAATAGGGGCCTGAAAATGCGGCGAAATGGTTCCAGTAAAGGATGGTACGGCAGTGTTTGCTTCGCGCTCGACTTGGCGGGGGCACCGTGCTCCCAGATTCTGCAGGCAAACGTACGTTTACTTTGCCTTTGGGTGACTGCAAAAACCGCGGAATTAAAACTAGTTTTAATTGCTACTCATAAAAGTTATTTCGAATCTAGACAAAGAAATAACATCTGTTTTTACCATTCAAATAGTTAAATAAATGTTGAGCCTTTTTTGTTCCCAGATTCATATGAAGACGCAATCAATTACATCACAATGATTGAAAATAGATTAAGTACTTCAAGAAAAGAGTTACGCAGAAATAATTAAAGGTACTTTTAGGGCAATACACATTTAAAGTACAAACTTAACTTAAATCATTTTATGATATAAGATCAAAATGTTTTGTTTCAGAACATGAATCACTGTATAGTGATTTGGAATTAACTGAATCGCACAAAATCGTAACGGAACCAATTAATTCAATTAAGGATGATGATGATATTCATGAAAAATAAACTGAAACAGTCGAAGTTGGTATAGCTAGTAATGAAAAGATAGGCAAATCACCCCAAGCTTTGCAAGATGAACAGGAAACAACTGGACAATCTGCGGCAATATCAGACGATTCTATTAATGAAACGTCTGAAGCATCCGTAAACAACAGCAACATCGAGAACAACAACAGCGAGAAAAGTTTCGAAAACCTTATCAAATTAATTTTCAAAACAAACTTTTTAGAACAGTGCAAAAAGAGACATTCTTGTTTAGAAAAACGTCAGATCGAAATGGACCAGATTCGTGATGGCTATAATAATGTGAGTTCTATAATGAAGAAAATAATCAATTTAGTAGAAAACTACAAAAAATGCTACATTGATCAACTACATGTTACTACTACAGAAGACAGAGATGTAGAAAAGACAGAAAAAGACGAATGCATAGTAAATGAAGAAACCGAAACAAATACTTCGCCAAGAGAACAAGAAAATCACGATACTAATGTTGGAAATGAAATTATTGATAACCATAGGAATGTTCAAAATCTGCAGCAAAAAAAACCTAGAGTCATGGAACGATTTACTTTACCGCAAGAATACAATGAAAACGATTCCAGATGGTGTTTAAGATATTCTGAAAATAAAGCAGGTCTTTTAGAACTTATACCGCACTCACGCATTTATGTCGATGCCATTAAACTGGAACATTGTAAACTAATTTCGAACGATGGCAGAACTTTTGCAAGATTATTGTTACTGGAAATATTTACTGATAATGCACTAAGAGTATGCTCTCTTACGGGTAGAGTAGCCTATACCTACAAAAGTGTAGGAAAAGAATATATGCAGACCTGGCTTGGACGAAAACGCGAGAATCGTATTATTCAACTATGTCTAGCAATACGGAAAAGAAAGAAATTGGCCTGTACTCGATGACCACACCTTAACGTACAGTGTTCGTAATAAATTACGAGAAATCAGAGCGAAGCCATATAAACGTGACAACAGCTAAGTATATAAATAGAATAGCATTACACAGATTCTCTTAAGTTTGTTGAATTTAGTGTTGAATTATATAACATATTTTTGCTGCATTATCGCATTGGGCATCGCCTGTAATGATAATTGTATGTGTTGATGAAATAAATAAACTTTTGACTTTGTTTTGTTTCCGATAAATCTAGTGAAGACGAAAAAAATTTTAGCGATAACTTTAAAAAGCGCAGTTATTTTCTCTATATAAGATAACTGCACATGTAGGGTATTTATGCATATGTTTTATACATAGGTATAAACACGGTATAAAGCATTATTGCGGTTTATTGTCATCATAATTTTACGAAAATACGTATTTTACCTATTGAGTTGCGTACTCGCAAATACTCGTGGTCGTAATTTGTGGACGTGTACTAGGAAGAATTGGCACACATTTGGTCTAGTACAGTCAGCAGAAGTATCTGCAGCTCTCGCTCTCTTATGACCTTGACAGTAGAGAAGAGACGCGTGTAGATCATTATGAGCACCATAGCCGGTCATCTATTTCTGCGACTGAATGTTTAGTTGCTATCAGATATCTCGGAGCGGCCAAAAATATCGGTGAACTCAAACAATAACTTCTGCTCACCCGCGGCCTTAAGGCCACGGTAAAGTAAGGTCGCGGGCGAGCAAAGTTATTATTTCAGTTCATTGATATGGACCTCCGCAAAGTAACGCCTGATTCAATAAATTAAATAATAAATAAATATCAAGGGATACTTGACACCAATTATATAACAACATCGGAACATGCACTTTATTTCCAAGGCATTAGAGTTCATGTTTCGATATTTTTGATCATCTTCGCCGCTTCGAAATGTCTGATGGCGACTGTACGTCTTACCGTTTAATAAGCGTTTCTAAAATACCTCACCTGGCCGTACTGGGAGCTCCGTTGCGAGCCGTCGTATTCGCTGGGCGAGTTCTTGACGAGCGCCGGCACGAAGTCGTCCAAATATTTGCCGTCCTGGCGGAACAGGAACCCTGTACGTGCAAACATTAACATCAAAACGATAGCACGATTTAGGCATTAAACAGGCTATTCAATTCCAAAAGTCATTAGTGATTTGTTAGTTATACTGTAGTGCCGCTAGTTTTATTTGTGATAGTTTATCTATTGTCCCCTACAATAACTAAAACTTTATATGTGAGACGGTTCTGCGGTTATTATTATTACTTCCAATCAGGTGACCCGCATGCTCGTTTACCCCCTCTTAGATTGAGAATTGAGACATAAGAACATTAATTAAACGTAGGTACCTATACAATCTTACGACAAAAATCCTTAAAAATATTTCAATATACTATATAATATATGAGGGTCCTAGTTTTTATAGTAATACGGTACCTACTATCGATATACGTTGTACTCACCAAGAACGGTTTGGATGGACTCTATCAGGGTGCCGGTCGCTTGGCTCACGCCGAAGAGTGTGCGCGGGTCTTCGCGGAGTCGCTTGCAGAACACCTCGGCACAATCGCTGAACTCTACAATACTTATTTGGTCATAAAAAGCTTCGCTAATATTTTTAGACGATTATTTTACATATTTTTACTCTATTTAAACATAGTTTAAGGGTCTGGCAGGGGATTGCAGTTGCAACCCTAAACAGTGTCTAAAATTGAGTACCAATTGTAGGTACAGGTCGATTCACAAGAGTTGGCATGAATGGATTGAACGAAAGTAATGCATTTTTGAAAGAAAATGACAGATGCATGAAATTTTCATATTTGTGTAAAATGTGTTCAAATAGGTAATACACAGATACTTTCATTCACTCATTTAATCCATTCGTGCCAGCTCTCCTGAATACACCTGTTGACCTGTACTGTAACAAATTTGAGGTGAATATTTATAGACCTTTTATACGTGTTACCAACCAAAGCCACATAGGAACATATATAAAAAAAACTTTCAGCCTTTAGAAAATAACGAATATCTGGCTGTCGCTGGCTCTTGCTCTATATTCCAGAAACCCAGCTATCTACTTTTAGAAATGAAACTTACACTTTTTACTTTTACTTGCGTTCTTTCGCTTTTCACGCCGAATCGAAAAGGTAAAATGCCACTCCACGCTCTAGGGATGTACGTCACTTTTAGTGATGTGTGGTTATATCGTACAGTTGACGATTTCATAATACTACAAACTTACGCATTTATAAAAGAAGTATTTGCAAAATAGCAACATTTCATAGTATGTAATAGTAGTAGAGTAAATCGTCAATTACTGCTACCCTTCATAAACTGGCCACCTTATACTAAAAATAAATTCTAGTTATAGGTGACCAGAATTTATTTTTACTATAAGGTGGCCCAGTTTATGAAGGGTGGCCATTAATTGACACCTTATACTAAAAATTAACTCTGTTTATAGGTGACTAGATTTTTTTTGTGTAAGGTGGCCATTTTATGAAGGGTGGCCAGTAATTGACACGTTATACTAAAAATGAACTCTGTTTAAATAAAATAAATAAATATCACGGGACAATTCACACCAATTGACCTAGTCCCAAAGTAAGCTTAGCAAAGCTTGTGTTATGGGTACTAAGCAACGGATAAATATAATTATATAGATAGATACATACTTAAATACATATTAAACACCCAAGACCCGAGAACAAACATTAGTCAGGTTCTCTAACCACTAGGCCATCTGGTCGTCTCTGGTGGTCTGGTGTTTATTAGTAATTGACGATTTGCTTTACTCTACTTCTGTGAAAGTAACAAAATAGCGGTTACCGTGGAACTGTCGCTGGCCGATATTGTGGTTGTTGAGCGTCTGCACGAAATGCTCGACCTGCCACGTGTGCACGGACTCGTTGTTGTTCACCGGCCTGTTGTTTACCAACGGGGTTTGATTCGCGAACCTGCAATCACCAATATTATTTATAGCATCTATGTCAAAATATAATCTAATAGTAGATTGTACAACAAGAGCATAAAACGAGCCATTTTACCCAAGACGTTCATATAGCCACCCGACCCGGTATGGCGAGGGTGGATAGACACGTCGAGGGGAAAATGGGTTTAATGCTCGAGTTTTACACTCTGCTTTTCACTTCGATGGCGAGGAAACGAAATAGCAACATTGGAAACAATTGTTCACTTAAGTACTATGTACATTTTATTTTTCATGCATTACTATATAATTATATAGTTTTATTGATTTATTTGATTGTTTCTTTGTTTGTGGCTGTTGACAGCTGATTACCTTGGCCTTAGACGAAGATTTTATTTTATGCACTAGTGCATAAAAAGTCATTTTATGTCGCCTAGATCCAGCATAAACACGAACCAAAAACCTTTATTTTATCAGCCGTAAGACGTCCACTGTTGGACATAGGTTAAGGTCGCGGGTGAGCAAGGAAATTATTTTAGTTCATAGGTCTCCCCCTTACATAAAAACATTAATACAGTCACCTGGATTCAAGTCAATTTATTTAATTCAGACAAAATCCACCCCTTCAAATAAAATTTACAGAGTAATAGAAATAAAAAAAAATATATTTTTAAAACTCTCTGAACTAATGTCGTTCAGTTTGACGAGTACGATCTAAGTTTTAATTATTTGCTCCTGTTAAAGGGCACACCTGGTATATTTCAATAACACCATAGATCGCTTACCAGTCATCCCAGGATTTGAGTGTCATCAAAAGCTGGTCGACGTTGTTTATGACGTCTTGGTTTTTGAATCGGTACTCAGCTACCGTTCCCAGCTCCTTGAAAATAAAATTAAAAGTTAAAGTGACCGTATCCTAATCTAAATACATAGTCTATACCAGAGTTTAATTTTGTGTTTGTTTTGATTGTATCTAGTAGTGGTAATCTCTGAAACTAAATAAATATAAATTGCGTGTGTGTGTGAAGTGGCGAAAACGATCGTGATACCGACTGTGTGTGTCATTTGAGCACTCTCCATTTCAAGCCAAGGCGTCGTCTTACCTTGATGCCCAGTTGTATTTCGTCCCTAGTGATGGTCTGCGAGGCGGCGTCGCGGCAGATGTCTTCGATGTTGTGGGCCTCGTCGATTATGATTATCTTGTCGCGCACGTCGATTGACATCTGGAATAGATGAGCTAAGTATAACCAAAAGGGCCCTGGAATTTTATTGTCGCATACCTATTGTTTACATTGACTACATACAATTAATAATCTGGCTTTAGTTTTTTGCCAAATTCAATTGATTTTGCGCGTAGGATTTTTTACCTGCTTGCAATCGCCTTCGACTGTCCCCTACACTGAGCATGGCCCGACATGCTATTGACCGTTTTTAGGGTTCCAGAGCCAAAATGGCAAAAACGGAACCCTGTCTGTCCGTCCGTCCGTATGTCACAGGCATTTTACTCGAAAACTACAAGATGTATATCAATGAAATTTGGAGTACAGATGTCTTGTCAAAGCCGCTATTTAGTTTTGTAGTTAAATTACAAAAATAAATATTTATAGGAGGGGCACTCCATACACGTAACAGAAATAGAAATAAAAAAAAAAATTGTTTTAACTCGCATCAACGCGTGGCACATAGTTCGACAGCCCTTTTGAAATGATAGTAAGGTTTCTCAAAAACTTTTTTGATTAAGTGAAGATTTCCGGAAATAATCGCTCCCAAAGTAGCAAAAATTGTGCCCCCCCTCTATCTTGTAAACCGTTTGTCCAAAAAATATGGAAAGATAACGCTTAATAGATACTTTCAACGAAAATTGGTTTCAACATGATCGGATATACCGTTTTTGAGCTATTGCTTCTCAACAAAAGGATGTAAGTGCCGTGAAGATACGCTCTTTTTCTGGTAATAGATTTTAAGACTGTAGTAAGTGTTTTAATTGTGTTATAACGCATATAATATTACTTGATTTTTTTCGAAATGGCTACGGAACCCTATCTTGGGCGTGTCCAACACGCTCTTGGCCGGTTTTTTTTTATCTTTGCAACGTCTAGTTACAAATATCTATATAGTTTGAAACTTGCATTGCGCGAAGATCATTTTTGCGACGTACCTACTCGATGGCGGATACATCCATCAGAACGGATATATTCGCGGTTAGCATTGGAAAGATTAGTCAACATGGATGGTACACTCACACTGCTCCGTATACCGGGCTCTATAAGGTAATTATAGGGACAGAAGACGATCTGCGCGGACGCAGCCATCGCTCGCGCCGCGTAGTAAGGACACGCGCTCATTGCCTCCCCCGCGGCCACCAGCTCGTCCAAGTCGAAGGCGGGCGGCAGAGAGTTATGGTGCAGGGCCTTTTGGTTGTCGAAGAACTTGCAGTTGGTGCCTTTTTCGCCCTGCTTATTGGTGTGAGTCTGGAAGCGCAGATTTAATCGGATTAAACCTTATAAAACTTAACTTTTTATAAATTTAAAGACAATATCGATGCTAAATCTAGCGTTATCGCGATCGACTAAGGATAAGTCGCAAGAATTTTCACTGAGCAAGATTTCTCTTGTTGTGTTAATAAACGTGGAATGGTAATGAATGACGGTTAACTGAGCGGTTAAAAATTCTAGTATTTTACCTAATAATTTCAAATTTACAAAAATTTCATTGTGGTCTTGACTTATGTTGCAAGAAGATCAGCCGTGTAAAATTTAGGGGCTGTTTCACCATCCATTGATTAGTGTTAACTGGCGGTTAGGTGTGATGCCGTCTCTATTTGTTTTGTTCGAATAGACGGAGACGGCATCACATTTAACCGTCGGTTAACGCTAATCAATGGATGGTGAAACAGCCCCTTAAAGTCTCGAAATTCAGTGATTGAGATTTCAAGATTTTATACGCGGAAATTCTGATCGAGTCGAGATAAAGTAGACGTAGTTTAGCAAAAAGGATCCAAAGCATGTTATTCTTTAAATTCGCTTTTGTTCCTTCTGAAAGTAGATAAAAAAAAAGTTGAGAGTTGGATCCTTTTTGTTAAACTACGTCCAAGTAATTTCAAGGATCCAGCTGTGTGTAGGCATAGGTACCAAATTTTACCCAAACATGTGCAGCTGTTTCAGCGTGAAAGACTAACAAACAAACACATACATACAAAAACACACTTTCACATAAAATAGGCGTACTAAGTCGACGAGTTGCGGAAAACAGTCCGATGCTACCTATGTATACAAGAATAGACCAGCAAATTTTGATAGGTACAGTCACCAACACCAATACCTGACACAACAAGCGTGCATAAATATCTGATACGACTCATTTCTAGGGCCGGAAGGACGTGTCAGATATTTTTGCACGCTCCGCTGTGGCAGATATTAATGCTGGTGACTGTACCTATTCATAATAATTATTAAGTATCTCAAAGTTTGTCAATTGTATTTTGTTTCTTTTCTATTGTACAATAAAGAGTTTACATACATACATACGGTCAAGGGCATAAATATATATACGTTACCAAAACATCAAAAATATAGTACTAGTGTAGTATACACCTTTATGCCACTAAACATAAGGTCGATGTATACATATTTTGACGCTATGGCTGTATATATACATTTTTGCATTCGACTGTACATTGTACATATTGGTATGGCTCCGAAACTTGGCCCGCAAATCCATTCAAAATTATGTTATTTTCTGAGATACATGATAGCCTTTGATAATCAGTGTAGTATATATTTCTTCTTGTCTATGTTTTATTTCGCTATAAAGCTTGAAACTCACCTTAGTGCACCCCCTGCACATATCATTCTTAGTCTTCCAGACCTGCCGATCAAATTCCCTGATGCAGCTGTATTCCCTGCTAGCTAGCACGGTCATGGCGGCTTCCCCACAATAGAACGTCCTCTTGAACTCCTTGATGACCTGCTGGAGTTGCTTGTGGGTCCTGGCTCCGTAGTAGATCGTCGGCAGGCTGGAATCAACAAGCACTGATGTCTGGATTTGAAGGCTCGTCACCAGTTTGTACAGGCGTCTGGAAGCAAGGGGTTACCGTCACCGAATGTACCGAACATGCAATCTACAATCTAGAAATAAAACAAATTACATAATGTTAAAGTATATCTACGTGTGTAAGGTAACCACAACCAGCTATCGTGTATTCATTCCATTACTCACACATGACATCACTCTAAATTATTACTCGCTACTGCTAAAAATCTACGTGTTGTTAAAAAATTACAGTTTTAATAATAATTTCATTTTGTTGACGAAGTTATAGCTGTAGGTTTTTACTCTTCTACTTGTATTACAAATTCAGCACAATTTTCACTTCTTTTAGAATGCCATTTTTAACTGACGTGATTTTAAAAATCGGTACCCAACGGCGTGCAACGTAGCCGCAACTTCTGATTGCCCATACACTTTTCATTGCAATGAAAATGTAATGAAAAAAAAGGAAGGGCGGCCAAAAGTTGGGAGCTTGTCTATACTAGCCCTAATTTCTAATTAGTTGAGAAGTTGAAAGTGGCGAAAAGAAATTTGGAGGGATAATTTCCACCAAATACAAAATTAAAAATTTTGGTCAATTCGAATGAAAAGCACGTAAGTAAATAGATACTCAATGTAAGTACGTATATGGCTACAAATATAGGAATAGTGATTGATACATTAAAGAAAGAGCACGCTATAGCTACACATATGATTAACTTAAACGTTATTAGAAGAAAAATACAAAATCTAAAGCTATCAAAATTATATTTTCATTACATACCTCATACCTATATTGTAAAGCGTAATAAAGAAAACAACCAATTTTTTCTTTAATTCTAGAAGAAAATTTTCACAAAAGGCAGAAATAAGATTTGTGTAGTAAAGGTAGGTATGTGTTATGTTATTCCAGATATTCAACTACCTACAGACCAAAACCAGCCAATTTCGCATTAAGGAGTAGGTAATAAACATGCACACGCATATATGTATATCTATTTACTCACAAACTGTCGTATTTGTAACATTAGAAGGAGTAATAGGAAAGCAGCCCCGGATATCTACGTTTTTTTCGAACCGGGGCAAAACCTTGATGGTGGCGCCCCCTCCCTTCAGTGTTTGAGAAAAACTGTTAAAACTACCAATGAGTAGCATTTTTCTTCTTTTCTTCTTCATTTCTTGTCTCAAGGGTTTGGCGCACCCATGAAACTGCCGCCCGGGGCAAGTGCCCCGGTTTGCCCCCCCTTAGATCCGGGGCTGTAGGAAAGTGGGATGACAGGGCGCCAAAAGAACAACACGCCCGCTGGCCGCTGGCTATTCTGCTAATTACTTGATTTCCTCAGGGGTGTCAGGGGACGGCGGCCTGCCGGTCTTCTGGGGCGTCGGAGGTTGCTCCGGAGACGAAACATTCCAGTGGATTTAGCATGAAGGAGTAACAAACATACATACACACATACACACACACACACGGTTGAAAGGAGAAATTGACTAATCGTCATTTTTTTAAGATAGTGAGTTATTTACATGATCGGAATCAGTAAGTTTTTCTCTGTCGTTTGAGCTACCTATGTCTCGAAATTTTCACAAAAATGTCACTTAGTCAATTTTTTCCTTTCAACCGTCGATAGGTACCTATATACTCACAAACTATCGCATTTATAACATTAGTAGAATTAATAGGAAAATGGGATGACAGGGCGCCAAAAGAACAAGACGCTCGCTGGCCGCTAGCTATTCTGCTAATTACTTGATTTCCTCAGGGGTGTCAGGGGACGGCGGCCTGCCGGTCTTCTGGGGCGTCGAAGGTTGTTCCGGAGACGAAGCCTTGGAGTCTAAGGAACTGTTCAGTTTGCGTTTCTTGTGGATGGTCACCAGACCCGAGGAAGAAGTCTCTACAAATATTAAAGTATCACATTTTTACAAGCTCTTATACCGGGTGTGGCCTATAATACGAGCAAAAAATTAAAACATTAGTTCAGCGATTTTTAAAAATAATGGAGTCTTTGAATTTTCCTTTTTTCATACAAATTAAATACTGCTATCAATGTACGCCATCCTAGAACACAACTGACGTCGCCTGTCACTCTACAAACATCAAGCATTTCGCTTTACATTGCTTCTTCGAATAAACTTAAAAGTGTAGGGAATAAAAATTAAAAAACTAATTATTTTTTAAAGTCGCTAAACTAATGTTGTTCAGTTTGAGGAGTATGATCTATGTTTCAATTATTTGCTCATATTACAGGCCACACCCGGTATGTATGAGTATTTACTTTTAACTTCACCTTGTATATTTATTTCATAGCTTCAAATCTTGGAAGTTAATTTTGATCTACTTCCAGCGGACGGACTGACTTGAAATTTGGTGTTCATAATGGCAGTACAGTCAGCATTATTTTTTTTTACTTTTATTGTAAACTTTACTAGCGAGATGAGACAGAAGATGTGGATAGTTTTAAATTGTATTTATCCGGAAAATGGACGACGTAAGCTATTTTCAATCCTTAGAGTTCGCATTAAAAATACCTATACCTACCTACCTACTTGCTTGAGCAAGTGCTTGTAAAGACAGCTACGACTGTTGTCATTGCAAGTCCCACTCCCACCCCCCAATCGCTTCCAAATTTAGCAACATACATAAATCACATAAATCTGAGTTATCATCACCGAAACATCCTTTTAAGGCCCATCGTACCAAATTTAGGACATACGTAACATCTAAAGAAATGTCAACTTTTCTTGATTGATATTAAATTACAAATTCTAACAATCACAATTTGACATGCTTCTCACGAGGTTAACAAATTTTTGCTTCAATCTTTGTTTTTAATACCAAATTGAATCATCGGGTGCTTCTACACGACGACGAATAAAAAACAATCGCAAACCGAAAACTGTTCTGATATACCGTACAAAAACATGTTTAAGTCTATTATTGTAAAAATCTTAGCCTCCCTGTCGAAAACAAAATACTTAAATATAATACTAACAGAGCTTATGTACAGCAGTACATAGAAAGGTAGGGGGTAGCCGTAGGCCGGACAGCGTGGGCCTTCTCTAATGAAATATTCATTTTCAGATAGGCAACATGTAATGTTATACGGTAAACATGAGGTATTGTGTTTATAAAACTTGCTCCCTACAAGTAACTAGATAACTTGCTTGTTTTGTGTATATTAGTAATTAGGAATTACGGGTCAGGACGGTTCTTCATTTGTTTGCGTATTTTTACGCATATTTTATCATCATGGGGTGTGTATATAACTACATTTGTGCGGCAAATACATTTGTTTGCAAAAGGATCGCGACACAAATCTATAAGCCGCTCGAATTGAATTTTCAACTAGTTGTCATAACTTTATTAGGCGGTTGTTTTCCGCTATCATCATCAGTTTGAACCATGGCGCACCATTGAATGACTTCGACTTTAAGCTGCTTTATCACCTAAAAGAGCTGAAATTTGGTATACTCGTGTAAAACCGGTAACAATACCATAATTTTTGTACTGTCAATTTTGGTAGTCCAGCCAGGATCGTCTCCGCCGGACGGACGGAACTTCTCAACGGTTAACGGCATTGACTTGAAATTTAGTACAAATAAAATGTAGTCTGGATGACAATGGAAGTACAGTCAGCAAAAAAAGATTGGATTAAATTTTTTTTTTTAGTAAAAACTTATCAAACAACTGGCAGTAGGTACCTTCATAGCTATCAGAAAGCGGTTCCTGCCGCTTAGCGCCTGATCCGGATGCTCCTCCGCCATCATCCACGGGCTTGTCGTAAATACTCTTCTCGCCTTAAAGAAGAGATTTTTACTCATTAAGATCCCACATGCTTCTAGTTCACGACTAAAAAATAAAAAATAGTTTATACTACCAGCGCTTTCGGAAAGACCATAACTGGGAAGAAGATTGAGCCGCAAGAAACATAGCAGAATCAGTATAGCCAATTGCTAATTGTATGTAATTTTTTGAACTATGAAGGCTTGCAAAGGAAAGTAAATTAGAATTAGACCTATAGATGAAAGATTAAAAATGCCATGGGTTAAATATCTAGATTTTTACAGGGATGTAGTTCGAATTTTGCACTTCGTTTCTGACGATCGCGATCACTATCAAATGACACTATTCCCCATACAAAAACTGTCGTTTGATTGTGATCGCGAGTGTCATAATAGTTATTTATGTGGCTGGTGCATAATGAGAGGCATTAAAGTACGAGTGTGGTTTTATGAAACAAGCCGAAGGCGAGTTTCATAATAAGATCACACGAGTGTTTTAATGCCTAATTATGTATAGCCGCATACATAACTTTATCTACATGCATATCATAAGTTTTCTATAATATGTTCAGATATGGCCTGTATTTTTAAGTTAGTGTTACTGATAACTAGTTTGAAGTACCTACCAAAGCTTAAATAAAACAGATAATAAAAAACTAAAGTTTTATTTATAATAATAATTATTATCTACATGCATGTCATAAGTTTTCTACAATATGTAAACATTAAGATGCACTGTACTTTAATGTGAACATTAAGATGCACCCGCAGATACCAGGTTTCTTAATAAAGGCCATTTGATAGTCGTTTCTGAACATATAATAGGGAAGTTATGATATGCATGTAGATAAAATAAAATCACTTATATCCTTCTTATCATGTCAAACTAAAAGTGCATAGGTTGTCAAGAAAATATTGTCCTGGTTATCTAGCAGATAAGATATTTTACTATCGGAAGTACGTCTCTTGATAACAGTAAATATAATAAAGATTAAACATTCAACAGCCAGTGCTTCAGTGTACAGACGTGGACTAAATGTGAGGGATTTTTAATATACATAATGGAAGAGTTTCTGGGAAAAAAATACGCTTTGACAACTTCGGAAAACTTTGAGGAATACCTCGTCTTCATTGGTAAGATTTTCTTGTTTACAAGTTGGTTATTGTTTAATTGAAATTGAACTAGTTACTATCCAGCTTATGAAGACAGAAGACAGGGTCTTGTTGTTTCTATTTTTGTGAGGGGTTGACTCAGATTTAATCATCATCATCATTATCAATCCCATGAGATTTGTGTACCATTAAACTAAACATTTGTGCGGTCACCTGCGTTAATATCTACCCTTGCGGAGCATATAAAAATATCTGATGTCCTACTCTAAAAATATCTGGTGATCCTAGAAATGGATTCGTGTCCGATATTTCAGATACTGCAGATGCTCCGTTATGGCAGATATTAATGCAGGTGACTGTACTTAAGTTATGGATGTTATTTATGTATAGGTAGATAATTAGAATTGACAATGAGTTGAGATCCAGGAGGCTGAAGTTATTTATTTAGATTAATTCACCTCGCCAGATATAATTATTAGTGTTGGATTATGTTTTTCTATGGAAAGGATTATGTTTTTCTATGGAAACGAGAGCGTCTGTTTAATCGTGTATTCAACTTTGTTATCACGATAAATTGTCTGTTACATAAATAAAATAAAACATAAAATATTCAATTGTACGTGAACGATAAGTTTACCTGATCAACGATTAAGATATTTCAACTCCCAAAGGAAATATAGAACAGTAAACCACCTTCAAATAAAGGTACATCGAACTGCCTGGGGGTTTTCTACCTAGTTCGAAATCCGAAGTTCATACTATACTATCCCTCTTCATCTGCTATTAAATGGTTTATATTATATATCAATCCAATTTATGAAAAGTGTAAACAATGACGCCATTTACCCGACTATTGATATTTAGTGCAAAATCATTAATCTGTTCAGTAAATTAATTTATTAATTGAATAGATAAAAGTATTTTGTCTATTTTATTTATTATTACAATATCTTTATTTCTGGTTGTTCATTTAAATAAAAATCAACCATCTAATATGTGGTGTGCCATCATAGGACTTCGAAAAATTTATCTTGCCCACGTAAAATTTAGGACCTGCGCTTCCACTACTGTTACTGCGTACAAACTAGGGAAACACACATACGAGTAATAAACCTTGCGATACGACTTTGCTTCAATATGTTTGCACACATACAAACCTTGCGATGCCTTTGCGTCAATATGTTTACTGTTCTGTGATCATGATCAAGTATAGTTGACGACAAAGATATCTTTATACCTAGCGCCATCCACGAAGACGCGTGATTTTGTCAAAACTAGACATTAATGACCTTATAATAAGAACCACGGCACGCGTCATCGTGAATGACTCTACCTATACAGTGAGGTACTACCTTGTTGCTGTCACTTCATGTTTAAATTTTTGTGTAAAATTATCAGATGGGATACCTACTGTGAAAGATAGGTACTAAAAGTGTAAAGATATCTTTGACCTCGAACTTTACTTTGATCTATATCTAAATAAAGCGTTTCAGCCTTAACCAGGTTTTACAGCTAGAGATGGGAAAAACTAATCACTTTAAAGAAAATATTGATATGTATCTCGAGATATATATCACTCATTTAGCTCACTATATCAGTAGCTTGCAGAACGAAACGAAACAACATTGCCAAAGATCTTGACGTCTAACATCAGAATTAGAGTCTGTGCAAGTTAAGTGAGTAAGTAAGTGAGCTAAATGACAAGATGATACATTTGGATTTGAACTGATATACTCGTAGCTCTTTTGTGTATATCATTCGTGAGCTACCCATCTCTACAGTTAACTACTACCTCTCTGTTAATCTTCTTGTACCTATCAATATAAAACAGAGGCCGTATTGCCTACCGTTTCTGGCACTCGCGATCGCAATCAAATGACAGATTTCCCATACAAAAACTGTCATTTGATTGCGATCGCGAACGTCAGAGACGTTAGGCAATACGGCCTCAGGTTCCTGAGCGTTATTTGCGTCCAGTTTTCGAAATACTATCATCGTATTAGGAGCAGATTCAGTCATCTTCTTTTGTTTCCCCGTAGGTAAAGGATACCTCCATCGCAAGGCGGCCCGTTCCTTGCGACAGGAGCACTGGCTGACAAAGAACGACGACGGAACCTATACCTTTAGCTTCAGCTCTCCACTCACGAGCTCTGAGATGACATTTACGCCTGGCGAAGAATTTGAGGAGACCAAGCCTGATGGCGTTAAGGTATAGAGTATTTGGGTAAAGTAGTTTAGTTTGAATTAATCACGTACCTACTTGGTCAAAAAGTTAATGGTTTAGAACAGGTTTACCAGTAACCTAACGTCGTTATTGGACGGCAATCAAGTATTACTCGTAGTACCTGGGCGACCGAGCTTTGCTCGAGCTAAAACTCGATAAAAAGCGTTTTCCAGAGATAAGATCAAGCTAGATCGATTTGTCATCCCCGAAAACCCCACATACCAAATTTAATCGAAATCGTTAGAGCCGTTTCCGAGATCCCCGAAATATATATAATTACATATATAGGTACAAGAATTGTTCGTTTAAAGGTATTAGATATTGAATAGACAGATGTATGTAGAGTACATACATACAGTAGAACTATTTAATTCCTGTACCGCTGCAGAACGGTCAACAAAAAATTTTTTTTTATGGGTTTTACTAATATATTATGATTTATATTAGCAAAAATACCTCTATATAAATAAATGGTGCGATTAAAAATCGAAAATATTTGCTTTTTAGAAAGTTTAGCGATTTTACCATTTTGCGTTTTTATAATAAAATTCCAAAAAATATTACAAATGAAACGGATACAAAATTCAGATCTATTCAAGAAGACATAAATATCTAAGGCGTATTATAAAGTTAATGATTATATCATGGACAGGGATATTTGAAAATAATTCCGATCCGCATTGGCGATCCCTTCAAATAGCGAACCTACTGTGTTAAAAATAAAGTTCTGTTAAATACTTGTGATGTATAGATATCATTTAATAATATTGCAAATTTGTATAAAAAAATATACCTCGTTGAGTTTCTTGCCGGATTCTTCTCAGCAGAGGTTTTTCCGTAGTTTTTTTTTGACATTCATAAGTGCTTTTTAGGAGTATAGCCTAAATTGAATAAATATATTTTGACTTTGACTTTACGCGCTGTCGCTCGCTGTTCATTTTTTACACATAAAAGCAAATTCAGAACTATTTTTTGTTCTTATTTTTATTTCTAGCAATAAAAAATAATTAAGAATATGCCGTGCGCAAAAATGCTGTAGACCGGTGTAATCTATTCAAATTGATTATCTAAAGACGTTATGTATGTACTTAGATGAAATTATTATCCAATAGGTATCTTCGTAATTATTATTTAAGTACTACATATAATATGTAAATTCGATTTCCAGGTAAAATCGCTAATAACAATAGATGGCAACAAAATGACCCACATACAGACAGAAGAAAACGGAAGAATCTCAAAGCACGTCCGTGAATTTTACCCGGACCAAATGATTGTGGTATGTCATTTACTTTTACTACAGTTTCTTGCCGCTACAACACTATAATTTCAATAACAGAATGATCCAGGTACGTATAAAACCGTATCACTTTTTTTAAGCTTTTATTTAACTTGCAACGTTTAAAGTATGTATCTATATGTATGTTCGGGTCAAATCTTGCAAGTTATTCTCATAATTTTGTTTCTCGTGACAACGTTTGTCATAGGTACATAAAATATATTCTTAATCTTAAACATATTCTCTAGCGAACACCACAAATAAAATAATTACTTACAATAAGATTACCTACAAAAATAAAAAGGCTAGGCAGGCAATATGTAGGTGGTCTTATGGTTTAAAACTTTTAATACGCTTCGCGTTGCTGTTAAAAATACACCAAGCGGAAGCGATTTTACATTGTGTTATGGATCCAGAGACCTTTTCTAACGGACTTGAAATACCGATCGTTTTAACCATATCTTTTGTCACACGGTAGAAGACGAGGGTAGAAAGAGATGGTGAATGCGATCGCAAATGTTAGCGCGTTAGATAATATGGGCACCAGTGTGGAGGCCAGACAGCCAGCAATATTATTGACACAAAAGTCATTTCGACGGTGAAGTAATCATACCTCCTGACTGAATGATTTTTAACATGCAATTGAGGACCTTAGCATCCCTAGATTAACCTCCTAAGTTGCAGTTGCAGTTGTTCGAGATTTATCTGTTAGGAGGTCTTGGTACTTTACCATCGATTCTACACACCCCCGTTCCCACATGTCCTTCTCTAGCGTCTTTTTCTATGACTGTTCCCGTTTACCTGATACTGTTTCGTATAGAGAAATGACCATAGAGCTAATAATAAGAAAAATAGAGATGCCACGATAAAACACGACGTGGTTATATAGCTAAAAAGCCACAGTCAAAGAAGTTCATTGCTCAAAAAATTGGCAATCACAGACTGTGCTTCAAAAAAGATGTTTCACTATAATCTCTTACGAGTATACTGTCGTGATTTTCACTCATATTTACTAACACAATTGTACCTAGTAGTGGTAGTAAGTATATGATTCTTATTATTGATATATTTCTTGCAGATAACTACAGCCGAAGGTTACAGTAAAACAGCAATACGACGCTACGTTTTGGTAGAGTAAAACAAAACGAAGAAACGTATCTTAAACAGCAGAGGTGCTACAACTACCGTGTAAGATTTTTTTACGGTAGTCAAATAATTGTGTACAATTCGAACTACTTCTAGTCAATATACTTTTGGTAAAAACAGGCGTGAAATTATTTAAAAATATTAAGTATAAATTTGCACCGTACGGCATATTTCACGGTTTGAATATGACATACTAAATTTTTAATATTCTAGAACCGAATAACGATATAACAGCAAAGTTTAACGCTACGCAACCTATCCCAATATTCAGCTTTGGTCTCTAAATATTCGATTTCAGCTGCACCCGAAAAATAATTACACATGATACCTATAGAAGCCCCGCGAATTATTAACGAAGCCTGCCCGAATATCCATAGCCACTATTAAACGAACGTTTTAATAATCAAATTTCGCCGGCCTAATCCCTATATCGACTTTCACTTAACATGGAATGGAAGCCCCTTACCGCGGCTAACAACCGAGAGCATTCTCTCCGGGGCACTTTCCAAAACACGATTCCCTATTCCATTAGACCCTCCCGAAGTTATCTCGCGTTATTTACATCGCCTGACCGTATCGTCTTATGTAGTCAGCCCCTATGTGTCGAGCCCCCGGTCGGGGGTATATAAGTGAGCAATCGTGGCGCTTCTCCGCCGGTGTTAGGGTTGGTTTTCGTTGTGTCGTGGGGTGGTGTGTCGGGTGTTGGGTGTCGCGGTGTCGTCGCCATGGCAACCCGGCGCCCGGACACCGGATCCCGACGCCCGCAGTGTCGGTCGCCGCGCCCGCGCCCCGCCGCACAAGTGACACGCGCTGCAAAAAAGCACAACCACCCTGTGTGTAGGGTGACCGCGACGACCAATTTTCTTGGATATGAACAAGTGTGTTGCTTAGTTAGACATATATTGTTACAGTATGTAGACTGTGATTACCTACCTTTGACTAGCGGCCGATACTTCGACGCATCTACCAGTACCAGAGAAGTATGTCATTTATCATGGGACGTGGAGTCGTGGACATTGGATCCACTCCACAGGTTTTCATTTGGAGGGAGTCGCGCTTCATACTTGTACTAAAGAAGCTTGTTATTCAAGAGAAGAGATTCTGTTCTGGGTTTTACTTCAAAATAAGATATTTACTTAAACATATAGCAGCTGCTAATTTCACTTCATGATTTCAATGATTGCGGGAACGTTAGCTCTTCAAACTAATTGTAAAGTTTATGTCATAAAATAAACTTACATTTTTTTTTTTTTACACGCCTTGATTGATAAATATGTATACAATGTCAAAACATCAAGTTTATCGGAGATTAAATTCTTGGTTAGATAAAGATTTTTGAGTACGTGGCTGATTAAAGAATATTTAAACAAGTGAAAAAATATTTACCTTCGAATAAAAAAATATGGCCAAAGCTTCTGGATTGACGTTTATTAAACAAGTTAAATTGTTAATAAGTTTGTTTAAAATATGAGCGGCTAATATCTTATTTCAAGCACTATCTATTTTTTTACAATTGGGTTTTTTTTATTTGGCTGGATGGAAAACGAGCAAGTGGGTCTCCTGATGGTAAGAGATCACCACCGCCCTAAACATCTGGGGTATTGCAGATGCGTTGCCAACCTAGAGGCCTAAGATGGGATATCTCAAGTGCCAGTAATTTCACCGGCTGTCATACTCTCCACGCCGAAACACAACTGACTACTGACTACTACTAAACTGACTAGCGTTTGACCTCTATTCCACCTGACAATAAGTGCAGTTGAGGTAATTAGCACTGTTCACTGGTTCAGCGACAGCCTTTTCACTCTTACCTTGAATAGTTATTTATTGTTCTTATCTGGAAAAATAGAGGCTCAGAAGTGAGTTAATTTAAAAAATTTAAATGTTGAGTTAATCCAATTTAATAAGAAAGCTCTAGTTAATTTGCAGGTACATTAAAACCCTCGAAGTCTTAAATGGAAAAAAAATTGAAACAGCTTTTGTCTTAACCTGGCCTTAGATAAAATTCTACCAAGTCTCTCAATGCGAGGCCTCATGGTGCCCCTACCGCCCGCCCCTAGTCCGGATCGATGCGGGAGGGGGGCTCGCACCTTTTGTTTAGAGCCCCCTGACCCCCCCCTCATTACTCGAGCCCCGGAATGTTTGCCAACGGTTTAGGTGCCTAAATGTAGGAAATGTCACGTTTTCACTTTTTATTATTTACCCCCGGCAGTCTAAAGTACGCTTTTGAGCTGGTATTTTAGAGCGGTGTACATATTGTTGGTTGTTTGTGGTAGCATTCAGGGATTTTTTGCCCCAAAGAAAAAAGAAGGCAGTAATTATTTTTACTTTTCCGGCAGCTATGTTGGATGTCTACCAGCTGGGTATACCTACTTTATCATTACCACGTTGTTTTAAAACGCTATTTATTTTTTCATGAAACGAGATGGCAGTTAGCATACGGAATGCGTCTATCAAGAATCACAACCGCATCGCATATACTTAGTTTACTAATGTCAAAAAAAAACTCGGTTTTATTTTTCTTTCTCATTTGAATCTTCAGGAAAACGAAGAAAACCGACGAGTCCCGAGCGACATTAAATTTCTAGGTGTACTGTACTGGATTTACTATCCTACTAATATTATAAATGCGAAATTTTGTAAGTGAGTGAGTGAGTTTGTGAGTGAGCGAGTATGTTTGTTACTCCTTCAAGGTGAAACGGCTGGACGGATTTGCATGAAATTTGGTATGTAGATAGCTGGACATCTGGAATAAAACATAGGCTACTTTTTATCCCCACATTCCCACGGGATAGGGATAAAATCTCGAAATAACAACCACTGAGATTAGAGTAATGAAATTTGGGATGGTTGTTGTTTTTAATGCAACGTCAATGAAAACTACGACGTAATTTTCGGGAATTACCACGGGAATTTTTTAAAATCCCAGAATCTCAATTCAACCGCTGTATCTAATCTGTAAATTTACTCGTGCGAAGTGATAAATATTTAAAATAAATAACTTGTATGCTTGCTTGCGTTATTGCTTGCACCTTTGGGAGTATGTTTGCTTGATCTGTTGTTTGCATGCTTGCTTGCATTCTGGCTTGAATGCTTGCTTGCATACTTACTTGTATGATTGCTTACATACTTGCTTGCATGGTTGCTTACATGCTCACTTGCATGCTTGCTTAATTGCTTGCTTCTTTGAAATGTTTATGGTTCACGCGAGCAAAGCCGCGGGTAAAAGCTAGTAAAAACATAAAAGTACAATGCTAATAGCTAATTCAACATACATCTGTTTTTTTTTATTGACTTCATCTTATATATTTATTTGTATGCTTGCTGAAAATAATGTAAGTGGAATTTGAGGTAATCCATCATTTTACCGAAAATTGTTTCATCGATTATCTTTTCCCATAACACTATTAGCAGAATTTTGTTATCACTTAGGAATCATTTATCGAACTTCGTTTTATCGCTCATACAATAGCTCGAATTACCTTTTACACAAGAATCAACTCATCGAATTTTACTAAATCTTTTTATTTGTATATCGACATAGTCGTTCATCGAATCGCTTTTACTATAATTTTGGTTCATCGTAAGTTTCAGTTCCTAAAATTATTATACACAGAAATTCGTACTTGATAATACGTTTCTATGACAATACATTTCATCGAAACACTCTAATTTAATATTAGATGGAATAATATCATGCGTGCCAAATGAAAAAAAAACGTTTGATTTCTGCAAGCGAGCGAAGCGAGCTAGCAAGACGGTTCGGAGCAGAAGCGACTCGGATAGGTTAGGTTAGGTTCATGTTAGGTGTTTTTTTTATAGCAGCCCGGATAATATTGCTTCACAATAGTAGATTGATAACCAAGGGTGGAAAGTGACTCATTTCACCTGAGATAGTTCGAGGGAAATGGGTAATTTCACCCGAGTAAGACACTACTTTTCATTTCGACTGTGAGGAAAGTAAAATAGTACAAAAAAATGAGAATAATAATAAATTGAATTTCGGTACCTTTTCGACCTGGCCTCTTGCCACGGCCAACTATAAAAAAAAATCGAGTTGTTCACGACCAAGGAGCTTATATACCTACAAAACTGGAGGTTGAACGCCGAACGAAGAAGTTTGACTTTATTACTTATTTATATATTCCATCTCTTTCACATAATTTCACGAATGACTTCCATCTCTTTCTTAACCTAACTAAAGAAACAGATGGAATATGTTCGTGACGTAATAAAGATCAAATTTCTTGTTTCAAACGGATGTTCGGCGTTCAACCTCCAGTGTTGTATATAAGCTCCTTCGTCACGACGTGCATCTAGATGGCCATGCCGAAACGTGAAAAAAAGTGTCATTGACATAACTCAATTATCTTCGAATACAATACAATACAATACAAATATTCTTTATTGCACACCATAAAGCAGTAAAAAACTTATAATATAAATACTTAGATTCACGGTAGACAATAGGCGGTCTTATCGCTTAAAAGCCAAAGACATGGCCAACAAACACATAGCCAACAATACATGGCCAATCGAAAA
Organism: Choristoneura fumiferana; assembly: GCF_025370935.1. NCBI lineage: Eukaryota > Metazoa > Arthropoda > Insecta > Lepidoptera > Tortricidae > Choristoneura > Choristoneura fumiferana. The sequence goes on from NC_133480.1 coordinate 6,721,625, forward strand.
AAAAAACTTTCCACCCTAGAGATGAAAACGCAATTTTCCACCCGGCTATCTACCCATGAAAATTACACTTTCCGATCAGGAAAGTTGAAAATGATCTTTGCCTTTAGATTCTTAAATAGAGGGTAATTGTATATTAACTTACGACTGACTGCAATATATTTTCTAAACTAGCTGCAATAATAGCAAATGCATCGTTCGATGAAACGTGACCGCGATGAAACATTGTTCGTAGCAATAATAATATATAGGACGTACCGTCTGTGAATCATTTGGATAATTTGATACTATTAATAACTGATAATTCTATGACAGGTAAATTCGATGAATCGTTATGCTACGATTTGAGACAGATTCGAAACGATTTACGAAGAAAAGTCGTTCGATTATATAAAAAGTAATGTATTGAAGATTATGTGTTAGAAAAAAAAGGTAATGAAATTCATGGAATAATTTTCGATGAAATGAAAATCGACGTAACAAATTTCGATATAATGATAGCTACCCCAGCTTTCCGCCCGGCGGGCGCGACCGCAAAAGAATTACCTATGTTTTTAATTAGTTTCAACATTTTTGATTTGGGCCATGTATTGTAGTAATTAAGTAATGTTTTTATTTATAACTAGCTTTTACCCGCGGCTTCGCACGCGTAAACTATTCGGTGTGGTAGCTGCAATTGAAATTTTCGGGATTTTACAAAATTCCCCTGGAAATTTAATATCGGGGTAAAAAATAGATTATGTGTTATTCCAGAGGTCCAGCTACCTACATACCAAATTTCATGGCTCTAAGCCCAGTGGTTGTTATTTCGAGATTTTATCCCTAGGTATCCCGTGGGAATATCGGGATAAAAATTAGCCTGTGTGTTATTCCAGAAGTCCAGCTACCTACATACCAAAATTCATGGCTCTAAACCCAGTGGTTGTTATTTCGAGATTTTATCCCCTAGGTATCCCGTGGGAATATCAAGTCAAAAAGTCCCTTACGTGTTATTTTAGACGTCCAGTTACCTACATACCAAATTGCATGACTCTAAGCCCAGCGATTATTATTTCAAGGTTTTATCCCTATCCCGGGGGAATATCGGGATAAAAAGTAGCCTATGTGTTATTCCAGAGGTCCAGCTACCTACATACTAAATTTCATGGCTCTAAGCCCCGCGGTTGTTATTTCAAGATTTTATCCCTAGGTATCCCGTGGGAATATCGGGTCAAAAAGTCACCTATCTGTTATTCCAAACGTCCAACTACCCACATACCAAATTTCATGACTCTAAGCCCAGAGGTTGTTATTTCGAGATATTAACCCTATCCCGTGTAACATGGCAAACCTCCGCGGTGCGCAACTGGCCGCTTACAAAAGAAAAAAATCTAAATTCTAAATTATTGATACTCTTTTGTTTTTTCCTGTCATTGGCTCTACTATTTGGCAAGCGTAAGCCGAAATTTGATTTTCTTTACAAGAAAATATTAATTATTTACTCGGTGATAGCTATTTCACTGACTACTACTTGTAATATAAGGCTGCCACTACTGCAGGTATTGTAAATATTATTATATCTACTTCTAACATTTATTTCTTGTGTACATTTTGTAAAACCTAATCCAAGTCTCGTTTAGCTCTCTTTCGCTGGTCCGACACTAAAACGAGGCTTGGATGGGTGCTGCAAGCAAGCAGTAAAGCAGGGTGTTTCATTCCAGCCCTTCCTTTTTCCTGCTGAATCCAAATCATCATCTCCACTTCCTCTCCGTTCTGCTGCCTCGGAGCAGATCGCCGTCGCGACTGGACGCTTCGAGGCTACCTCACACCCTGCCCTGTTTCCCTACCTATCCTACAAGCCTCAGGCCAGTGTTTTTTTAAATTTATCTACAAGAGCAGTGCTGACTGAAATAATTGTAAATATTTCTGATTGCGAAACTTGCTTAGCATATAAGTATCAAAATCATCAAACTTTAGGTATTATGGGAAACCAAAAGAGTGTTGTCGGCCCTTTCAGTGCCTGTCCATTGACTTGGTTGGTCCACTACCATGACTCGAACTCAAAATCGCTTCATTTTAGTTGTGAATTGCTGTTTTTCTAAATATTGTCTGATATTTCCTATTAAGAAGGCCACAACTAAAATAATTTATAAAATTTTGGAAGAATACATATTTTTAGTATACGGTATTCCTCAAACACTTATTATGGACAACGGTAGCCAGCTAATTAGTCATGAATTGCAGGAACTTTTTGCTAGGTATAAAATCCTCAAGTTCATTTTACGCCTAAATATTGTCCACAAGTAAATTCTGTCGAACGTTACAACGTATTTAATATCTGCTATTAGTTCGTTTGTAGAAAACGATCACAGAAATTGGGATCTACATATATCCAAAATTCAGTTTGCCATGAACTCGAGTGTCAACGAAGTAACAGGCTTCAGCCCTGCGTTGCTGGTCTTGGGCGCGAGCTCGTGCCGTGCGGGTCGCTATACGGCGCCGCCGACTCTACCAACGTCGACTACGACGACTTAATTTTCGCACCCGAGATATTTACGCGGAAAACTTAGGCCACTTGTCGCCTATTTCGACAAGGTGCAAGCTGCGCTTTGGGATGCGCATGTAAAAAACTGTAAATATTATAATTTGAGGCGTAAGCAAGCTGAGTTCAATGAGGGCGATGTTGTTTGGCGTCGTAACTATCAGCTTAGTGACGCTGGTAAATATTTTAGCGCCAAATTGGCACCTAAGTTTGTAAAGTGTACAGTGTTGAAGAATTGTCACCTCTTGTATATGAATTAGCTGATCAAATGGTCGTGCTATCGGAAGGTGGCATATTAAAGACTTTAAGTTGTAAATATTGTAAATTTACTGCAGTTTTTTTTCCATTTTCACCGAATTTTCCTCCGCCTTCTGCGTTCAGAAAATTCTCCTGGGCGCGCGGGGTACTGTAACATGGCAAACCTCCGCGGTGCGCAACTGGCCGCTTACAAAAGAAAAAAAATCTAAATTCTAAATTATTGATACTCTTTGTTTTTTCCTGTCATTGGCTCTACTATTTGGCAAGGCGTAAGCCGAAATTTGATTTCTTTACAAGAAAATATTAATTATTTACTCGGTGATAGCTATTTCACTGACTACTACTTGTAATATAAGGGCTGCCACTATTGCAGGTATTGTAAATATTATTATATCTACTTCTAACATTTATTTCTTGTGTACATTTTGTAAAACCTAATCCAAGTCTCGTTTAGCTCTCTTCGCTGGTCCGACACTAAAACGAGGCTTGGATGGGTGCTGCAAGCAAGCAGTAAAGCAGGGTGTTTCATTCCAGCCCTTCCTTTTTCCTGCTGAATCCAAATCATCATCTCCACTTCCTCTCCGTTCTGCTGCCTCGGAGCAGATCGCCGTCGCGACTGGACGCTTCGAGGCTACCTCAACACCCTGCCCTGTTTCCCTACCTATCCTACAAGCCTCAGGCCAGTGTTTTTTTAAATTTATCTACAAGAGCAGTGCTGACTGAAATAATTGTATATATTTTTCTTTTGTATTATATTTTATTTTGTAACCACACGCCTTTTCATTTCTCCGACCGGCTAGCCGGTTACACCCGTGGGAATACCGGGATAAAAAGTATCCTATGTTTTAATCCCGGTTATAAACTAACTTTACGCCAAATTTCATTCAAATCCGTCCAGCCGTTTCAGCGTGAAGAAGTAACAAACATACTCACTCACTCACTCACAAACTTTCACATTTATAATATTAGTAGGATACAGGGTTTTTGCTGACGTTGCTTTGTTCATATTGCATTGACATACGCACAAATTCTCATATCGACTTAACTTGGAGATAGATCAAATTCCGGGTATCTATCATTATATCGATTTTTTTTACGTCGATTTTCATTTCATTTTCAAATGTTGAACTTAATTAAAAACGTAGGTAATTCTTTTGCGGTCGCGCCCGCCGGGCGGAAAGCTGGCTATTACCATTAATACAGCCAGTGCTCGCAGCGGTGTTGTAATACACTTCCCCTTTGCCGCCTCGTTTCAGCGCTGCTCTATTAATTTTACGGAAGCCTTATTAGGCAGGAATAAAAATAGCTGCTGTTTCGTGCTCAGCGGAATCAACGGTTTTAGCAGTATTTTGTCTATTATCATTCTGAATTTGACATTTCTGTGTTTAAACGTTATTTAGATAGAACGACAACGATACGTTTTTTGTATGACGAACGTCTAATTTTTTAGTATGTTTTATTTCTTGTTATTATAATGGCAATAATACACTATGTTATGTGTAAATTTCACCTGGCTATGTATTACGGTTTTCAGATAGACAGACAGACAGCGAAGCGACAGTAATAGGGTTCCATTGGTCGCCCTTCGGGTACGGAACCCTTAAAAGCGTCTATAATGCCACTCTTAAGTTAAATATCGCTAGTATCATAAACATACCTAATATGGATAAGATAGTCAGTTAACGTCTGTCAACTAAAATGATATACACTACCTCCACAGTTAAGACAAATAAATGATCTTATCTCATCTTGTCGAAAGTTCGTATTAATTTAGCGATATATTCATTTAGATGACAGTTTCATTCAACTTACATAAGATAACTATAGTAGATTGTACAACAAGAGCATAAAACGAGCCATTTTACCCAAGACGTTCATATAGCCACCCGAGCCGGTACGGCGAGTTTTACACTCTGCTTTTCACTTCGATGGCGAGGAAATGAAATAACAACAGTGGAAACAATTGTTCACTTACTATGTACATTTTATTTTTCGTGCTTTACTATGGTCTGTCCAGAATTCGAGATACTAAAATGACAGTCTGAAATGTCAAACGTAAAAATAATGTGGCCAGCATAAAAGGAACAGTGCTGCTCCGTGATTTCGGTTTCTTAAATAACCGATAAAATGTTTATTTTACGATAGCAAAAATAACATTAATGCATTCAATATTCTACTTTCCATTTTACTTTATCATACGATAAAGTGATGAAATCTAAGCACAGGTAAAAATACAATGTTCATCACTTAGTGCCAACGTAAAAAATAATACAGAGGGGCACTACAAAAGTAGAAAAACGAAGTTCGTATGACACCGTCCCTTTCACTCGCGTATTGAATGAGATAAGCGTCAGCGGGACGGCAACATACGAAGTTCGAGTTTGCATTTCGTAGTTAGGGCCAGCACGGCTACTACGAAATTCGAAATCGAAGTTCGTGTCGTTCCGTCCTTTCTGACACTACTATTTAATTTAATACGTAAGTGAGAGGGACGTTATGGTACGAACTTTGATTTTAGAATTCCGGAGTAGGCCCTCAGATATCACACAACGTCATTGTTCATGTTTTTCGTATTCAAGTGGTATTCAACCGATTTTCGTTACTTTACTCGTATTGTCATCGGACGTGATCAGTGCGTTTTCTCGTGTTTTTATTTAGATATTCATATCATAGAATAATAAATCAAATATTCATTATTTTCATATTATTTAGTTAATGTAAAACTTACTTAGAATGAAATTGAAACTTAAACATCAACATCTATAAAAAGTCGAAATATCTCGAAAACGGTCGCATTTTTATTAGACCTATTTTACCTTTTCTAGAATGTCCTAAGTGCCCTACATTTTAGTACATCACGGATCCGTTTATATCTTAATATTTTACGACATACATACATATAGGTACCTACAAAATCTTTCGGTAATAACCGGTTGCGGCACATCACTATTTATGAGACGCAAAAAAACAGGTAACACATGAAACGTCATTTTAGTATCTCGAATTCTGGGACAGACCATATATAATTATACATTTTTAGTTATATGATTAATTTTGATTGATTTTTATTTTATATAAATTAAAAATGTATTAAAAAATAAACTAAGAAACTTCTTTGTTTGTGGTTGTTGACGCCAGATTACCTTGGTCTGAGACGAAGATTTTATTTTATGCACTAGAGCATAAAAAGTCATTTTATGTCACCTAGATCTAGCATAAATTCGAACTTTACGAGCATGATAAGTGGAAAACAAATTTTTAAGTCAATCCGACCATTGTAAGTGGCTGAAAAAGAACTTGCAAGATTTGACCCCACAAAAACATCAAACAGGGCAAGTTTAATAAAAGCTTGTAAAAAACCAGCTAAGTGCAAGTCGGACTCGCGCACGAAGGGTTCCGTACCATTATCTATACAACATTAGACATTAGCAAAAATAAATACGTTTGTTGTATGGGAGCCCCCCTTAAACATTTATTATATTTTAATTATTTATTTTTAAAGTGAACACACAACACACAAACATCACGCCTGTATTCCCAAATGGGGTAGGTCTTCGTTTCAAACGTTAGGGCTTCGGAGCGGAGAATTTTAAGTTTTAGGTTAATTAGGTTTTAAGTTTGACAGAAACGGTACAATAGTTACAGGTTGCTAGCCTGTCGCCTACGGTATACCTTAACCTTAAAGTGAATATACGACTAAATATCTATGAATATTTTAAGCGTCTACCTGTTGCCGTAAAAAATATCGAGCAAAAAAACAGCAAAAAAAATCACGCTGTAGGTATGGGAGCCCAACTTAAATATTTATTTTATTCTGTTTTTAGTATTCGTTGTTATAGCGGTAACAGAAATACATACATAATCTGTGAAAATTTCAACTGTCTATCACGGTTCATGACATACAGCCTGGTGACAGACGGACAGACAGACGGATGGACAGCGAAGTCTTAGTAATAGGTAGGCTCCTGTTTTTACCCTTTGGCTACGGATCCCTAAAAAGAGGTCTTAACGTATTACATAAACAAGGCTTGTCCGACATGTTTCGAACCAATCAATGGTTTTAATAATGATCGATGTAGTCGGAGCGGATATACATATAATAAAAAACTGGCCAAGAGCGTGTCAGACACGCCCAAAATAGGGTTCCGTAGCCATTTAAAAAAAACAAGTATCTTCACGGCACTTACGTCCTTGAAAGTAGGTATTTATTAAGCGTTACCTTTCCATATTTTTTGCATATTTTTGGACAAACGGTTTACAAGATACGGGGGGGGGACGGGGACGGCCACACACACACACACACAACTTTTGCTACTTTGGGAGCGATTATTTCCGGAAATCTTCACTTAATCAAATTTTTTTTGAGAATCCTTAATATATTTTCAAAAAAGCTGTCTCAAAAATCAATTTCTGTTACGTGTATAGAGTGCCACAAAACTAAATAGCACAATACAAGTACATAATAAGCATAGTACAAGACATCTGTACTCCAAATTTCACTGATCTTGTAGTTTTCGAGTAAAATGCCTGTGACATACGGACGGAAAGACAGAAAGACAGACAGACGGACTTGACGAAACTATAATGTTCCATTTTTGCCTTTTTGGCTCCGGAACCCTAAAAAAGGTATGAATATAATATGAATGACATCTAATAGCAGTTGGTGGCCGTAGTGCTTTGACTTATGACCTGTCAAGCAGACAATCGAGGATTCAATCAAATCCCGGCTTGCACCTCTGAGTGGTTGAAAATTCAAGTGCGAACTTACATTGGAAATTTACTACCAGCTTTACGGTAAATGAAAAGATCGTGAGGAAATCTGCACAAATTTGCGAAGCGATCAGATTCGAAGTTCCCAATTCGCAGTGGGCACGCGAAATAACTACTGCCCAAGCCCTCTCATTCTGAGAGGAGACTTAGTCCAGCAGTGAGACATACATATCAAGCCTTGAATGATGATGATGATGATCATGAATAATATCTTAATTTCAATTAAAGATGTAGTCAAAACGTTTTCGTTTCGTTAATTGTGCTTCATTCGTCGTAATTGCCTGCCGAATGAATATAACGTAAAAATTGTTTGCAAATAGCTTTAGTTTCCTGCTGCGTTTTTCCCTTTTATTGTCTGTTTGTCGGTTTGTCTGTTTGTCTGTGCATTTGGCCATGCTAATCTCAGAAACGGCTTAACTTAGAAGGATATAGAAACTGATGTGCTGTCGCTTCTGTGGATTAACATTAACCTAGTGTTGAATTGGTTCACAAATAAAAAAAATACGTCGATTTAAAGAATTTCAGGGAACAGTTTTAGAAGAATTGTTGTTAGTTTGGCTGAAGCTTTGGTTACCTGTACAATGTTTTGGTTACTATATGGCCTGTCCATACTATTTTATCTGTGTATACCATTTGGTGCTGTCAGTCTGTTTGTTTGTCGGTCTATCCGTATGTCACAGGTATTTTATTCGGAAACTATGAATGATGTTAGTTAAATTTTGATGGCTGGTATCTTTTGTAAACAGCTAGGCAGTTAAAACAACAACTGCAGGCTGCGATAAATCTAAGTCCACGCAGACGAAGTCACGGGCACAGCTAGTTTGGTATATGTATGTTGGATGAGGTAGAATGAGAATGCAAGTAGTTTATAAAAAGCTGAAGTTTCTAGTTTATTTTTACACAAAATCTAATAAAATTTATGTGTCTCTATGTAATTTTTTACAATTTTTTCTTTAGCTTGCCCTGTTTCTTTATTTATTTGTTTGGTTCAAATCTTGGAAGCTAAATTTGAACCACTTCCAGTGGTCCGATTAAATTGATATTTGGCATACTTATGTAAATCTGGTGACAATACAATAATCTGGTAGTAGTGGTAGTGACATTCTGGTACTCCGGCCAGGATCGTCTCCGCAGAATGGAACTCCTCAATGAAATTACGGAAATGTAGTTTGGATGACAATGCAAGGGCAGTGAGCAAAAAGGTTCTCTATCATTTGCCCGAATTTCATATGCCCGAATGTATCGTTTTCTAGAATTTTCATTTGCCATAAAGTAATTTATTTCTGAAATAGTAATTTCTTCAGAGTTGATATTAAACTAACCTAACCTAACCTACTGCATTCTATATGATGACATTTAAAAAAATCCTGAGAACAGCACGGTTCTATATATTTTATGGCAAACGTTGGTATGGCAAGTGAAATTCGGGCAAGTAAAGGTAAACGGAGCAAAAAAGCTTGTATTAAAAATGTAATTTTTAACAAAAACTTATTTGAACTGATTTCTGGTGTGTAATAAAGAATATTTATATTGTTTTGTATTGTACCTACAATCTTTCATGGTTTTTCACTTGCAGGAAAACTAGACTTAGTTGATTCGGGTTCAATCTTGACTGAACTGAACATAACACTAATAGGGAATATGAATGGAACTCAAATTTTCTCCTGAATAATTTAACGTGATACAAAACTGGAAAATAAAACTAACGGCGTAAAAATCATTGAAAAATAAGGAAGATATGAACGATTGAAGTTTGCATCTTATTTCTTCAAGAACCTACAATGAAATTTAGTATGAACTTTATAGGTCGTCGTGGCATTATGAGGTCATGGTCCATATCGGATCTTCGTATTGTTTTTAAATATTTAAAATAAATTTTCCAAAATTAAAATAGTATTTTTTTTATCGAGTGACTAAAATAAGCCAATATATACCCGAGGTGGTTAGCCACCCGAGCTGTAGCGAGGGTGTCTATTTATTTATCCGAGGGTTTACTTTTAGTCTCGAGGTGAAAATTCAATTTTTACTACGATTGCGAGAAAAAAATAGTCATTTCTGTGAAAAAATTAATGCGTTTCTTATTCCTCCAGTCCATAAAACTTTCATAGGTTTTTAAATAAATCTTTCTTTCTAGATTTCGGTAAATAGCTCTACAACAATTACAAAGTTTTCGCGGTAAGTTTTTTTTTCAACCAGACACAGATATAACAAAATCGCATCGGCGAAATAGTCCATACACAAACTGGAATAAATAGAATGGCGCCACCTTCTATGCGGAAAAAACATAGAACTAAGACCACGTAGACTAAGAACGTTACATTTTCGTCATGAAAATGGTCCACACACAATCTTATTTTATGCCAAAAACTAAGCAACTAACTGGCTGTTTGAGTATATTTAAGTCACTCGAAGTAAATTAAAAAAATAATTACTTTTACTCCCTAGGGACTAAAGTACTCACTTTACTCCCGCCTCGTAAGGCTATATTGACCTACTTTTGGACGATGAGAAGTGAAAAATAAAATACATCTGATTAAGTAAAAAAATGCATGGATACAATACGAGTACAATCCAATGGCACAGAAAACACAGGTAAGTATATAGAGATTTTCCATGGTAAGCAATAGGCAATAGTATATTCCGTAGGTAATCTGGTGCTACTTTATTCCAGTAAGTGGCCATTACAGTATAACTACTTCAAAGACCAAGCTGAACTAAGAAATACTAAGTAAATACTGGCACCGCGTACCGAGTATTTATTGATACTTGGTACTTTTAAAAAACAAAATGAGCATCGGCATAGGATCGATCGTGTTGACGCTGCGGGTGTGAGGCCACGCCCACAATTCGCGCGAGAGGTGACGATTGGCCGAGCCAGCGACACGCACACATGAACAGCGGTTAGGATTATGGTGGTATGAAAGTATGGGGGACTGATTTCAGGATTCATAAATAAATATATTTTTCATCACACTTCACGTCAATGACGTTATTCCATGCATGTATTTTAAAAGACAATGGCTTCAATTGTTCCCGCGGGAATTATGGATTTACGTATAGTTTTCCTCCCCAAGGGAGTTATGACTTTAGTTTTAAAATGTTAGTAGGCACGTCATTTTAGACTAAAGAGGTTTCAAGTCAGCCAACGTTTTATTTACATTTTTAAAACTTAGATATAACCTAATTTTACACCATAAAAATTTGACACGCTTCATGAAACTTCGTTATTTTTATATTTTAAATTTATATCAAATTGTTTTGCAATAATTTTAGTAAATATTTTTTTAGCATGTTGGAATAATCTGGCCGTAAGACCATTCGAATTCTAAACTAAACACGGTTCTTAGTATTATCCATAGATAATACCATAGTAGACGACTCGAAAAAAGTGACAATCAGGGGGGCAATCACGAAATTCGAAAATCGAAGTTCATATCGTTTTCCTGACGCTAATAATTATTTAATACGAGAGTGAGAGGGACGGTACGATACGAACTTCGATTTTTGAATTTTGTAGTAGCCCCCTGTATTGGCGGGTAGCCATATTTTATTCAGTTGTTTTCTTAGCGTCTTGCTTTTGGTGAGCTGTGAAGTGTAATAATTTATTTTTTTACATTTTTTTCCTCGCAATGTGATGAAAATCATTGTGTGTATCACGGGCCGTAAGGGGATTACAAACTCGGGTCATTTAAAGCCCTTCGCCTCCGGCGTCGGACCTCTAATACACTCTCGTTAGTAATCCCCTTCTTACGCCCCTTAATGCACAAATCTATAGTAATAGAATGTCGTTTAGGTTACATAATGGATGTTATAAAGGCTGTTACTACATCGAAGCAAGAAAGCTTTCATTCATCATCATCATCCCAGCCTATACGTCCCAGTGCTGGGCACAGGCTTCCTCTCAGAATGGCGGGCCCAGTGCGGATTGGGAACTTCACACTCACCACTGAATTGCTTCGCAGTTTTCCTCAGCTTTTCCTTTACCGTAAATCTCGTGATAAATGTCGTATGGCCAAGGCGGAGATGGCGGGATGACTTAGACGCGTTTTCCAGCGACTGGCCAGACATAAGTGCCGACAGAACGAGTTGGAAATCCAGGGGAGAGGCCTTTACCCAGCGTGGCACTGGGACATTACAGTTTAATAAAAAAATAATCGTACATGAATTTCGAAAAACTCAGAGGTGCGAGCCAGGATTTGAAGCCACGATCCTCTGCTTAAGAGGCCATAGGTCTAACTATCAGAGGTAGACCGGACTAGACTCGTGTAATTACGTGAACTAAAATTTTCCCGTCGGTACCTAATTGTAAACTATCCCAGAATTCCGCTGTACGTACACGATGGAATATCAGCCTTAGCGTAGGGATAACAAGTCTTCTTTTAAATGAACGGGAGGTTAACAATCGCCAATCAATCAGCTAATAATGCTATTATTGTTGGTAGAGACGCAAACGCAAATTTTCGGATCAAAAACCAGACTCGCAATACTTGGTGATTGACTGATTGTTTGCAACTGTAGGTATGATAAAGATATCCTGAAAGGTCTCCGGACCAAATAAAATACAAGAGTTATATATATCATTACGACCGGATAGCCGACTTAGTGGTTAAAGAACCTGATTGCTTGTGGTCTCGGTTTCAATCCCCTGGGAGCAGTATTTGTATGAAAAATTTGAATGTTTGTTCTCGAAAATTTCCGGCAAACTACTATATTCAGATAGCTATTCAGATACCTACATCAAATTATTTGAAGTAGAATGATTTTCAGATCATTAACACTATGCAAAGAAACAACCAACATGCATGACAACGCCCGTCTTTCATAATCGCTTTTTAAGCTTATGTTAAATTAACATGCGCTCGTCTTTGTCTGTCACATTAGCATTTGCCTTTGCTAGTCACAGACAAAAAATAGATCTTGCTACAACAGTAGGTACGTATGTATCACAATCTTATCCACTGGTATTCTTGACGTTGTACAGTCACCAGCGCCAATCTCTAAAACAACAATATCTCATACGACTCGATTTCTAAGTCGAAAATGCAAACTGAGACATGGATGCACAGAAAAACCAGAAAAAGAGACCAGCACTGGGAATCGAATCCAGGTCCTCAGCAATCCGTGCTGCGTGCTATAAACCCTGCACCACTGCTGGACACTGCTGCTGCTGCTTGTCCAGCAGTGGTGCAGGGGTTGCTGTGCACGCAGCACGGATTGCTAAGGACCTGAATTCGATTCCCAGCGCTGGTCTCTTTTTCTGGTTTTTCTGTGCATCCATGTCTCAGTTTGTATTTTCGATATGGTTTCACGGGATACCCGTAAAAGTAACAAATTTGGAGTTGAAATAAAAAATACAAAAAGACTCCAAAAAACCAATCTACTTCTAAGGCCGGTAGGACATGACAGATATTTTTGCACGCTCCGCTGTGGCAATTACCGCAGGTGTCTGTACATCGCATAAAAACAGCAAAACTTTCTGATCGACTACAATATTTCCAAGGATATGGTATTAATTATAATGCCACCGTTGTTATCTCCCCTGCTACCGTTAATGCTGGCAACAAAAAAGACGCGAACACGAAATCTAACTCCCGTTCCCGTTCCATACAATCGAGCAGATGCGCGAGCAGACAAAAGCGCGCGTTTGTACAATCGTAATAGGTACATCTAATTTTACGCGCAGTGGTTAGAGTAGAAACAGTAGGGAAACGATCTGCGATTCCAGCAATGCGTCACAGCTTTCAATATTTACCCTAGTGGCATTAAACCTACAATTAGTAGGAAAATACTTTTGAACAGTCCTGTAAAATAAATTTAAATCAAATAAATTATGCTTAGGTATTTAGGTTCAGATAGCACGCAAGAGTGTTGAAGAATTGATTAGGTACAAGGTGAAAAATTAAACGCTTGAAAATAAGGTAATATGACCAGAAATTCAATAAACTACACTTAAACTAGTTAGCTATGTCGTTCGGATCTCGAAACAATACATCGGTTTTCTTTTTCTTTCTCGTTTGTATCTTCAGGAAAACAAAGAAAATTAACATTCTAGTAATTTATTGCATCTATAAATTTTTGAAATAGTTCATACTCTACAACTGACTACAGATATGTTTTATATTATGTTATATAACTAATATATTAAGTAGAGGGACCCTAGCGAAGGTTTTGAGTTCATACTGCTTCAAACACTGTGTACTGTGACGCCAGCAAAAACCTACAGCCATAACGCGCACTCTTGCGCTGATCGACAGCTCCGATAATTTGAATATGGAGAGGCATCGGAGCGAAAGATATCGAGCGGAGTTGCGTACGCGGCTCCTGGCTCTTTGTTGCTTGTGCGGGCATTTTGGAATTCTGTTCATTTGATTATGGGAATTTGAAAGTGCTTTGCAAGTGGTCGTTATGGTATTTCTGGATCAATTTTTAGGGTTTCTTAGCCAAAATGGCAAAAACGGAACCCTTATAGTTTCGCCATGTCTGTCTGTCTGTCTGTCCGTCCGCAGTTTTGCTCAGGGACTATCAATGCTAGAAAGCTGTAATTTTGCACGAATATATATGTAAACTATGCCGACAACATGGTACAATAAAAAAATTGCAAATTGTCCCCCCCCCCTCTAAAATCTAAACCGGTGGGTGGAAAATTAAAAAAAAAAATAGGATGGTAGTAAGTATATCAAGCTTAGGTACAAGGAAAACTATAACGGTTAAGTTTTCTTGAGAATTATTAGTAGTTAAGAACGTTCTGCAAGAAACGGAATGTTTATAATATTGCTGACTCAAGAAATATTCTGTACATTATTTATAGCTTTTAATCGCCAGTTTGGATCAAAATGTGATGACCCTTAATCATATACGAATAGTTAACTTATCACAACTAAAGCACTGCACCAAATTTGATGAAATTTGGAATTGAAAAAAAGCTTGCGCTTTATAGCAGAAACTACGAGTAGAATATTTTTAAACAAGGAATGAGAGCGGATGAGTCCACGAAACACAGTTATTAAATTATGTATAAATAGAAATCGAATAAAATGTAGATAATTAGGTGTGGCTCACAAGCGTTTTGCGTTCCAGTGTTATGAATATTGATGCATACAAACGATGGCCCGTTTCTACTAATATAAGGATGAATACTTCACTTAAAAGAGAAACTACTTGTATTAAAAGTTGACACAAATAGTTATCGTATGCATCAATATTCATAACACACTGGAACGGGCGGGCAAAACGCTCGAGAGCCAGACCTAATTACGTATTAATATTGTGTTATTTTGTAAGTACATTACGTATTAATCTACTTACAAAGTAAACAAAATTATGACTTCATCATATTACTTCTTTTATTCATCATCATCATCATTATTACGACTTCGCAGAAAATGTTTAGAACCTCTTCTTCTGTGACCTTCTAGAGTCCAATGTTATCCTGAATGAACTATAGTCCGCCACTGCAACTCACATGTAATCATTATCATCATCAGCCGGAGGACGTCCACTGCAGAACGAAGGCTTTACCCTTAGAACGCCACAATGAACGACAACTCGCCACTTGCATCCACCGGTTGCACGCAACTCTCACGATGTCGTCAGTCCACCTAGTGGGAGGCCTGCTAACGCTTTATCTGCCGGGTCGTGGTTGCCACTCGAGGACTTTTCTCCCCAAACGGTTATCTGTTCTTCGAGCGAAACACATGTATTCGTTAGCAATAAATGGAATCGAAAAAAAAGATGCGATACCAAAGCTCGGTTTGCTGAAAAGGTTGCTCAACTCCATGGGGTTTTTCCTGGGCGAGGCGATGTGGTCGACTACGTCTTCCCTGCCGCGCAGCTGAGGATGAGCATCTTGGAACTGCTGAGCGAGGCTGGTTGCTGCTCGAGCTGCAAAAACAAAAGACAAATTATTTGATACTTCAGATTTACTTTTTGAGCCACTATCCCTGCTATTACAGAATTTTGAGCAATTACCTTCAGGTATTGTCTAAATTGGAAAGAAAAATACGTGGCTTATTAGCCATAAATGTGCGGTCGCGTTCTTAGCACGCGTGATGTTTCCTTTTTAACCGACTTTAAAAAAGGAGGAGGTTATCAATTCGGTTGTATATTTTTTTTTATGTTTGTTACCTCAGAACTCCGTCATTTATGAACCGATTTGAAATTTTTTTTTTCGTTCGTCTAGAAATGCTTTCAATTAGGTCCCATAAGCACCAAATCAGGATCTGATGATTGGATCCCAGGGAAATCGAGGGAACTCTTCAAATATTGTAGGGACACCTATAGTCATTTTGATATATTTAGTAGTAGCTCGTGCATTTGCTCTTGAAAGTCATCATTTGATAAAGTGGAACTGATGATGGTAGGTACTTCACGGGTTCAATTTCAATTACTTTAACACAGTTGCTAAGCAATTTAAGCTCATCGTAATGCATATGGTGAAATGGAACGGGTGATGAAGCACCAGGACTCCTCAATAATCTCTGCATCGGAAAAAGCAATTTTTCGTAAAAGGTGACGAGCAGTTGACATTAAACTATTGTATCTTAGATCTTTTACACTAAAAAGCGAGAAAAAAGAAATTTATAACAAAAAATTGAACCGACTACAAAAAACCATGAAAATAATTTTCTACCAGTCTGAAATCGGTGCCTCAGCACGAGTCAGCAGGAGTGATCGAAGCCTAATATACTCGTATAGTACGTAGGTGAGGTAGACGACTATAGGTCCACTCCTGCTGGCTCGTGCTGAGGCACCGACTTCAGACTGGTAGAAAATTACTTTCATGGTTTTTTGTAGTCGGTTACATTTTTTGTTAAGTATAATTTTTATTCTTATTATAGTTCCGTGATAGTTTCTGTCATACTCGCATTTGAACTTTCTTGGAGTTTTAAGCGATAAAGAATGATGTCAAGTTATATTATGGGCATGTGCATATTTAGAGACGTCTATTTTAGGTATTTTAAAATTCGTCCCTACCTTTCGCCTCTGAGTAGTCTGCAGCAGAATACCTACTCTATCCACGTATGCAAAGTTACGTCAAAATAAAATACTTAGGGGCTGTTTCACCATCCATTGATTAGCGTTAACCGACGGTTAAATGTGATGCCGTCTCCGTCTATTCGAACAAAACAAATAGAGACGGCATCACACCTAACCGCCAGTTAACACTAATCAATGGATGGTGAAACAGCCCCTTAAAGTGAGTATTGATCATATATTTTTGCTAAAAAATATAATCGGCAAGACTTGGAACAAATAATAACATTGTCTTAACTCGACTACCGAGAAACTTTCCGAACAAGTTCCGAATCCTTACAACTTGCAAACTTGTTGCTTAATTGCTATCGGGCGAGAGCAAAAACATCATAACTCGAATTAAATACCAAAATTTCATATTTCCTAAAACAGCGTAGGCGCGCCGCCTCCCCCTCGCAACATAAAGAACTGTAAAACCCATGCAATTTGTACCTACTTACCCTCTGCTCTTAGCGTGTATATAGGTACTTATCGATTTATCGCAACACGAAACCGTATTTCAAAAAGTCAAGGCGGTCGGTG
Source organism: Choristoneura fumiferana (assembly GCF_025370935.1). Taxonomy (NCBI): domain Eukaryota; kingdom Metazoa; phylum Arthropoda; class Insecta; order Lepidoptera; family Tortricidae; genus Choristoneura; species Choristoneura fumiferana. Next base: position 6,738,726 of record NC_133480.1, read on the forward strand.
ACAGTGAAGTTTGCTCTGTGCTCGGGTGGTTTAAGGCTCAATGTCGTGTTGTTAGGGTTTTGGGCATGTAGGTTTTCTCGGCATGGTGGTGTGTAAAAATGCCGTCTTGTCGAGCTGGCACGCCGCCCCTCCAGCGGCGACATTTTTTCCGAGGGGTGTGGGGCCACCCGCGGACGCTCCCGTCATTTCGTTGTCATCCAGGGCTCCCTTTTGCGCGATCGCCGCGCGAGAGTCGGCGTCGACAATACTGTTCAGTATTTTTATTCTTTTCGAGGAGAAAATACGAAAAAAATACACGAACGGAGAAAATGACGAACAATGCCGCCCCACGGCGAGATTACCGCCATCAGAAAATGAATGCTTTGTTAGATCCGTCCGACGGAATGTACCCAGTTGTTACATTAGTCTTGTCATTTCCATTAGACGATGGATTTAGCTGGGCATGAAAAGTTGGATACGATTGTCTCTGCGTTTCAATTCAGGAGTGGGATGTTTGCGCTGCTTTTTGGGGTTTTGTTGGAAAAGTAAAAAAGAAACGAGAGAAAAGCTCGTTTATTTTGTCGTTTTCGTAGACATAAATTCACATTTTTGGAGATTAAAACAGCTACAAAATTAGGAAAGGAAATACATGAATAAAAAGAACTTCTGGTAAAAGCTGCCGCTCATAAAATAAATACGCTCACGGTTTTTCTTAAAATTCTTCTGATATAAGTTCTTTTTGCTGACTGTACTTTATGCCCCTGGTTGGTTACCATAGTGCTCGTCAAGACGAATCAAACGAGTCCAAACTCGGGGTTCGTCTTGGACTGTCTAGAACACAATTTGACTTCATTTGATTTTTGCCTAGAGCTTAAAATGACATTCGAAAACAAAGGACAATATTAGGCAAAATGTGTTCTAGGTTAATTTATGTTTTAGTAGATTTTAGTGTTCAACTAGTTACTTTAAGCTCTAGGCAAAAATCTAATGTAATCAAATTGTGTTCTAGACAGTCCAAGACCAACCCCAAACCTCCGATGCGGTCGTGTCGTTTATCACAGAGTTCCTATGGTCACCCGCTAGCTTTATCATCAGATCAACTCCATGTCATAATAATATTGCATTGTCATCGGATTTATACATGCGTGTACAATTTCAGCATAATCGGTTGAAGATATCCACTTCAAATTTGAGTTGAAAGATTCACCCGAGCAAACATAGTTATACATTACACTGCAAGTAAATATAATGCTTGTAATAAGTTTTTATTAAAAATTTAATTTTTAATACAAGCTTTTTTGCCGAACGTACTTTTTGTTGACTGTACTTGCATTGTCATCTATTTAAACTACATATCTGTACCAAATTTCAAGTCGGTACTATTAACTATTGAGGAGTTCCCTCCTGCAGAGACGATCCTGGCAGGACCAACAAGATGTCACTACCAGATTATTGTATTGTCATTAGATAAGTATGCCAAGTTTCAAGTCGATCGGACCACTGGAAGTGGGTCAAATTTAGCTTCCAAGATTTGACCTAAACAAACAATAAATAAATAAACAAACAGGGCAAGCTAAAGAAAAGCTTCTAAAAATATCGCAGAAATGTAAGCACTTGTGCAAGTATTTCGAATAAAAAACAATTTGAATTCTCATCCTCTTTGGTTCTGGTTGATTGCGTCTGAAACTGGCTGGCTGATTGCGTCAAAAAAAAGTTCATTCGCGGGAAATTCGGCGGACTTCGTATGTTGTATTGTGTAGTTAAATAATAAGAAGCTCGACTAGTGTGAATATATTTTAAACTGTATTATAAACCTTGTAAATAGTGTTAAATACTTAGTATGAATTTTTTAGTGTAAAAAATAATAGGTAAACATAGTGATCAGTGACGGTGCGAATTTGGCGAGCGCTTTATCAAAGTTGGCTTCATTGAGGTTTGTGGTTCATAAATTGCTTCATTAATTTTGCACAAAAACGAATAAACCACACAATCAGACAGTCACTATATTATATTATCGAAGCTTTTATAAAACATCATTAAAATAGCAAACTTAAAGGTAAATATTCAAAGGACATAGTGGCTGTCACCTTCGTCGCCTAGCAATGGTTAACAAAGCCCAGCAACCAAAAAAACGCTGAAAAAACCACGTTTCTTGTATGACGACCCCCATTAATTTGTACCTATTTTATTTCTAGTATTTGTTGTTATATAGCGGCCACAGTAATACATAATCTGTGAAAATTTTAAGTGTCTAACTTTTACTTTTTAGATATATAGAGCCCTGTGACAGACGGAGGGACAGACAGACACACAGACAGCGGAGTCTCAGTAATAGGGTCCCGTTGGCACCCTTTGGGTACGGAACCCTAAAAACCAATTTATATAATATGTAATATACTAATCGAAATAAAGGACCAATGTTTCATCGGTAAAATTAAATCAAATAGTAGATTGTACAACAAGAACATGAAACGAGCCATTTTACCCGAGGCCTTCATATAGACACCCGAACCGGGACGGCGCGGGGGGATAGACACATCGTGGGGAAAATGAGTTTAATGCTCCTGTTTTACACTGATTTTCACTTCGATTGAGAGGAAATTAAATTGAAAAATTGATTGTACCTTTTATTTTTCATTACTACATAATTATATTTTTTTTAGTTTTATTGTTTTATTTTGATTGATTTTTATTATTACATAAATTAAAAATTATTTAAAAAATATGTTGAAACTTTTTCGTTTGTGGCTGTTGACACCTGATTACCTTGATCTTAGACGACGATTTTACTTTATGCACTAAAGCATAAAAAGTCATTTTATGTCGTCCAGATCCAGCATAAACACGAACTTTACAAGCATGAGAAGTGAAATATAGAATTATAATACGAAACAACCTGCAACTGGACCATTGTTATTATAGGTATATTCAATCAAGCCTTTACCTGCGCCTTCGCTAGCTCGCATTAACCTTAGATCTAGCAGTTGAAACGCAATTCTAAAATTTCGCAAAAAATCCCGTAGGATTACCCAAAAAGTACATAGTTACACAATAACAATAGAAAACAGTCAGTTTAAATGCTACCACGGGGGAGGAGATACTGGATCTGTGTTACATATTTAGGCTTACGGTAGGTATGTCTGAAATTGGTGTTTTCTATCTACCTACTGCTGCAATTGTTAAATTTAAAAAGTTTAAATGAACAATTTTCCTCTATTTCTTTCTTGAATTTTATTTTTAGGTGCATTTAAACTCTAATAAAACAAAACATAATTTCCCACAATATACCGATTCTCAAAATGACGCATACATAAATCTGCCATTATGAGCGTTATACCTGTTGAGCTGGCAACGTTGCATTTTTGTTGGTTTTTAATAATTATTGGAGTAGACACGTTAAATTATATATAAAGAAGAGTTCTATCAGACCACATTTTTAATTTTCATTCAATTTTATGGAATAATCGAGAAAAACTAACAAAAATGCAACGTTGCCAGCTCAGCAGGTATAAACGCTCTTAAAGGACTCAGAGGCGATCGCATAGCCAAACCATCGCTCTCTAGATATACTGTCCTAAGTGTAATATTTATATCGTTTTCAGTTAACGTTTCTGTTCTACAAAAGTTTGAATGAACGACAATAAGATAATTCATTATGCATTAAAACACAATCCGATACACACGTCATTGCCCGTAAAGTTTATGAGGCGTTTATTTATCTGCCTGTATTTTTCAGATTAGCCTTTATTTTTTTTGATAATGTGTGCGAAATTGACAGTAAATAGTATATACCTTTAGCGTCCCTACTAAGCGGCATCATTAAAGTTCGTCGGTTCCTTAGCCCTTTACAAAACGGCGACTAAATTATATTTTCATCTTATCAAATTGACATATTTATATTTCGGCAAAAACTTCCACTAAAAACGTTAAACTCGCATCAATTGAGTTCAAATTTTGAATACTAAGGACAGGCAAATAAGTCCTTACACACACTTGTCTGAGGCGTAACGCGACACCCATACAACTGCCATACAAATCGGCAGCCGCAAAGCCTCGTCTGCGGCCGCACTTCGCCGCCAATCATATTATGTGAGCATGAAAGAATGAAAGGAAATAAAAAGGCTAAAGGACTACACCTGCATGGAAGGCAAGATTGTAGAGTAAAAATAATATTATGCTAAAATCCCTTTTAAATTACACTGTATTTGTTGACCGTTGATTTGTATTTTGTAGACCAATTTAAAAAAGGTAAGTTTATATGAATACTTCAGCACGATTTAAAAACCCTTAAAACCTTTTCCAAGCAAAAACTCAACATCGTGTAATGTTCGAAGCGATAAATCATTATGTTTTTTTTAAATAAAAACCTTTATGATGACAGTAGGTACCTCTGGTTGACTCTTGATAAATAGTATTTTACTGCAGAGGCCGGGAAAGAAAGGCTTGCAGACCGACTATGTATTTATAGGTATACGAGGCTGGCATGTTCTTTCACGCCGAGGCTTGTATAGTGCATTTCTCAAACATGCACTAAAATAAATAAAAACTCCTAGAAATAACAACTAAAATTGTACCAGACTCAAATTATAACTACCATCTATATATAAGTGTTTATTTCATTCTAACATAAATTTTTAAAACGTTAAAATAATCCCAAAAAAAACAAATTGTTATAAAACATGTAGATATAATGGACTCCAACAATAAAAAATCACGTATCACGTTTCTAAACGAAAATTTTGAAATGAAAATGGCACTTACTTGCAAAATGGCTAAAGCCGAAGTCCAGTCAATCAAAAATAAAAGGCAATGACACACTTGTCAATTTTCCCGCCAAAACTTTTTTTATAGTGTTTGCTGTTCAACTTTTAGGGCCATTATACACGAACTGCAGCCCACTTAATCAGCTACATTAATACTTTATTATTTAAACTAAATTGTAATTTGACGTAAACGCATCGGCAATATATAAACATTTACAAGTAGAATATTCATAGTCCTGTGAATTTATTCAGTAACTGATAGATGAACCTTAGAAATTCACATTATTAATTCCAAGTCATGTATAACCCTGCCTTTATCGCGGATATTTGACGTTTTGCATTGAAACAAAAGACTGTTGTCTTGCAGGCCTAGGCCTGCAACAGTATATTTTGAAGCCTGTTTTAAAGAACACAACATAAACATTACATGGCATGTTTGAGAAAAAGGTTATTGATATCTATCATCTATCCTGCATAACAGTGGCGTAGCGTGGGTATCAGCCGCCCGGGGCGGAAGAAAATTTTGCCGCCCTCTTGTTTAGGTTTTAAAAACAACAGTACCTATTACCTATACAAGCTGTAAATACATTATTGTACCATTGAATTATAGAAAGGGGATTCCTCGATTTCACAGTACAAGTAATGGAAAATTTCGTGCTCATTCTAAACGGTCCGAATAATAGACAGGTGTGCGAAAAAATTGTGTAAGATATTATTATCAGTTTTATTTTTTATGGAATTTTGCCACCCCCTCAAAATAGCCGCCCGGGGCGGACCCCCCCCCCTGCACCCACTACGCGCCACTGCTGCTCTGCTGCATAAGCAATTAAGCACCAACCAAATATTCACTGAAAGTGAGAAAAAAGTAAAAAATCAATCCGACGACTAGAAGTGGTCAAATTCGACTCCCAAAATTTAGACAGACACCAGGTGAAGCTCTGTGACACTAAATAAAAGCTTGCAATAAAAGCTTGTAAAAGGACTATAAATTCTACTTTTTCCACAGCGACGCAGTCATGAATTTTAAACAGCCACAGAAACAAATGAAGCGTGCCGTGACTTCAACTTCTTTCCAATTCCGTGCTTTACGCGCGTTATCTGAAAACGGTTTCGTGTCAAAGCGATATCCGATAACCCTTTATCTAGATCGGGACGCGTTGGGACGTCGCGAATATCATTACCAAGAAAAATTATTCAATTATTCATCACGGTACCCGGCCATATCTTGATAACGCAATCGGATCTGATTAAAAAGCGGGTTTTGTGACGTATAAATGTTTGGTTTTCGTTTTGCGCGGCACAAAAATAAAGGGTATTTTGGAACGAATGGCGATCCTAAATCTTTCTGGGTTACGCTTTTAATTTATTCAAGTAATAACCCATAAAGTAGATGATTACGGCACATGCAGGCAGGTGCAGTAAAATACTTAAATTGTGCCGGTAACAAAACGTTTTTGTAGTTTTGTTAAAAGTTTGCCGTTTGCACGATTTTACAAACTCTCATTTAACTTCTCATGTCTTAGAAATTTGCGAACCATTTTCGACCATTTTCTGGTATCCGATTGAGCTGAAATTTGGTATATTTACTTATGACAATCCGATGACATTAAAATAATCTGGTAGTAAAATTTGGTGGTGCGGCCAGGATCGTCTCCGTAGGACGGAACTCCTCAGCCGTTAATTAGCATCGACTTGCAATTTAGTACGGAAATGGAATTTTGATAATAATGCAATTACACTGTAAACATATAAAAAGTATAGCCAGAAAAAATCTTGAGATATATATATTAAATACTTTTTCAAACGCTGGCAGATAAATCGGTTGTCACTTCGGAAAATAATAGTAAGTATCACAGCAAAATTACGCACTTTTTTTATTACATCTTACATTTTTTCTCAGTTCAATCTTCATCGTCGAATGGTGCTCTAATATTGGTATTGTACATTCGATGATTCCGTATGTGGAATCACTTTCTGCTAGATATGTATTCTACTCATTCTAGGTTCTTTACTTTAGCAAGTTTCGGTGACAGATAAAGTACGACACTCATAATTATTTACCTTGCGAGTATAAAACAAACTTTGATTTTCGGAATCACATTCACACAATACTGGCACGGGTATTTCGTTTAACATCTTATTCATTCATAATGAAACGTTAAACAAACCCAACGAAATTGGCATTTAAAGAGGAAACGCTCAGAAATGTATAGAATATTTCATTACACAAATCTCAATTCACTTCAAGTAAATTGATAAGCAATAATTAGAACAATCATTGGAGGTATTTGAGAATCGAACAAAGGAGTAAGGCGTGGTACATAAAGGTAAGGAAATAGCCGTTTCAGTACGAATGTACAAAGGGGATTATTAGCCGACCACAATGTGCCGGAGCGTGGTAAAAAACGGATGTGTCAATAATTAACTGAGTGATTGGGGCGCCCCGGCGCCGGCGGGCATCGATGCTGTGCTCTGCCGGGCCGGATCACAAAAACCGGAATAATACGCGCGACCGAAGGTTCTGTATTCATTAATTAACATACACATTAATATTTTAATGTATAAATATTGTTTTCTTTTTTAAATAAAATATCACGGGACACTTGACACCAATTGACCTAGTTCCAAACTAAGCAAAGTTTATAGCATGGGTACTAGGCAACGGATAAACACTTATGTATAAAGGTAGATAGAAATACATACTTAAATACTATTTGATGTATATTTCGGGTGTCTCGAAAACGGCTCCAACGATTTCGATGAAATTTGATTGATTTGATTTTTTTTTACTTTCGCTCCTTTAAATTACTTTTCTTTTCTTTTTAATATGTTAGTATTAGTTATGGCCACCCCTGCCAAAGGGTCCGGGCTGAAAACCAGCGCTGGAAACTAAAGCCAGCATTTGCTGAGACCGGCACCCATTGTCAAGGTGTAGACCTATTTTGTACCTAATTATAATATGCGTATTTTGTATCCACTTGTTTATACTATGGCAATAAAGAGTTTTATTATTTATTATTATTATATTGAACCATTTTCAGACTGTACCCTAAAAAAATAACGAACGCGCATTGTAGTTGCACAAAAGAGTTCGTCCGGAGCTCAGCACTGTTTTCACTGTCCGTAACGCAGGGGCGAAAAATATTACACCCCCAGGCGCAAACGATGCATGGGGACGAACGAATCAATTTGCTAACGAACGATAGACGGTCTGTGTAAAAAGCTAAATCGTTGCTAAAAGTCAGATAAATTTTTTAGGGTACCTCCCATAGACGTAGTGGGGGTGATTTTTTTAATTGTCTAACCCCATAGTGTGGGGTATCGTTGGATAGGTCTTTTAACATCATTGTGAGGGCTGTAAAGACGATTTTTCGATTCAGTAATCTGTTTGCGAAATATTCAACTTTAAAGAGCAAATTTTCATAATAATCGAACGCCTCCCCCGTCTCAAAGCTAAACTGTTGGTTTGAAAATTTTGAAAAAATTCATGATGGTAGTAAGTATATCAAGCTTACAAGGAAACCTATAATGGCTAAGTTTGCTTGAGAATTATTAGTAGTATAACAGTAAATAGCAGCCTAAGGTATAAAAAATGCCTAAACTTGGAATATTCCGAACAAAATAAAAAATTCATTGAAAATTACTTAATTTCATTGAAATGATTACGGAGCCCATCTTGGGTATGTCCGACACGCTCTTGGCCGGTTTTTCTGCATTTACTTCAAAACACGGGGAAGCACAACAACTCTAAGCAAATTTTACGAGCTTACTTAGAGTTAGAAATTTAGTAGAATTGACTTAGCAAAACATAAGAAAATATCCCACTATCCAACTTCTCACTAAAATAATAAATGCGAAAGTTTGTAGGTCTGTTTGTTTGTTTGTTTTTTTGTTACTTCATCACGTCTAAATCGCAGAATCGATATAGATGAAATTCGGTATACAAATAGTTTGAGTCCCAGGGAAGGCTATGAGATAGTTTCTATCCAGGAAATTTTCATAGTCCCCACGGGACGATGAAAACCGAAATTTACGTGGACGGAGTCGCGGGTAACGGCTAGTTTTAAAATAATGAATACAAGGCATTTGAAAATAAATGCAATAAACTAACTTAAAATAAAAATGGCAGTTGGGGTGTCTGTGGATTTCAGTAATTAATAACTTGTAAGTTCATACTAGACATTTAAACAAGACTTTTAAACTATTGAAACATGACGTTTGATAAAGGACATTAACAAAATAGAAGCACTGTAGTGTAGATCCTTTTTGTTGTATTGTTTGGGGTAGAGTAAACTCGTCACTTGCGCAGTTTACCTTTTCTGAAATTATACATAAAAATAAATCAATACCTACTTAACGTAAACTTTGGTAACGTGACCTTTGATCAATTTGCAAATAAAGAAAAGGATTTGTCACATAGTATCTACGTTATAAAATTACAGGTTGCTTCTCAGTTTACAGTAGGTAGCAAAATGGAAGCAATCACTTCAAAAACATTGTCTCAAACATATAGCTAATTGACATAAAGTCATGAGGAAAAGGGAACACATAATAGTCTACTTACTCTCTTTCTCTCTATTGAGACAGTAGAAAATAGCAAATGATGGGTAGAAGTTGATGCAGTTGACTCATTTATGAATATGTATTAATGAATGCATGAATATTTCATGTATATAATCTATACACATGAATCACATTATCCTACAAATTAGGGACGTAATAAGTTGTTAGAATAATGATGTAAAATTCCGAGTAGGCGAGGATTAATAAGTAAAAGCCGAGGCTAGGGGAGGGTCTTCGGTGTAAATGAAAGCCCTAGGGGCATGGCTAAGGAAGGATATAACTTTACGCATTTGCTTCTTCAATTGTATCATGATTTAGAGCCGATGCATGAATAACCAAGTAAGCGACTGGCAAATTCATATTATAGGTAGGTTAATCTATGCGCGGTGGTTAATTTTACATTTTACCATGATTTCATTTATTTTTATAATCCGTGCTGCGTGCTATAACCCCTACACCACTGCTGGACAGGAATCTAGACACCAATTTTTCCTATGCATACATATCTCAGGTTGCTTATTTCTACTACGTTGTTTACTCTCACCCCTGATGGAGCCAGTTCAAGCGCCGCGCAACGCATAAAGTGATCTTAGGCAGACTTAGAAACGTGGTATGCTAAAATATTCGGATCGTCATTCACGCTGACTGCCAACACGCTAGAGATGTCAATAATGTTACCCTTGGTTTTGATGAGGTGAGGTGCGGCTGCGGTCGTCAGCTGAATTATGGATCGGACGTTTGTTTTCATGACTTCATCGTAGGCCTGCAACCTTACCATTAAGAATTGATCCTTAGGTAGATACTCCAGCGTTATTAATAAGCACGTCTAGTTTTCCGAAATGTTCTACCGTTCGAGGTACTACAATGGCTGCGTCTTCTTCTTTGGAGAGATTTTCTCGGATGACGAGGGGTTTCTTGCCGTATTCTTGGATCTGCTTGGCGACTGCATCCAGCTTGATCTGGGTGCGAGCGACGATGGCCACGTCGGCTCCCTCCTTGGCGAAGAGAACTGCTGTAGCGGCGCCGATGCCGGAGCTCGCACCCGTCACAATCACTATTTTGTTAGTGAAACTCATTTTTTAATTCAAATTACTTGGTTTATGTCTATAGAATTGTGACACTTTAAAGGATTTGATAGAGCTTTTAAATTAATTTTATCGCACACTTCAGATAAAGCAATATATTATGATTATTATTAGTCGAAAGATAATCAATTTTCATAGTCATTCTGCACCTACCATGCCATGCAAAGATTGAAATCAAGTGTTTGCAAATAATTACATTTAATTTTAGGAATAATAAGAAAATAACTTCAATTGTTGCTGTTATGAGTCTACTTAATATGTCCAATTCCTGCGAAAATACCGTCTCAAACACTTTCACTGCTTCCAGTTTGTTACAAGTATAGGCCAGTCTTTGGAGAAGAAGTTCAGTCATCACGAAATCGCCGTCAAGGTCTGTTGGGTCGTAACTCGTTCCTCTACTCTACCATAAATGGAACATGAGCTAAGCTTTTCAGCTGTATTAAATTGAATTAGGTACAGAAAAGTGAACATATTTAATATTATTATTTTCACTATTAATAACTTATATAAGTGCTACAGAACAGAATGACGTATACATTTGAACGTTATCATCAGATGAAAAATTTACAAAGGTGAGGTAAGGTTGGAAAAATAATATAACATTTTAAACAAAATTGGGTAGAGGTGTCTCTTATGTGTTTTTGCATCGTACAACATCAGGATAATTTTAGAAAGATTATTTAGTCGCGTTTTATTAGAAGCTTTTAACAAAATTGCAAGTTAAAAGCTAGTATAAGTTCCTGCGTTATTAGAATAATTGAACAGTGGATTAATTTTAAACGCTGAAAAATAATATTTAATGTCACGAAAGTATGTTTCAGTCAAAGTTCAATTTAAATCACGTTTTTTTAGAATTAAAATACCCGTACATTATCGAGAAATTTTCATCATGGCTAAGTTTAGCGATAAAATTGTTCGCTCCAAATCAGTAGCTGGTAATTTATTTGCTAACCTTACATGGCTATGGGAACATCTGTTGGATAACTGTGTCTGTGTCTGTATCATTATTAGCAATCGATTGATTTTTATAAAATCCGTAACATACCTAAAGCATCAATACAACACACTAGTCCGAAGTAAACAAGAAACATAAGTTTCAACAACAAAGCAAGCTCCGGCATCGGCGCCGCTACAGCAGTTCTCTTCGCCAAGGAGGGAGCCGACGTGGCCATCGTCGCTCGCACCCAGAGCAAGCTGGAAGCAGTCGCCAAGCAGATCCAAGAATACCGCAAGAAACCCCTCGTCATCCGAGCAGATCTCTCCAAAGAAGAAGACGCTGCTATTGTGCGAGCTAAGCGGCAACCCACTGCCGTGCAACCAATGGTTGGGTGCGCCGGCCGAACGTACCTAAACTGCGGAGTGTCCAACCCCTGGTTAAGCTCAGTTTAGTAGTGTCAAATCGTATGGAACTGTCAAGCTTAAGCCTAGATTAACTACTAAATCTAGATTAATTTTTTCCTGCAAGACGGCCTTAATCAATATTTCGACTATCGAAATAGCATTACTGCGAGCCGATGGCTAGCAAAGTTTTTTTAGTGTGAAATTGAATACTTGAAACTCGTATATGCTGTAGCGAGCAATTCGTGTATGCCATAGTCTTGTTTATTTATCGTTTATATTATTTAAAACGGGGGCGGGGCGCGGGGGTCTCGGAAACAGCTCTATTTCGATGACATTTGTTAAATTTGGCGTGGGGCTTTCGATCTAGTTTGGTCTCCCATCTCTGGAAAACCGCATGTTTTTGAATTGTAGACAAAATTTCTCGCGCTTTATAATCGGTAATTTCATGTTGCCATTTTACCTCTCATCTTTACTACTTGCACTTAAAGAACTCTATGCTATCTTTATTATTTAGGCATCAGAACAGGTGTCTTTTCTGTGCAGACTAGCGCGTTATGATACGTGTGTCATGTTGTATTTTTTTATGAGTTATAGACATACCTACGAGATTAAAGACTATGAACTGCTTAAAGAAAATTTGAAACAAAAATCTAAATTTTTTTAACGAATCGATTTTATTAAATCGTTTATTGGAAAAGACGACATGAATGACAATACACTAAATAGTATAGGTGACACTTTTTTCGCTTTTCCAATCTGTTTGTGTTTTTTGTTACAAACCTGCTTAAGTAAAGGAAATTTAGGTGTGGTCAGCGTCTCACCGCATAGTTAAATTTACATACTGTTTCCTATACGAACAATATAAACTCAAAAATACAGCACGCGCTGTTAGCACATAAGTTTGCAACATTTTATCACTGCATAATTGCACAGCGGTCCCCAAAGGATTAGGGGATTCATCTCGGTAATCCCCACGAATAGTAAAAGTGATGGGTCTATTCATTCGGGATGGGGGGTGGGTCGTGGGGAGGAGGGTGAAGCGCTAAAATTTAATAAAGCCGAGGATCGACGGCACGGACAGCCGATTAATTACGCAGAAGAGGGCAGTGAGAGGGGACACGGGATAACTGTGTGGATGGGCCTTATATTTTAGGCACGGCACACGGACAAAAATTGTACAACTTGTTATGTTTTCTAGAAGTAATCTGCGTATCTATACAAAAATATATATATGTAGATATCTGTTTACCTACGAACGAAAAAAATTACATGGATGAGAGCATTCTTAAATAAGTTTGTATCTAAATTGGTAGGGTGAATAAAACAGAGCTTAAATAATTAATAGTCTCTCAGAATGTCCTAAATACTATGTACGGAAAATTCCTTTTTGTTACCAAGAATAGATGAATTGAAGAAGCGTCGAGCGTTGGCTGAATACGACGTTCCACGCGACTTCTTCCGAGCTTACATATAAATTAACTGAGATTACAATTACTATATTTGGTGGTGGAGAAGCAACATTCATGTAGGTACATAAACGAACCAACTTATAGAAAGAACGATTTGTCTAAATACAAAATTTAAAGCAAATCATATTTAAGAGCAGTTCACGCGTAGCCCGCGTAGATAGTATTTCTATGATTTTTGTTTCGTTTTCGAAAAATACCTTTCTATTCTTTATCATCCCTGGAAGCATGCATACGAAGCCGCGGCTAAAAACTAGTTATCCAAACCAATATTATAAATGCGTGAGTGTGTTTGTGCGTTTGTTTGTTACGTACAGCGTACTCAAGCGATCGTGATGAAAATTGATTATAGATAGATAGACATATTTTGAGACCGTGAGAAGAATAAGATAGGTATGCTATCCTGGAAAATTGATTAGAGCTAGCGGGCGCGATAAGCAAATTCTTTGTAGACGAAATCGCGGGCAACAGCTAGTAGAAATAATTAGATGTCAAGTACCTCTGATATATGAGTTTAGTTAATTATATTAAATGATATTGTAACGGATAACTCACGTCTTAAACCGAGTTTAGCTCGACATGTTTAATTAATTCATTATTCATAGACGTGATCATGTATACGACGAACTGATTTTGATGTTAGTTACCCTGGTGATTATGCTTAATCATATCAGATGGCAAATCCGAAATAGTTTGGGGTGATGAATTTTAATGTGAACTAATAGTACTTGGGGAGCATAGTTAATTGGGTAACTCATACTCCCAGTACGGTAATAGACAGTAATAGATATTTTCGAATGTATCTGTTGGAAGACTGTGTGATATTGCATGGACGGAAAACGCCCCTTATTTTAAACTATATATTGGCTATTAATACTATATACGAGGTGTTAATTATTGAACAGCTGAAAACATCAAACAACCTATCCTTTTTATTTTAGGTTAGTTTGATGCATATACTTACAAATGCCTTAATTATTTCAAAAAATATTAATTTGTTTTGCTATGTCAGTATTCTACTTGACTTCTGATTCTACACCGTAATTTGTACTAGTCGTCGCGCTTAGCAGTTTTTTTCAAGTGATTGAAAACAAAATAACATAATACAAATACTCTTCATTCAATTAAATGTATTCAGATCAAAACGTAAACATATTTTTGAGGTTCTCCTTTGATAGCCCGATTTTTTTTATCCTATTTTCAATACCCCTAATTTCACTAGCCCTAAAATCAAAAGCCGAATTTTTAATTTTTTCTTAACTATTAATTAGCCCTAATTTTAGCATTCTGAATTTACGTTGTACGTAATTTCACTAGCCCTAACATCAAACAGCCGAAACAATAATTTCCGTCAAATGTACTTATTGGAATACCTTAAATTAGCAATATATTAAATGGCATCCAACCTACTTTCTTAGTGGGAGTTATCCTGGCTGCTATAAAAAAGAGCCTTACATCTTTCTGAATCCAAAAGTATCCAAGTCGCTTCTGCTCTCGAACCATCTTGCTCGCTTGATTCGCTCGCTCGCACAAATTTTGAAGTAAAACTTTGCAATATAAAATATGCCCAAATATTATTTGACAATTTGTTACTTGCCTAAGCCAATCATTTGCTATATAATTATTTTCCACATACAACTTAGGGCTATTAGGTCTAATAATCATTCATTAAGAACAAAATGTTTCAATTATTTTGTTTTATTTAAGTCTGATAGGGACCCAAACGACCGGAATCAATGTCGACGGAGCTTCGCTGAGCGGAGCTCCTATTCCGCGTAAGTAAGGCGCTTCGCGTCTTGTCAAAAGTCTAACCTAACCTAACCCATGTGGGTACAATTTACCTAATTCAGTATTTGTTTTTATGTGTAATTATTAGGACTTATGGCTATTAGGTCTATTAATCATTGGGAATAATCATTATTAGTTTAAGTAATATTAAAGCATTTAATATTTAGTACAAGTAAACATTAGGGTTAATAACTTTAGGTCTATTAATCATTAGGAATAATCATTATTAGTTTTAGTAATATTAGAGCATTTAATGTTTAGTACAAATAAACAGTAGGATGTAAAACTTTAGGTCTAGTTATAAATTCGGACATACAAGTTTAGCGGTCATTTTATAAGGGCTAACGAAAATTATATCTAACGTTGGTATGCCTCGAGAAATTAGCTTTTATGATAATCGGTCTAGTGAGTGAGGGTGAAGCATTTTTGGTTTAATTTTACCGATGAAACTCAAGTGGTTCTTATTTTATTTCAATTAGTATATTACATGTTATATCAATAGAGTTGAAATGATGATCGTACGTAATCATCAAGGAGCGGAAATTCTTATAGCAAAAATCAAACGTCAAAGGAATTGAACATAAGTTTTATCGACTATCGATAAATATTTCAGCAATTAATAAAACAGAAAATAGTAGGTACTTTTAAAATAGCACTTTTTAAGTTAGTTACAATTAAAATATAAAGAGCTTGAGCTGCTTCAAATTAAATAAAAATTAAGAATATTCATTGTAAATAAGTAAGGGATGTTTTTTATCCATTTGTCGATCGTTTTTCTTTTAGGATTAACTATTTTAAAAACACGGGAATGACTGAGAAAAACTCAAGCGACATAAATGTCATAAGTAATATGTGATATTTTTTTTTTTTATGTAGCCTGTATTATGTCCCACTGCTGGGCAAAGGCCTCCCCTTTTCTCCGCCACTCTTCCCTGTCCTGGGCATGCACCTGCCAATCGAGCTGAAAAGCGCTCAGGTCGTCCCGCCATCTCCTCTTGGGTCTGCCTCTGCTCCTATGCCCATCCCTCGGATCCAATTCGGTTGCGATCCGTGCCCATCGGTCCGGGTGCATGCGGCAGACATGTCCGGCCCAGTCCCACTTCAGCTTGACGGTCTTGACACCCACATCTGTGATTCGAGTTTTAGAGCGCAGTATCGTGTTTCTGATTCGATCAGTTCTTCGAACACCCAGAATACTGCGCTCCATTGCTCGTTGGCAAACCCTGAGCCTGGACTTTTGAGCTTCAGTCAATGACCAAATCTGTGCGCCGTAGGTTAAAATGGGAAGAATACACATGTCGACGAGTTTACGCTTAAGTGACAGAGGAAGTTTGCCCTTCATTAGCGTCTTCATGGACCAGAAGCTCTTCCAGGCATATATGTGATATTGACGCGATTTATTTTATTTTTATATGGAGATGAAAGTCGCTTATCAAAGAGGTCAAATGTTACAAAATATTGTTAAAGGCGATAACAAGCGAAGAGTCGATTCGTTAACATCGATAACTGGAATAGTCGATAAAACTTATGTTCAATCCCTTTGATATTTGATTTTTGCTATGAGAAATTCCGCTCCTTGGTAATCATTTTTGGCACACGTACAGTACATAATTCGCATATCCGTCTACGTATGCAAATGCCTTTGTCTGGGATGATAGGGGAGCTAGTTACGCGTCGACATACGAAGTCGTCGCCGCTTAATGCACTGCGACGCTATGTAGGTTAGTATATATAGTTAGTATATAGATGCTGGGATGGCTATATGACTATGACTATGATTTTGACATGAAAAACCTGATTCAGGGTTCCGTACTCGAAGGGTGACAAACGGAACTCTATTTCACATCAAAAAATATAACATTTATTTATTACAGCTGTAAGTACTTATAACTAAATTAACCAAAAAAAAAGTTGGGAAACCCCCGACATTGTCACTTCAAAGTTCGATATCTCAAAAACAGCTGAAACGATTTTGATAAAACATGTCTAAGAACCATCGCTAGAAAACCTGTTTTCAAATAAAAAAACCGCATTCAAATCGGCGCACCCGTTTAAGAGCTACGGCTGCTACGGTGCCACAGACAGACACACATAGCGGTCAAACTTATAACACCCCTCTTTTGCGTCGGGGATTAAAAAATGGGTCTCAAAAACCCAAAATGCAATAATCTCACACTGCATACATTTTACCTATACTTAGAAGCAGGGCTTTGCTAACACCGGATTTTTATAGATACGGACGTTTATAGCGTATATTTTGATATATCTAACAAGTACGAAACCTTCGGTGCGCGAGTCCGACTCGCACTTGCCAATTTTTCAAGTTATAGAAAATCGAGAGTCCGATGTTAAATGTAGGTATACCTACCTTGAAAGAGCATTACAACGTTTTTAGGCTATATGCAAATAGGTGACCGGAGAGAAAATATTGAAATTTAGTAAAAAAACATTACCTACTATCCAAGAAGTCTACAGTCATCGACATTTATGTATAGACTGCATGTTTCTTACATCAAAACAGCACACAAAATTTGTTCACAGCGCGGATTTGTGAACCTTTAATTATAATTTGTTGACGTCCGTGCCAGCGGTTGTGTGAAAGTAATATTGATGATTGATGCGCCGCGCGTTTTGTTCCAAACAGCCAGTCTAGTCCCGTAAGTACATAGATGTCAATGTCTACAGTCAACGCTATACCATAGCGTAGACTGTATGTAGATTGTACAGATTTTATAGATATGTACGAGTAAATAGACATTTTACACTCTATATGTCACATCAGGAACATTAATGTGTGTTACATACATGCATAGGCATTGTATGAATGCTTGTGTAAGAGTACGTACACATATGTGATGCAAATGCTAACGTCTGGGCTGGGGGAGCCACGCGTCGATATACTGAGTGACAGTCACTTAGTGCGCCGCAATATTTAATTGGACGCTTAAGCTGAGCTTGCACTGGTATAGTAGAGGAAACTGAATCTCGTAACAGGGTGGAACTTTTTCATAATCCATTTTGTTATGATTTCTTTACATGACATTAGTAGCACAAAGATTTCACAAACGTTCTTGACTGTATATCAGATATTGCATGAGAATGGTTCTTAGGATTCATTGAGAGGCAAATTGCAAGGGTAAGGGTACAATAGCAGATCATTAAGACATTTACAGTAAAAGTTTGTAAAAAAGTATTTATATCATGTTGAAGTTCAATAGAAACAAAACATAACTTAGAAAAACTGAAAAACCCCCGATATTGTAATATAAAAGTTAAATATCTCAAAAACGGCTGAACCAATTTCAGTTAACCATAGCTATGAGCCAACGCAAGAAAACTCCCTTTCAAAAAAACCGCATCTAAATCGGTGCATCCGTTTGAAAGCTACGATACCTCTGATTGCGTCGGGGGTTATAAAGGCATGTATGTACCTATTTACAAATGAACCCTATAAAGAAGGTGTTAAAATTAACACTACAAAGCAGAAACATTGAACTTTGGGCGGATATAATAAATATAAAAAGTTTAACATCTTATAACTGTAACCATTACAGCTATTCTAGGCCATTCCAATCATTCAGTTACTTATTAAATTAAAAAAAAACATATTCACTCGTTTTAACTATGGTGACATTTGTCAGACGAAAAATACCGGCAGAGAACATCGACAAATACCTCCACCGCATCAAGTCAGAGCTACGACGCGCGCAATATTTTCAAGCACGTGTACATGACAAGGTACATAGAGGTATAACTGACGACATCTTTTGTTGGCGTCACTTGTCCCGCTGGAGTGCCGTTCGTAATCCTCGCGGGCTGGAGTGTTCCACATCGCTCTTCATTCGTCGCTGTGCCGCGTCACACTTCAGCTGAAGGTCGGGACTGGGTGCCACAAGCAGAGTCGTCAACTATTTAGACATCAAACCTATAACGTATCTTTGTACTATCACCAGCACCAATATAGTCTTGAAAACAATAAGGTTACTGTTTCAGCTAGCATAAACGCTCAAGCACTGTCTCACTTCTTTTAGCTTTGCAATAGCTACAGGTGTATTGGATTCAAACCAACGATGCCAATGCCACTGACAGACACAAACAAATGGATAGGCAGAATGAGACACCAAACCTATAACGTCTCTTTGTACTATCACCAGCACCAATATCTGACACAACAAGCGTGTATAAATATCTGATACAACTCTATTTCTATGGCCGGTAGGACGTGTCAGATATTTTCGCACGCTCCGCTGTGGCAGATATTAATGAGTGACTGTACAAACGAGCATTTTAGCGAAAATCATGGTTTTTATACGGTGTATTACAATGACTACTTATATTATTGTACGGGAATAAAGTTTAGTTCCTTCTTTATTACTTCGCATCGGGGATTACTAAATCAGTGCCTTGCACGCAATACTTTCAAGCATGTGTACATCACATTAGGAACATAAGTAACGACATCTTTTGTTGGCATCACTTGCCTGCTGGAGTACCGTTCGTAATACTCGGGGGCTGGAGTGTTCCACATCGCTCTTCATTCGTCGCTGGGCCCCGTCACACCTCAGCCGAAGGTCGGGACTGGGTGCCGTAAGCGAAGCAATAACTTTTTTAACGTTTAAAAAACAATTTCAGCATTTTTTAACGTAATAATTATAGCTACATGCATATTTTTATCATTGAAACATCAATAGCGATTCTTCCTTATTTTATCTGACCTACGAGTATTGTCCTTGAAGAGTCCTAGTTGCATTTGTTTGTCGGGAAATACAATCAACAGATTTAACGGATGTCTTTGTGTAAGATAATGTAATATCGACGACGTGGTTCAATTAATATGTAACTATGTATAAACCACGCTGCTTCTCGTACCGTGGCAGCACCCTGCAACTCGGCGTATCGTCGCCGTAATTGGCGCTCAAGTGGCAATTAGTCGGCTCTCGGCTGTGTCGCTCCCGCGAGCGCTTTCTCTTGTTCGAATGCTGAACACAGACCGATGTGCGCAGTAGTATAGTCGAGAATACAGAGACGAGACGAGAATACTGTACGTTGTTTTTTGTATAGATTGTTACTCTGTATGAAAATTTACTTCAACCCTTGATATCAAGTTCGAATTTATGTCGCCTAGACACAGCTTAATCAAAATATAGGCCTGTGTGAGTACTCATTAATAAATTTTATGTGACGGATAAATGTGATGCCGTCTCTGTTTGTTGTATCCGAATAAAAAGAGATCTGTCACAAGGGTTACAGTATCTGAGGGTCGTAAAAAAAACTAAATTCAGTAAGTGTGAAGATTCTTGGTATTTCTAGAAACTTTGGCATAAGTAGAGTCTATGTTTACATGCTTTTAATTTGTAATGTTTGACTTCGAGATTCCATGTCAATGCGATAAGTTTAGATGAAAAATGTAATACAGGTAATAAAAAGTACGGTTAGCAAAATGCTGACATTTTTAAATAACCTTGTGCGTATTTGTGGTTGGTTGTACTACTGTTCCTATTTTTGCCTTATGCAGGTTTTCTGATACCTAAACCACTACTTGTGCCAAGCTGCAGGTGCCTTATTTACTTTATTTAGAGTTAAAAAGTTTGTTTGAATTATACGGTTCCACCTTGTTTACAGTAGGGACACTTCTCAACTTCATCGTTTTTACAAGCTTTTATTTAGTTTCACCTGTCCCGCTGTCTGTCTGTAATCAAATCTTGCCAATAATTAGTTGGATTGACTTGAAATGTTGTGATGAAACGTCTTGGTAACGTACCTACATATATTTAACCTACCTACCTACATATACAGCCCTCGACTGTACACTAATAGCTTGCCACACAATTATTTGCAGTAGGTAGCACTGAGAATTCCATATTCGAAACTTGTACGAGTAGTTTTCTACGTCGTTTTTGTTTATATGATGTGAGATTTATGTATGGAATTGTGTACATGGATTTATGTATGGTATAAAATTGAGTTCGATAAATTCGGACTACTTTGTGGCCCTTTTATAGCAAACAACATAACTTATAAGTGAAACTAAACACGTAGAGGGGTCTACGACGCGGTGTAGCGTCGCCAAGGTTAGGACATACTAGTAAATACCTATATTTAGATACAGTTATATGAAATCATAGTACTGTTAATTAAATTACATAAAAGGAAATGCTTTTAAATACACACTGACACGGGAACATGGCAACATATACAACTGTGAAAATAGTCTTTCGTACTGATCATATCTATACGTATAATGTTAAAGGTAAAAAAATCTTGTTTTAATTTGAACAAATAGCATATTTGTACCTAATTTAAAAATATCTTAACGTGTCGACCACATTGCTGTCTATCCCACATCGTCATTATTGTCTACCCTGAATCTAAGTGTTTATATTATAAGTTTTTTGTACTGCTTTATGGTGTGCAATAAAGAATATTTGTTTTGTATTGTATTGTATCTAGGTATCTTTAAGGCTAGTGTGAAAGCCTTTACTCTATGAAGAGGTCTTTGAAAATTTATTAAAAGAAAAGCATGTTTAAAAAAAAAAATGAATCTATAAATATATATATATATATATATATATATATATGAATTATAAATTGTGCATGCTCATAAATCTAAATTATTATTATGAATTTAAATTGTATTAAGGAAATAAAAGGGCTTTATTATTATTATTATTTATTATTATTATTGTATTGTATTGTATTGCTGCAGTCGTGGTCACGAGTAGACGTGAACAAGTGAACAGTTAGGTAGGGCGTATGAATTATGACGGCAAATAGTTAAAGTTTAAAACATTTTTTTTATCTCTTTCAGTTAGAAAGAGACGTATATAAATAAGTGGCCGGTACTGCAATAGCGATAATCATCACCCACTCGTTAACGCCCAGAAAGTGACGTAAGTACCTATTTAAAAAGCGAACCACAGATTCGCGCAATGGTAACAACCTGCCACTCCTCATCGCCCACAGTCCAGTTTCCTAGCAACCGGGTAATTATGGTGCTTTTAGCGTGACTGATATTTTAGAAGACATCTCGAAATAGAAGGGTAAGTTAGGTTTCCGTTATAGTAGCTATGTTTTATAACGTCTATTTATATAAAGTAAAGAACTTTTGTAATCATTATACATATACAGCACCTGCAGTAATATCTGCTACAGCGGAGTGCACAAATATCAGATATTAATGCACGTTTTTTTGTGTCAGATATTGGTGCTGGTGATTGTACCTATCAAAACCACCAATAAAATTATAGTAAAATCACAATTAATATACCTACAGTCTATTATAAATCCATGTTTGCACTGCACTAATGTCGACCTTAACTCAGCTCAACGTCTTACGAAAAGAAGATTTAATAATTAGCTATTTTGGTAATCTGTTTTTTTATAATTTTACACCTTGGCCGTTATGCTATACAGAATAATTGTTTTATTCTAGAGTACATTGTGGACGTTAATCTGCCTAAACAGAATAAGTATCATAGGAAAGGCCTAACATCTCGCTAGTTTGTGGATTTTCGTAGCTGTAATTTTTGCTATACCTATAGACGATTCAGTAGTGAGACCTATTATTCGAGACGGGTTTTGTCCTCAAATTAACGTATTTCTATTTGATACCTTGTTCAAACCGGGCACTGCCTTTTCAGAACGTAACGTTTGGCAACCTGTTTCATTTCGCAACTTTTCATTTCGCAAACTCTAAAACTGTAAATATTTCAGGATTTATTTCAGGGCCATCGTGTGGAACTCTTTAGATTAGGTTATGTTAGTTTTATAAAAATCCTGAAATATTTACAGTTTCAGACATATTAAACAGTCGGAAAATAAAAAGGTGCGACATGAAACAGGTTGCCAAACATTATTCGCCGAAACATTAGTAAACCGTTCAAACATCTAGAAACGATCAATAAATTACTCATTAAATAAACATATTCTTAACCCCCGACACAAAAAGAGGGGTGTTATAATTTTCACGCCAATATCTGACTATCCGTAGCTCTAAAATAGATGGACCGGTTTTGATCCGGTTTTTCACATGAAAGTGTTTTCCTTGCCGTGGTTCTAAGCTTTGTTTCATGAAAATCGGTTCAGCCGTTTTGAGTTACTGAACTTTAAAATGACAGGCCGGGTTTTAAATTTTTCTATGTTGGTTAGATTAGGTTATTAGCTATTATTTGTTTTGTGATTAAAACTAAAACTATGGCCACTATTTATAATAAGCAATGGGCAGCCGATGAATGCAATGTGGTGTAGAAAGCATAAAATGGATAAGATTTTTTTCGGATAATAATTTTTGTGTAATATTTTTTTTGAAGCCGTGGTGGCCTAGTGGTTTGACCTATCGTCTCTCAAGCAGAGGGTCGTGGGTTCGAACCCCGGCTCGCACCTCTGAGTTTTTCGAAATACATGTGCGGAATTACATTTGAAATTTACCACGGGCTTTGCGGTGAAGGAAAACATCGTGAGGAAACCTGCACAAACCTGCGAAGCGATTCAATGGTGCGTGCGAAGTTCCCAATCCGCACTGGGCCCGCGTGGGAACTATGGCCCAAGCCCTCTTGTTCTGAGAGGAGGCCTGTGCCCAGCAGTGGGACGTATATAGGCTGGGATGGTGTAATATTTATGTATAAAACGTATATGCATTTTTTATATTTTGACGTAATTTGTATCCATCGGCGCCCATTCATTATAAGACTTCGTCATAAATTGAACTTCGAGATCGTCCAAACTTCAAGACTTAACAATTGCTTAGCATTTAGCAAGAAACGGTCGAAACTTATCATTAATATTCAATCGGAGTCGGATACGAGTACACAAAACAATATCCGAATTCAATTTGGCACCCTCCTAGTTATTAAACCCTCTGCCGGGGACATGACATCGACCACACAATTGGACAATGCTCGGCGAAACTCGCCGAGCATTTTAGTACCCTGTCGCATTAATATCACAGGTATTTACTCCCATATAATAAAAAATATATTTTTAATTCCAAGTTAAGTAACGCCGGCTTCGACTGCGAAGATTAATTATAAAATAAATCATTAGACTAAGACGATTTGTGATTTTTTATTATAAGATTATGCTATAATGTTGTAGGTTTATATGTGATGTTTCCAAGCAAAACTAAATGTTCCTAACAATAAAAGTTATTTTTGTAAGTAAGCAACGCAGTTGTTGTTTTTTCCCACGATTCCTTGAATAAACATCAACAAAATAAAGAAGTAGCCAGAAAACATCGCTGCAAATGACTGTTACATATACTTTAAATAGTAGTGAACAAAAATCGACACATGAAGGGTAAAAAACAACAATCATTTAATTTCTGAAAAAAAATATCTGCAGATGTTTCCAAAAAGGTCCTTAAATAAAATAAAGGCCCTTAAGAGTATATCTATCTAGACTATAACACTCATCATAAAAATGGTAAACTTATGTAATATAAATAAAATGAAATAAATAAATATAGAAATAAATCTCTGGAAATAATAAACCGATTTAAAAATAAGTTTTTGTGAAAAAAAAACATAATTAATTCAAGTTCTTTTGCTGACTATCCTTTTTGTTTACTAGACCTGGAATGTCATCCAAGCTAATTAGTCGCACCGAGTTTCAAGTCAATACCATAAACCGTTGAAGAGTTCCGTCCTGCAGAAACGATTGCGGCTAGACCACCAGTACCATGAGTTTACAGTGACCGTACTCGATAGCGACGGCGTAAATTATTTGTATGGAGAATTGTACAGTGCCTCTACAAATAATTTACGCCGTCGCTATCGAGTACGGTCACTGTAAACTCATGGTAGTGGTACAGAACTTCACTACCAGATTATTGTATTATCACATGATTTACCAAAGCATACCAATACCACAGTATATAAGTATATAGTTTCAGCTCAATCGGATACAAGGAAGTGGTCGAGCAAATTTGAAACCACTACTTAAATATATAATACCTACAACGTTGCAAGTTATACTCGTATATTTCTAGCAGTTGAATTTAAATCCTTGGATTTTACTAAATTTAAGTCACATTTAGATCAAATAACAGAGAGTTTCAGAATTTTATGGTGGATTCTGCCCTTACTCAAATCGCATACAAAAAAATAGCTACATCAACTGCAGCATTTAATAATAATTGCGCATGTCCGCACCAGTCAAGATACAAAGGTATTGAACTGAGGACATGCCTAATAATAAAGCTGAATCGGAGCCGTCAATAATTGAATTTCCCGGGGAGGTACACTTTGGAGGCTCGACCCAAAGCCCTTCATTAATTGTTGGGATTAATTCGTCCCCTCGGTTTAAGGGGCGATCGCAGATCTAATAGGGCTATGTTTAGGATTTTATAACCGACTGCAGTAAAGCGAAGGGTCATGTTTAAATCGGCACCTTCATCTTTTGATTACTAAAATTCCAATAATGTAACTGAATACAAGATGTGATGGTCTGTTGGTCTGTCTGAAGCCTTATTGCCTATCACACTCGGAATTGTAACTTTTATCCACTTCTTTCCGACAAACGGTATAGGATGCGAGTGAAAAGAAACAGTGAATGCGACCGCTAGCACCAACCCGTTAGACAATACAGCCTCAGATCTGGATCTTAAATTTGTAACGCTACTGATAGCATAATAGTTATTAAGCAACAGATTCGACACTTGCGTATGGACCACTGAAAAAAAAAAAGATTTGCTAACAGCACCGAAAAAAAAGAGTGACTTCAAAACTTACAAAATCAGTTTTGCAATATTAGCACGATTTTGGTTCCTACTTAATTAGTAAATTTTGGCTTTTGGTAGTAAAGTAGCTAAACTAGTTCAGCTGTCCTTTTTTTCAGTGTAGCCGCTATACATATTCACAAGCTGAACAGTTTAATGCCGACGGTGTTAGTAGCATAGCAGTTACATAGAAGGTACAATTACAATTTTAAAAGACACTGCCGAAGATAATATTATATCACAACGTGTCTACAATAGTGGTGGGAAAGAGGTCTATTATATATGTAGACCACACGCATAATTAAACGTTGGAAAGATTGTGTGGAAGAAGATCTGAGAAAGGTGGAAAGTTTACCAATGAAGGCTATCTCGCATGAATTCGCCGCTAGAGTCGCTAGTGTATCGTGAGGTCTCCGAAATGTCAAATCTCATAGTTTTTGGGTGAGCTACGCAGGTTTATTTATAATTAGGATAATTTTGTGAATATTTTGCGTTACCTGAAATGAATTATGGCAATTATGCGTTACGGGGCAATGAATGTCTGTGTTTTGAGACAGTTTTGTCTTTCAGAAACTTTTGTCCTCCCTTTTCTTCCGAACAAAACGGGACTACGCAACACTGTGGTTGCTCGATATTTTTAACCGATTTCAAAACAGGAGGAGGTAATCAATTCGGTTGTATGTTTTTTTATGTTTATTACCTCAGAACTCTAACTTTGTTTTCACGCCCGTAATAACAGACTTTGAAAGCCACACTTAAAAATCGCACGGAACAGTGGCGCCATCTAGAAAGACAAAAAACGATAGCCCTCATTGGAAGAACGTCGGCAGGCACTGCGATAGCTGGAAGAAGATTGTACAGGCCAATATCTACAAAGGATTGTAGCGCCAGCGGAAGAAGAAGAAGATGGGGCGCCGGTGACGCCCTCAGGGCTAATATTTACCCGAAGTGATTTTTTATTACTACATCGTGAAGTTAATTAAATAAGAAAACTGGTTTTGAAACAATAAAGAAAAGATTTTATTCTTGCACAACGTAAATTCTGTATGACATAAAGATTGTAACAAAAGCTAAGCGACCGGAAACGGAAACTTCAGTCGAACATAGAGATGCCGACCTCTGACACAAAACTACAAACAAGCAAAGAGTATTTGCATTGCTATATATTATTCTAACACCCCTTCTCAATGCAAATACATTTTAAACAAATAACAACAAAAAATCTAACAATTTTACACTAATTAGTAGTAGTGCTCATAATACCACACTTATCTAAATGCTTAGAGACCAATTCTCTGCTTAAAGACTTTGTTAACATGTCTGCCGGTTGGTCATTAGTGCCAACATAATTAACACAAATTTTATTCCCCTTAATCAGCTCTTTCACAAAATGATATCGAATATCCACATGTTTCAAACGCTTTATGGTGTCTGTCTTAGCATTTATTATAGCTGATTGGTTGTCACACAGTATATTGACTGGACAAACTTTTTCACAATTAAAATAACTTAATAAATTTATAAGCCAACATGCATCACTAGCAGCCATGCTTAATGACACATATTCTGATTCTGTAGAAGACAGACTTACAGAAGCTTGCTTCTTAGAGCACCACAAAACTAAACAGTTTGACAACATAAACATATAGCCTGAGGTGGACTTCCTGTCCTTGAGATCACCTCCCCAGTCTGCATCACAATACCCTTGCAAAACAATATCATCACATTTATAAACTAATTTATAATTCAAACTGTGCTTTACATACCGTAACACCCTTTTTAATGCAGATAGCAACTCATGGTTTGCACATGTTTGGTATCTACTTAACATGGATACTGGAAAACATAAATCAGGTCTAGTACCTGATGCAGCATACATTAAAGACCCTATCATCTGCCTGCATAACTTCTCAATATTTTTATCTATAGGAGCAGTACTATTTGTAAATATTTTTGCATTAAAGTTAGGATCCATAGGAGTTAACATGTCCTTGCAATTCTCCATATCAAACCGTTTGAGAACATTTTCCAAGTAAACTTGTTGATCTAGTTCAGTAACTCTAGTTTCTAAATTTTGCTTTACACGAATGCCTAGAAAGTTTGAAATTAGTCCCATATCCTTCATTTCAAAGTCATTACTCAATATTCCTTTAAATTTTGAAACTTCTTTCTCATTTGTACCAAAAATCAAAATATCGTCAACATAGAGTAAAACATACATTTTATCTTTATCATTACACCTTTTAAATAAACATGAATCACAGTTTGACCTTATAAAGCCCTCTCTAGTCATAACAGAATTGAATTTAGTGTTCCAACACTTTGGTGAACTCTTTAATCCATATAAAGATTTTTTTAACTTAACAATGTTGTTCTCCCCAGAATAAGCCCCTTCTGGCAATCTAATATACACATCTCTATCAATATCTCCATACAAAAATGCCCCAGTAACGTCCATTTGATAAATGGGTAAATTCAATTTAGTTGCTATAGCTACAAAGACTCTAAAAGTTGATAATTTTGCCACAGGAGCATAAATTTCACCCAAATCAAAATCACTATTCTGCTCAAACCCTCTTGCAACTAGCCTGGCTTTATATTTAATATTGTTACCATTGCCTTTTAATTTAAATACCCACTTGCTACTAATAACTTCCTCACTTACCGGTGCACTACAGAAGTCCCACGTGTTATTGTCTTTTAAGGTCTGCAGTTCTCTATTAATCGCCTCACACCACTTACTTGCATCACTTCTTTTCATAGCCTCCTTATATGTGGTAGGCTCGCTCTGCTCACTTTCAACATTGTGACACTGGTAAAATGAAGTTTGTTTTCTTACCCGCTGGCTTCTTCTTTCATTAAGGACTGGTGGCTCATTTGCCTCTGATGATTCACCCTCGGAGGGTTCATATTCAGTCTGATACTCACTTTCGCCTGAACACGAGTCTAAATTGAGACTTCCATGAGTGTCATTCAGGATATTTGACCCTTCACCTTCAGCCTCTGTCACTGTTTCAGACATATCATGTACTGGTTGGCTATTCAAGTCCAAGGTGACAGTTGCTTCACTTACTGTCTCACTCTCTTCATTTCCCTCTTGAGTTAAGAAAACTATATCTCTTTTTGTATCAACACAATTCTTCTCTGGGTAGTATATTCTGTACCCTTTGACATTTTCACCATATCCAACCATCATTCCTTTTTCACCCTTCTGGTCCCACTTTCTTCTCTTCTCCTTCGGAATGTGAACATACACTGGTGAACCAAAAGCCTTTAGCTGATGTATGTCAAAAGTTTTATTAGTCCATATTTCATATGGCGATTTTCCCTCTTTGCCTTTCCCTGTTCTGTTCAAGACAAATGCAGCAGTGTTGACTGCTTCAGCCCACAATTTCTTGGGTAAATTCTTAGCATGTAGCATTGTCCTAGCTGCTTCGACAAGCGTTCTGTTTTCGCGTTCCGATTTTCCGTTCTGTTCTGGTGAATATATAACGGTGGTTTGATGTACTATCCCCCTTCTCGAGCATAGTTCCATCATTTCTTTGTTTATAAACTCTGATCCATTATCAGTTCTAAAAGTTTTCACACTGTTTCCGGTAACATTTTCTGACTTGTTAAAGAAATCCTCCAAACAGCTCTTTATTTCGTGTTTAGCTTTCACAAAATACACGGTTCTGAAGTTCGAATAGTCATCCTTCAGTACGACAAAATATCTCGACCCGCCGATCGATTCTTCCTCCATGGGCCCACACGTGTCCCCATGTATTATTTCGCACGTCTTGGTGCTTACAGTTTCACTCTTCTTAAACGGTAATCTGTGTATTTTTCCCTTTAAACAACTTTCACATTGAGACGCGGTTTGTTTTGTTTCAATGTTATTTTTCTTCAACACTTTCCTGACGTAATCGAAGTTTTGGTGCGCTAATTTTTCATGCCACTCATATAGATCGTTCTTTACTACTTTTGCAACACTCGCAGCTTCACATTTATATCGAAAAACCATATAATAAGAGTTTTCAACTCTATTTGCGATCGCACAAACAACGCCATTTTTCAAAAATTTGCACGAATTGTCATCTGTCACAATGACATATCCGCGGTCAGCCGCGCGATTCACAGACAATAAGTTTGTTTTTAAATCGGGAACGAACAAGACGTTGTCAATCGTCGTGTCAATCCATTCACTCCCATTGCTGACTTGCACTGACATCTGTCCACGTCCCAAAACACTAATCACGGCGCCATTTCCAACTACTACGGATTTTTGCGAGGCACTTGTAAATGATGAAAATAACGATCTGTCACAACACATATGTTCGCTGGCCCCCGAGTCTACGAGCCACTTCGTATGACAATGTTCCTCACACGAATTAGATACCACAAATGCATTATTTTTATTATCTTCTTTATTTTTCTTGAAACGACACTGCGACTTATTATGTCCAATTTTACTGCAATAATAGCACCTATTATCTGAACTTGATGTACTCGGACGATTGTTATTATTATTTGACCTGCTGTCACGATAGTTCGAAGTATTGCTTCTACACTCGTTCGCATAATGTCCGAATTTATTACACTTAAAACACTTAATGTTCCGTTTGTCTACTATTTTCTTCGCAACAAATGCTGCGGACGACTGCGATGGTCCGCCTTTCTCTTTCAATCTCTCTTCCTCCACTAAAAGTCTTGCCACGAGATTGTCATAAGTTTGTTTCTCGTCCGGAGCAGACTCCCAAGCTGACACAAAGTGCTTGTATTCTTCCGGAAGCGACATTAGTACTTTCGTGATTGTGAATTTATCGGAGATTTCTTCTCCCAGCTGCTTTAACTGGTTTTGCATTTCGTGAACTCTTGATAAAAATACTGACATTTCAACCCCTTCTTCATATTTATATTGAAAGAATCTTTGCTGTGCAATATGAATACTCGTCTCAGACTTCTGTTCATAGACGCTTAAAAGCTTTTTCCACATTTCAGCTGACGTTCTGCATGATATCAGATGCACCATGACATCTTCTGACATTCTTGTCACCATTAATGTCTGAGCCTTAGCGTCGTTAGCCTCCCAAATGGGTCTTGCCACTTTATCTTCGGGTATTAAAGTTCGTCCCTCTACGATGTCCAACCATCCCTGACCTCTCAGTAGTACTGTAGTTTGAAATTTCCAGATATTCCAGTTCCTGTTTCCTTCCAGTTTCATTACGTTGTTCGTATTTACTTCCATCTTCCTTTCCTGCCTTGCCAACCGCAAGTATTACCTTCTCGACGAAAATTTGTAATGGCCGCTCGCCGGCAAACCTAACCCACTCTCCGCCGATATTCAAAATGGTCGATGTTATTTGCTGCCCATAACCTGAAGTTAATTAAATAAGAAAACTGGTTTTGAAACAATAAAGAAAAGATTTTATTCTTGCACAACGTAAATTCTGTATGACATAAAGATTGTAACAAAAGCTAAGCGACCGGAAACGGAAACTTCAGTCGAACATAGAGATGCCGACCTCTGACACAAAACTACAAACAAGCAAAGAGTATTTGCATTGCTATATATTATTCTAACACATCGATGATGAATTTATGTTCTGCCGCCATTCTGCCACTGTTTTCGCAAGCTTTCAACTAAAATTGGATAGAGAACATGAACCTTTGAATTTACTTCGCTGGTGTGTACAGTAACGACAGTTTTCCGTCGCATACGTGCTTAAACAACTAAACCCTGAAATAACTAATTGCTAACGATCAATGTCAATGAGCGATCAAGGTGATATCATTTAGCAACTTTAATGCGACTTGCGTCATTGTATTTGCGTCACTGACACGTCTTCGATGACTGTCTGAAAGATAAAGATAGAGATAGATAGATAGATAGATAGAATAGTTTATTTCTGCTAAGAGTTACATTTTTAATTTACATTTGTTGTGCCAAACTACAGAGCAGGATACGATATACGGATACTTAACAACTGGCTACGTGGCTAGCAGAAGAGACAAAGCACAATAAAATACAATACACTCTTTATTGCACACCAACACAGTAAGCAGTACAGAAAACACAGGTATATACATCACCCACACGTCAATAATCCAAAATTTCCTCTTATAATATTAGTAAGATAAGATACCTGTGTGCTGTCGGGTTAGAAATTCATAAGTGCTTGTTATAGCCTAAGTATATTGAATAAAGATATTTTGATTTTGACTTTGACTTTGAATTACACCTCTCCATTTCTTCCGTGGATGTCGTAAGAGGCGACTACAGGCTAGCAACGTCACTGTTGTAGGTATTGTTTTTGTCAAACTTAAAACCTAAAATTGCTAAAAGTGGCTCCGAAGCTGTAACGTTTCGTGTGCTCTGCCTACCCCATTTGAGCATACAGGCGTGATGTGTGTGTGTGTGTGTGTGTGTGTGTAAGATAAGATAGGACAATCTACTCTTACTCTTATCGTACTTCTTCCGCTCTCTACGGATACTCTGAGCTTTATATTGAATTGACAAGATTTCATATTTCTAAGACTATAATTTGATTCGTTCTCTGTATTCTGGTTGGAAAGAGAAAGACGCTGATATTTTTAAAATTTCGCTACCATTATTAATTAATTTATAACATTTTTTTAAGATGTGCTTATTCTCAAAGGGCATAACTCCAAAACTACCACACAATAGATCCATTACTTTTGCCTAGTCTCTATTAAAAAAAATGATCACGTAAATAGCGTAAATCTGACGTAAAAGTTGTCAAAATTATGAGAGCTCCTTTTTCTGGTAAAAAGGCAAAGGAATCATATCTATTCTGTGGTAGTGTTGGCAAATTCAGATTTATTTTTTTATTTTTTTGTATTTTTTTAAATATGGAGAAATAAAGTATACTAAATATTTTCCCATGTTCAGGAGGCAAAACTCTTTCGATTCCTGTAGTGATTTACAGGTGTTCAAAAAATGAAATTTTGTCAATTGAATTGAATATTTGCCCTGCCCGTGGGTGGCATTGTTGAATGGGCACACATGGCTGGATTTTTAAAGCTCGCCTGGAAGCGATAGCCTTTAGCGATAAAGCCGCCTATTGCTTATCTTGTATTACTCAATGCAATTATTTTCTGAATTCTTCATTAGGTGCTGTTTAATATATATATAGTCATTGTATTTCAAGCTTGTGACATCAACCAAACATAAACTCAGCTGAAGTACTTTTCTCATTGAGCGTTGAGGCTCGACCCTCCGAGGGCGGGGAGGGTCTAATCGCAATCAGGGTTACCGTATGTATATTGACTTAAACCTTCGTGATTTTCACTATAGTTATTGCTAGCTTTAGCATGCGGCTTCGCGAGACACATGCGCTGTGAGAAATATTAACGAAGACTTCAGTCGGAAAAAGTTACGGTTTTTTTAAAAAGCACAACTTATACGCTATCTTGAAGCGCTGTATCGCTGTATGACAAAACCCGTGCAGAATTTCATATTTCTAAACTAAGGTTAAGATAATTTTGCAGCTATTCGAACGCAAAATTTTCCATCAGTTTCATCCATAGCACATATTTCGTATTATTTAGACTTCAGCCTTACTTCGTGTCTAATTTCAAAGGTTTTGATTCCTACCGTTCTCCTATTGAGTATTTGACATTCATTCCAATTTGATACCCCTACGCATTGAAAAAGGATACTACTGACAGACAGTTTGACAAGTAAGTGATCCTGTAATGTAAGGGTTAATCTTTTCCTTTTAAAATAGACGAATAAAAATAACTAAAATCCGATAATATTGTTTAAGTATTATAATTAGACCTTTTTAAAACTTGGTATGTACCATCAGCCAAATATGTGGTCTACCACCTTAGAGTTGATAATCGTTTGCATGTCATAAAACAATAATGCCAATAGATGTGTCTGTCAACTTGAAAGTTCGACTTTAGCGACATATTCATTTGATAGGAACTTGTTTAAAAATTGATAGACCACTTATTTGGCTGATGTAGCATAAGTAAATTACCTATAAGAAAATCTATGACATATCTATAGTACGGAAGCCCGCCATAATAATACTGACATTGTAGAATCTCGAAGCTTGATAACCCTAATCGCAATCGATATGGTACCCAATGACGCTGACTCCCGACTCCGATACCGGCGCAAGTATTCCATTCTTTCGTGGAATTTTTCGATATTGCAAGCCGAGCGCAGCGGTATTTACTATGGAGTAAAAAAGGGGGACGTAATGACATGTTTTTTAGACGTTAGATGGTGTAAGCCGTCAATATTAAAAGGCGGGATTAAATTCTGCCAACCAACACGACCAAACGACTGGAGGACTAAAAAATTAAATGTTGAATATATGTATTTAACAAGAAACTTTTTTTGTACTTATGTACAGAAGACTAATAAGTTACAAGATGTACAAAGGTTAATTTATCGCTTGCAACGATTTCTTCCAATTAACCTCGGAACGCCACCAGTTAGAGATTAAGAGACGTAAGGAAATTTAAAAGACCCGAAGTCCTAAATTTGGCTAATGTTTATTTTTGCTTACGATATTAGAATAGGTATTGCATTGCATTATCATCGGAAGCTCTATGCTTGCACCAAAATTCAAGTAATGTTAAAAGGCGGGATTAAATTCTGCCAACCTACACGACCAAACGACTGGAAGACTAAAGAATTAAATTTTGAATACAGCGTGTATTTTTGATACTACCTCAAAATGTAACCAGACGAAGATTTCAGTGCTGTGAACCGATATCAAAACAAATTGTTAATTTAAAATTAACTACCAGAGCGTATTTAATTTTTGAAATATTTTCGAGCAGCAATGTAATGCGTACAGTAATTTGATACGAGAGAGAAACGTTCTGTGACAGCTGTCACGTCAACAAGTGCGACGTTTTGAATAAGAATGACGTAGTGATACATTGCGTGCTAATTCATTTTGTAAGGAAAATAATAAGTCAATTTTTTTTACTAAAACATAATAAAATGTGATTCACTAAGTACCCTTAAAGTTTGAGGTAGTATCAAAAATACACAGAAACTTTTTTGTACTTATGTACAAAAGACTAACAAACAAGTTACAAGATGTAAAAAGGCTAATTTCTTCCAATTAACCTCGGAACGAAACCAGTTAGAGATTAAGAGATGTAAGGAAGTTTAAAAGAATCGAAGTTCAAAATTTGGCTAACGTTTATTTTTGCTGACTATATTAGAATAGGTATTGCATTGCATTATCATCGGAAGCTCTATGCTTGCACTAAATTTCAAGCTGATCGCCTTTAGAAGTGGATAATATGGACTTGTAAGAGTTGTGTAAGTTTTTTGACAGTTAGGTACTCTCTCTCTCTTCTTCTTCAACCTTGATCTACCCAATGCTGAGTAAAGGTCTCTTCCATTTTAGACCATTCACACACACACACACACAGACAGTGACAGTTAGGTACAAGTGATGCTAATTTAAATATGTCGACAAAGGTTATTTTATGCATGCATGAATGGATCATATAGTCTACGTTGGTATGCGACACACGAATCAACGGCCAAACTTTCAATTTAGAATTCAAATTCTAATTTAGAACTGTAAATTCCGTAGATTTTTCAAGCAGAAGTTCAATTAAAACCAAACTGGCCAGTTATAAACCGAGTCTAAAACCATAGGCAATATCACTTTCTCGTATCGCGTTGCATATCCATTTCACATACAGGGTCGCACAATCGCGACACGGAGGGTGTTTTACCCACACCCTACTGCCAGTTTCATACACCCTTCACACGTTCGCTTTGCGTTTGGCGAAGCGATCAACCGTTCCAAAATGCTCCTTATACCGCAGCCCTAAGTTTTCCGTGAATGACGAATTAGTTTTTCGGTTATCTTGGTAAGTTTGCGTTTATGTACATAGAGGGTGCGCCCCTCTGTCGCAGAATAAACATGGCGGGCTAACGAGGTTTTTGCGAGAGCTCGTGAGTAATTTCGCGCCTAATTTGGACGTTACGAATGCGATATTCTGTTTAGGTAAAGTATCACACGATACTGGGATACGGTTTAACTCCTAATGGAAAAAGTGGGAAAAGTTTGAAGCATTTTTTTCAGGGTGTGTGTGCTTCTTTTCCTTTATGTAGAAATCAGTACCTTTTGCCTTTATGTAGAAATCAGTACCTACCTAGTTAGTGGTTTGTTTACGCATGCTGTCGGTTCGTCGGCGTCTGTCAAATTTGTTGCGCAGTCCCTACTTTATAACCACCCATGCAAAAACAGAGGTGTCATGAGTTTGACACCAATGTCTGTGTGTCTGTCTGTAAGATCGTAGCTCTGAAACGGATGGACTGATTTCGATGCGGTTTATTACGTGAAAGAAAGTTTCCTTTAGTTGTGCTTAATTAAAATCGGTTCAATCGGTTTTGAGATATTGACCTTTAAAATGAATTGTCATTTAAAAACACGTAAACACGTACGACGTCGTGGGTGGATTTGCGGTCCGGGACGTCCGTTATTGTGCTGTAGTATGGGAATTGGCCACTTTTAGTGTTTAGCAGTAACACAATAGTTTACTGCTACATAAACGCATATTGCTTGTATCAGCGACAATCATAGTGTATATAACCTAAGTTTGATTTAATAAAGAGGCTCTCTTTGCACACCTACAGCTATCGTCTTATTGACCACCACGTACCATCACCTTTATATTATAGTCCCACCGAGTCAATTAATACTAAAAACTACTAATATAGTGTAAGATACGGTAATAAAAATATAATATACCTACTCTCTGCCATTTGATGATACCAATTCGATAATGTTTATTCATAAATTGCAAATTAATTCATGAAATCATGGTTAAACTTTTCGTTTTTGAAATAGTACATAATTAAATATCTGTTTAGGGTATATTAATTACACCGGTTTACTTTCCTGTACCACTGACTCAAAGGCTGGCTGGCAGAGAACCCTTAAATAATATAACATAATATTAAGTTCGTCTTTCATATCTTAACGTTTGTCAATTGTTTTTTTTTGATCAGTAAAGAGTTTACATTCATAGATAAATAATATTGATAGTCTAATCCGCCTCAATAATCGACCGGCTGGACACATCTGAAATAAACACTATTTGCACAAGCTTAACTTGTGAACAAGCATGATGTAAAACTGGTAATTCATACCATGAAGATCACCTAAAAAGGTATTCACAATATATAATAGTTCATATATAATATACTTGTATTTTCATCCAACCTACGAATGTATACCAAATTTCAATTCAATCTAACCACTAGACGCGAGACAAATAAAACTTGCAAGATTTGATAAGCGAAAGCTACTAAATAAAAGCTTGTAAAAATTAATGAAATATTAATATACCTACCTACACATTCGCAGAGCATCTCAAGCTTTACCACTAAAGAAGACAATATACAAGCCAAATACAGACAATATACAAGAATAACGTAGCGAACAAAACAAACAACATCTATATAATAAAGAGGTTCACAATCCAGCAATGAATAGGCACTAGAGGAAAGCACCCAGAGCTAATGACTTTAATGCCTAAGGATTTACTGACAACAAAAACTAACTTATCAAACGGAAGGAGTTCTTCAACAACCAACCAGGGTAAAATGATCCAGTACACCTTTACCATCACACTTCTGCTGCAAGCGAATGCAAAACGAACAAGGCTCTAGGAAGGTCTCCGTAGAGTGGGCGGTTAACACAAATAAAATCGTCAAGGAGGTACGTCAAAAGAGCATTGAGTTCTAACAAAACGTTATTAAATCTTATTTCAGTGAGGATAAAGATATTTTGAGACCTATTGTACGCATTGTGTCGGTTCTCGGGTGCCTTCGCGCCTTCATTCAGATAAATTTTGCTATTGGCAGCCATTTTAAAGAGATTTGTAAGTAGGTATTTTACTTTTATACGAAAAAAGCTTATGGGCTTGTCGTAAGGTCATACTTTTCTATTTATGGTGCAAGTATTATTTGCTTTGAATCTTCTACTTATAATTAGATTGTTTTGAAGACATTATCAATCATATCAAAGAAGATCTCTTTTATAAAATCAATTTGGAACGGGCCAAAATTTTTAGAGATCAAACAGAACATAGTTGAAGATTTAGGATAGGTACACGTAGTACAACGGTGTGCTAAAATACCTACCGGTAGTGTAGCCTGACATTGCACCACACTGGAAGATATTCAAGTCTAAATAAAAAGCAATAATCTAAATTACATTAAATTAAACTTTTAAAAACATGGATAACGGCGGCATGCTAAAAGACCTAGTCCATTAAATGAAAAGATACCTATCAAAATATTTGAAAGAAACGACACTGACTGAACCCACAGCTATTGCCTTCAACGTTTAAACGCACTATTAAAATCAGATAACAATATCATGAATCGTGGAATAATTTGCGACGGTCGGTTACACATCAAAACCATGCGACATCCCAACTCATTGTCGTAGCTCTTACAAACGATTAGCCTGGAGCTAACAATCCAGCAAAATAGGATGAAAATGTCAAAATACAATCTTTGACGACAATCTTTACTTTAACAAAATGAATGCAGAAACTTTTAAAGAAGAAACTGCACCGTATCCCAAAGAACCTAAGGACAATGAAAGTGAAAAAGTAATTGTAACAATTATATAGTCAGGGAGCCAAAGAGGGTAGATATTTGAGCGAAGAATTTACTAAAGCGCGACAGATTAATATACAGGGGGATACCTTGTAACCCGGTTAAGTCCTTCCACCAACTATGAGCCCCATATACATGGCGCCCGTCAAGGATAAAGGATCAGATTAGTAAAAAAAATTCATCATCTGAAATTCCCGAGCGCGTCAGATTAAGGTAGGATGAGTTAGTCACATACTAAAAACGTGTGTATTCCACTAATCTGACAATTTGAGAGTGACGTAAAGAAGGGGTAGGGCTAGAAAGTTGTAAAAAAAAAACGTCATCTCGACATTCTCGAGCGTGGTTAAAATTTTTTTTATTTTGAAGGGAATAATTCAAGAATTACGAAAAATATATAATCTGACGGTTTCCACAAGCCGAAATAACAAACATTCATCGATAAAGTTTTATTGCATTCAGCTACGTGATGCCTATATTCCCCTCTCCGCGTTTCTATTCCTCTCTCACTCTTTCTCTATCTATTACTCTCTCGCTCCGTCCCCACTCTGGTTTCTGTTGCCAAGACGCCATCACAGCTGATCACACAGACTCGTTCGTGGCATGATATTGTTTACAACGTATTTCCAACGTTTTTGCTACCCTTGGAGTGGCAAGCGTCCGGGTCCCGGCACATCCTTGTTTGGCAGGCGATCGGCTCCCGGCACGCTGTCAAAAACCCTAGAGTGGCAAGCGACCGGCTCCCGGTCGATGGCGGGTGTCGTATTTCACTAACAAATATAAACTGGTAGACCTATATCTCGCTTGCTTATTCTTGCAGAATGCGTTCATAAATAGACAAGGATGGCATTTATTAACGGCCGCGACAACACTACGGCAGAAATTTCGTTCTTATTGTTTACTCAAGTTTCACTGTGTGGCCGCTGCCGTGCGCTGGTATTTTTGGAATCGAGTCAGAGGAAGAAGATGATTCTACCGATGACGATGATAATTGAGAAAAAATACTCAAAAAAGTTCAATTTTTTATAATTATTTTCTTATAAATACAGTATTCTACTTAAAAAAACATACACTTTTTTATTTGCATGCTATTTCCTGAGCTTTTCAATAAATTAGTTCAATGATTTAAAAAAAAATAAGAAAAAAAAATTTTTAATTGTCAGTTTAGGCGAATCCCTCCAGATAATCGTCAGATTATGAGACAGCACGTCTAGGGCATGAAGATGAACCATATATATCTTAATCTGACGCGCTTGAGGATTTCAAAATGGCGAATTTTTTATGCACATTCTAATAATGGCTACGGAATTTGCGTCACATCCAAATCGTCAGATTATTATATAAGAGCCTTTTTTTAGGATCTCTTAACATTCCCCTTAGAAAATCTGACGCGCCCGATTACATTTTTTTTTTTTTTCATTTTCAATCCTTACGTACGACCACCCCCATCATGGAAACAATCAGATTAACATACGTACATTTTTAAAAATACGTAGGACATGGATGATATCAATATCTGACGCGCTCGAGTATGTCCATGCAACAGTTTTTTTTTACATTTTTGAAAATCTATAACAATTCCCCCCACGATGAAAAGGTATATATTATATGACATTTTTCTTCTTATGATCTAAGCTTCGCAACCCAATAGGTCTCTATGACGCTCGACTAAATCCCGATTTAGCATCGTGGGCTTCCCTACTATAAAGTGTCAATCATTGACACAATAGACGTAACACTAGAACTTGTGCCAATATTATTTACATTTTTTGTGCGGAAGAATGACATTGTATAGGGCTTTGTAATATAAGCATTGTTAGGAGCAGGAAGACAAGAGTTGTGTTACGTTTTGCGCAAACTTGAGTTTTCTTATCTTGTTAAGGTTTTTGAGAACAGGGACGTGATGGCAGTAGACATTTAGCAAATTTAATTTTGGTTGTACCTAATTACATATATCGAGATACAACAAACATAAACGTTCAGCGAGTGAATAACCACAAGTACAATGCTAATATTTTTACAAGCTATTTTGACCAAAAATTAAATGATCGGTACGTAAACGTCATTAAGAGATACTGTAAATTATTCATTAAATTCTACGACAGTTAAGGGCAGTTATTTTTTTTGCAGAAGGAAAGTTTTGTGCAAATATTTATAAGTGTATCGAGCCGATATAAATATAATTCGGAGTAACAACGGTTATTTTTGTTTATAGTATAAGTTTTATACCTCAACCACTCTTACATTAACTTACGATTTTTTTTTAAATCGATGTATAATATAAAAATACGTACGTAACTGAAATTTATTCTTTCTATGTTTTTAAAATGTTCTCAAATAAATAAATAAATATCATGGGACACTTGATACCTATTGATTACCTAGTCCCAAACTAAGCAAAGCTTGTTTAATGGATACTAGGCAAGGGATAAACATACTTATATAGATAAATACATACTTGAATACATATTAAACATCTAAGACCCGAGAACAAACATTCGTATTATTCATACAAATATCTGCCCCGGCCGGGAAACGAACCCGGGACCTCAAGCTTCGTAGTCAGGATCTCTAACCACTTGGCCATCCGGTCGTCTAAACAGAATAATACACTTTTAAATAAATTATCTGCTGAACTGCATGACAGTTTGTTGGCAGAAAAAAATATATCTATACACTCTTTTCTTAATCTAAATCCTTAAAACTAAATACATGCATGTATAAAGGCATGCAAGGGGGGTTTGTATGAAAAACGAACAACTTCAAGACAGAAACAAATCTAAAATAATTAGAGACTCCACACCTTTTCCAAGACGGCAGCGCGCCTCCGAAAAACCTCTTGCCTGTCT
The DNA here is from genome assembly GCF_025370935.1 of Choristoneura fumiferana. NCBI lineage: Eukaryota > Metazoa > Arthropoda > Insecta > Lepidoptera > Tortricidae > Choristoneura > Choristoneura fumiferana. The sequence goes on from NC_133480.1 coordinate 6,779,893, forward strand.
TACCCACAAATAAATTGGCCTACAACCTCCACTTGCCCGAAGGGATTTTCGGATTAAACTTTATTACATCTCGAAAAAACTATTCGACTAGCTTTTGTCATCGCGATGGCGGATTTTGGCATTGTATAAGAAACACGGTGGGGTTTATCGAGAGTCTTTGACAACTCTTCTGTAAGTCAGATTGTTGATCTTTTGAAATTGGCGTAGTTGTCGTAATAATTGAATAGAAGTGAAGATAGAGATTAGTTTGTTGATGTTAAAGGATTATGTAACATCTTACTTAAATAAATCGCATCATATAATGTAGTGTATGAACTGTTGATTTTTAGAGGCAAGATAAAAAAAAAACTGGATCAAAATTAATACTTTAAAAACGTTTAATCCACCAGGAACCACGTCTAAATATTGGCAATGGAACCATGTATCTATTTGCCTCTCTTTTCGTTACATGATCTAAATTCGAAAAGATTATCGTCATCATCATTTCGATCATACCTCCCGCTGCAGGGCACAGGCCTCCTCTCAGAATGAGAAAATTCGTAAAGATGATCGACTTAAAATCTCCATGGGATATTATGGGATGCGTTCTAATCATTTATTTCCAGCCATGATTAAGCATTTCACGTCACCGTCAGCCATTGTCGGTATTATAAGTCCCAAGGCACTCGACGTCATTGTGGAGCTGACGTGGATCACAACAAACGACGACGCCCCAACGTTTGTGCTCCTAAATAAATAACATCCACCCATTTTACATGAAACTTCAAAGACATGTGAGGTTGACACTAAGCGCTCGTGTGACATTCCCCTTTTGTCCCTTTTACAATATCTTAATTCACACCCCTGGCTATTTGAACGTACCACCCCATTTTCAACCGAGCCCCACTGCTTTTAGATTCTAAAGAGCTTGTATGGCAATTCAAAAGGTTCCCTTTCATATGCTAATTCATTTACGACGTTCGTTCTAACCTAGACTTTATCTTAACACAGCACGTTTTATTTTGTGATGGTGGAGTTTTGTATTTATTAAACGTGTACGTAGTTAAAAGCAGTGTTGGGAGCAGGGTTGTCGGTCCGCTTTGTAATTAATAAGTACATAGGGCACCATTGATATACCAGATTGCCAAACGGCTGACAAAGGATTCGGAGGGGCACTTGGAATTATTGTGACGCTTGTACAAGATTTTTATGCTAATTATCGGGCTTTGACGGTAAGATCGGATGGTCTAAGAGCTAGCTACGGAAATACATTTGCAATTTATAGAGCAACGAAATCCGAAGTTAGTGTGTCATAGTATCATTATTAAGATCCGGGCGCCTGGCAAGCTGTTCAGCAGTGGGTGTGACAGTGGTTGGGCATCAAAGAGGTTGTAAAATCAATTGAAGGCGTGCAATTTATAGAGTTCTGCGTTTGGTGTGATACTATAGCTAATTATGTTTTTGATTCGAATATAAAATTGCCAGACGTTTTAATTGGGGGGAAAGTAGTGCCAGGTAACGTCCAAGATGCACCGGAACTCTGTAATAAAACAATGTAACTATGCCGTGTCTGGGCTTCATGGAGTCGTTATGAGATGCACTTTGACTACAAATCACTAAAATGTGCGAAATAAAGAACGACGATTTAATTACATATATGAAAAAAAAAAATGTTTGGGTCGTTTTTTTTTATTCTTTATTTCTCACTTTTTAGTGATTTGTAGTCAAAGTGCATCTCACAGCGATTCCATTAAGTCCCATTGTTTTATTACAGAGTTTCGGCTGGCACTACTTTACCACTAATTAAAACGTATGGCAATGTTATATTCGAATTAAATACATAATTAGCTATAATATCACACCAAACTCGGAGGTCTATAAATTGCACGCCTTCAATTGATTTTACAACCCCTTTGATGCCCAACCACTGTCACACCCACCGCTGAACAGCTGACAGGCGCCCGGATCTATTAATACTATGACACACTAACTAGAGGGATTTCGTTGCTCTATAAATTGCAAACGTATTCACGTAGTTAGCTCTCCGGCTAGGAGATTAGAAGATAATATAAAATCATTCGGCTTTTTTTTGTTGTCAGATTCATGCGCAATCGTGTATGCCTGGCGGGCACATAATATGTAATACCTAAAAATATTTTTTGAGTAAAAGTGAATCTTAAGAACCACCACCAGAAATTGACCAGTTTAGAAAGGAATATGTTAAATACTGATCGAAAAGGACACAACAATTGATCACTTTTTGTACTTGTCAGTTGCACGTTGCCTTTCTTATCAGAAAATCATACTGACTGAAAAATGGCATTTATGTAATTATTTCAATAATATGCAACTTCGCTACAATATTTAATTGGCGTATGTTGCATTTGTAACTATTAGATTGGGCACAGTAAAAACGAGATTTAAATAAAAAAAATACACACAACCGTCTTTATGTATAATACCTAATCGATTCCACTCACGATTCTGAGCAAATTACTTTCACGTTTTCAATTATTTAATTAACACCTTCAATTAACAGCAGTAAAGACATGTTAGCATTATTGTGAGTAACCAGGGCAAAAAAAAACAATTCAGAATGAAAAACAAAAATAATGCACGCTTTTTTGTTGACTGTACTTGCACTATCCTACTAATATAATAAAACAATATAACAAACTTCAATCAATTCCACCAATGGAAGTGGCTTAAATTCAACTTCCAAGATTTGACCCCTGACTAACATGCAGCACGACGAGACATCACGTGATTCCAACTAGTACTTGCACCCTCTAAAAGATGGCGCTGTTTACGACGAAGGAACGAACGGTACCAATAAGCACTACGTAGTTCGATATTTATGTCATAGATGGCGTGAAAGTAAGTATTCTGTTACGGCAGGATGTCACATGTGAGTTTGTTTTGACTGATTCTATCTATTTCCTACGATGTCTACTTATCTATTCAGTCTTATTACTACACTAGCTTTTACCCGCGGCTTCGCACGCGTAAACTATTCGGTGTGGTAGCTGCAATTGAAATTTTCGGGATTTTATAAAATTCCCCTGGAAATTTCCAATATTATATCGTGGTCTTCATTGAGGTTGTGTTGTGAATAACTGTACAAAATTCAAGACTCTAAACCCAGTGCTGAAGTTTCAAAATTGTTCCCTATCCAAATTCAAATGCAAAATTCAAATTCAAATCATTTACTCAGTAAATAGGCCGCAATGGGCACTTTTAACACGTCATTTTTTATACTACCAGCGCTTTCGGAAAGACCATCATTGCCAAGAAGAAATGCGCCGCAAGAAACTTGGCAGAAAGTCATTTTTTCAAAATAAAATAATACAAATAAAATACTTAAAAAACTACATTATACCTGAGCACTACCTGTCATCTTACGTATGAATGTTATAGTTAGCTTATTTATGTGTTGTTATGGTATCTATCTACCTATCTATCTGTTTAGATTTGTGTGTATGTGTTGTATGTGTTAGTTTTATGTATTCTTGATACAGCTCTAATATACTGTAAATTGCACCACCTGCTAAAATGTATTCCTATTTCTGTCCATTGTAAAGGTTGCCTGGAAGAGATCGCTATGAAGCGATAAGGCCGCCTATTGCTTACCTTAGAAAATCTCTATGTATATACTTGTGTTTTCTGTACTGTTTACTGTATTGGTGTGCAATAAAGAGTTATTGTATTGTATTGTATACAATTAAAGAAAAAAATACGAAATAATAATAATAATAATACAGGGATGTATGGGGTCCCTTAGTTACAAAACTATACCGTGGGAATATCGGGATAAAAAGTAGCGTACTTATGTGTTATTCCAGATATACGGCTACCTACATCCAAATTTCATGCCTCTAAGCCTAGCGGTTGTTATTTCGAGATTTTATCCCTAGGTATCCCGTGGGAATATCGGGTCAAAAAGTCACCTATCTGTTATTCCAAACGTCTAGCTACTACATACGAAATTTCATGACTCTAAGCCCAGCGGTTATTATTTCAAGATTTTATCCCTATCCCGTCGGAATATCGGGGTAAAAAAATAGCCTATGTGTTATTCCAGAGGTCCAGCTACCTACATACAAAAATTCATGGCTCTAAACCCAGTGGTTGTTATTTCGAGATTTTATCCCTAGGTATCCCGTGGGAATATCGAGTCAAAAAGTCCCTTACGTGTTATTCCAGACGTCCAGTTACCTACATACTAAATTTCATGACTCTAAGCCCAGCGGTTATTATTTCAAGATTATATCCCTATCCCGGGGGAATATCGGGATAAAAATAAGTAGCCTATGTGTTATTCCAGAGGTCCAGCTACCTACATACTAAATTTCATGCTCTTAAGCCCTGCGGTTGTTATTTCAAGATTTTATCCCTAGGTATCCCGTGGGAATATCGGGTCAAAAAGTCACCTATCTGTTTTTTCCAAACGTCCAACTACCTACATATCAAATTTCATGACTCTAACCCAGAGGTTGTTATTTCGAGATTTTATCCCTATCCGTGGGAATACCGGATAAAAAAGTATCCTATGTTTTAATGCAGGTTATAAACTAAACTTTTCGCCAAATTTCATCCAAATCCGTCCAGCCGTTTCAGCGTGAAAAAGTAACAAACATACTCACTCACTCACTCACTCACTCACATACTCACTCACTCACAAACTTTCAACATTTATAATATTAGTAGGATTAGTAGGATTAGCAGTTGAATATTGTTTGTTTCTCAGGTGTTCTTTTAACGAAATAGTGTAACAAATGAATAATGGGTCACCAGCAACACTAGAGAAGATAACTTGTGTTTATATTTATTTTTCAGCTGGAATAATTAATCAAGTATATTTATGTGAAGTTTTAGACATGAATAAAAATAACGTGAAACGAAAACCACACGGCCTACGGCCTCGCGGTCTAAGGGGCCTCACGCCTCGAAAATGTCTTGTTTTTTTTTCTTGTTAGGGTTCCGTACCTCAAAAGGGATAAACAGAACCCTTATAGGATCACTTTGTTGTCCGTCTGTCTGTCTGGCAAGAGACCCTTTTTCTCAGGAACGCGTGGAGGTATCAAGCTGAAATTCATATCAAATACTCAGGTCTACTGTCCCTTGGAGCTGTGAAAAAATGGGTCCATATCGGCTCGCAAACTTATTGGAAGTCCGAATATTATGTTTGTCAGAACGATCGTTTGTCATAACTCTTTTTTCTCTGAATCCAATAATTGTTCAGAATTGTTATAAAACAAACCTAACCTAACTTTTAGTTTTCTATAGGATGACCATTTAAAAGAAATAAGAAAACTGTACGGTTTTAGTGGGAAAAAAATTATGACAAACGATGATTCAGACAAAAATTACGGCATGACTAGCGGAGAGTATGCGAACTTTGGCGCTCCCTGAAAAAATCAAACTTCTAAGCCAACGCAATCAAAAGATACAGACGTTTATGCTGCAAATTTCCGACACTCGCAAGGGAATCAAACCTACAGTATTTGGTACGAAGCAACATCTTATAGCACAGATAAAAGAAATATTGGGAAAAGCATAAATTTTTAGTTAAGTACATCATATAATTAAAATATTTGTACGGAACCCTCGGTGCGTGAGTCCGACTCGCACTTTGCCGGTTTTGTTTTGCTCATTTTAAAGTCCGTCATCTAATGCAGTGTTCCGCAAACTGTTTGTGTTCAAGGTACATCTAAGAAAACGAAAATTTTCGGAGGTACCTGCGCTGTTGGCTGACGGCAGCCAATGAGGGCTATCGCGTATGAATTCGCCGCTAGAGGCGCTAGTGTAGCGTGAGGTCTCCGAAATGTCAAATCTCATAGTTTTTGGGTGAGCTACGCGGGATTATTTATAATTAGAATAATTTTGTGAATATTTTGCATTACCTGAAATTAATTATGGCAATTATGCATTACGGGGCAATGAATGTCTGTGTTTTGAGACAGTATCGTCTTTCGGAAACTTTTGTCCTCCCTTTTTTCCGAACAAAACGGGATTACGCAAAAATGGTTACTCGATATTTTTATGGTACGGTTTTAAGGTGTATTAAATGTGATTTTAATCTAAACTTTGTTCTCACGCCTGTAATAACAGACTTTCAAAGCCACACTTAAAAACCTCACGCAACAGTGGCGCCATCTAGAAAGACAAAAAACGATAGCCCGCATTAGATAGAATATTAGTTTTTAATGTATTGTCTGTGGACAAATATAATTTTGATTTAGAACACGTCAGTATTGAAAGCGAAATTGTTCTCAAAAATAATAGGTACGAAATAAATAGTTAAGTTCCGACAAAGAAAGAAAGTTAAGTTGCGCTGTTTCCTTCATTAACATTGTGGCGACCGTGAAAATATGGAAATATATCTTCGGACAAGAAAACAGTTGCGGCAATAACAATAAGAATAACCCTTGCACCATAAATGAAAACTATGTTTTTAAGTAACAATATTATGTGCAAGTATTCCGTCTGTCTATTTAGCTTTATGAGTTAACCTTATTTTTCCGAGGCACACCAAGTAATGACCACTGTACACCAGTGTGCCGCTGCACACACTTTGCAGAACACTGATCTAATGTGTGGTGTGCCATCATAGGGCCTCGCAAATCTATCTTGCCCACGTCAGAAAACCACGCAAGCACGCAAGCTGAGACGGGACCATTTCGCCATTTCGGGCACATAGTTATACTTTTTTACCCGACTGCGAAGAAGGAGGGTTATGTGTTTGACGCGTATGTATGTATGTATGTACTTATGTATATATGTATGTCTATTCCTATGTCCTCTCGTAACTACACAACGGCTGAACCGATTTTGATAAATGTTTCATCATTAATTTTGTTTGTGTATTGGTCAATCCAGAGCCGCAATGTACCTAATTGCAGGCTTTAATTTCCTTTTAATTTTTTTTCTGCCTCAACAAGTCTCCTTTTACGAAACGGATATGGCCAGAACGACTTGCAGAACACAAATCGTGGATATTATAGAAAACATACATTGTAGAAATTAGACATTATTGGAAAAACAAATAAAATACAATATAGGAAAGAGACGTTTGTTTGAAGAAAAGTAGTTCTGCTACTCAACAATAGATGGCGCCACTATGCACTGTTCCAACAAACTTACTTTTCTCTTCTCGCTACGACGCTGACGAGTGATTTGTTTACATTATTTTAATAAGTAGTCTATAATTATTATGTTATGTAAAAAATTTGAGAAGGAACCTTTTAAAGTCAAAACAAAAAGATAATCAACAAAAAATAAAACAATTTAAGTGCTGAAAGTCATTAGAATTCGAGGGTGAACCTCCTAATAGCCATTATAACGACCATAATGATCAGGATTTAAAAACAATACTTCATTAAATTTATGTTCCACGCATTTTAATACTATTTCAAAGTAACACGTCAAACCGATCATTCGAATCCACAATTTAAAACGAAATACCGAATAAAAAACATTAAGGTAACATCAATAAATCATGATTCGGTAATATTCGTTCCAAACCCCGTCCCATATTTGCATTAACGACCGTCCCAAAGCCAATTTAAAAATAAAAAAAACGACAAAGACAATACTAATTCCTATTTCGTAAACCGATCTGAATCGAGTCACGAACGTCTAAACGCCATCACATTAATAAATTGACGTGCTCAAAACTGTAAAATTACCATTCCGAATATGATTCTAGAAAAAAATCGTTTAAAAAAAGACAAATAGGCTCATTGCAATGAACGATTAGGGGCGTTAACGCCGCTGCGCACGAATGCGGTTAAAAAAAGTTACTATCTCGATACCTCCTACGTATACTGGTACAAGTGACAAATTTTCTGGTTTTTAGTTTTTTGCAATTTTGTGATTAAATATTCCTTATTTACCTACCACAAAAAATTGGACGGATATTCCTATTAGTTTTGGAATAAAGTGACGTATATGAATGCATCTAACACCGTTTTGCTAATCGGTACAACGTATACTGAGGCAACCGACATGCAGCCACTATACGCGGCACCGATATTGTCGTGGGGCCGGGGAAGTCGAGTGTAAACTGGCAGTTGCCTCAGTGTACGCGCTAGCCGTCGCTGCGTGCGGACCGTTTAAACTGTTCTACGAGCACATAATTTAATAGTATATATAAAAAAAAACATGTTTTGGTTTGGCAAGACCACAATAGCCGTATTTCTCATAGACAGTCATGGAAACTAAATCCAATGTGAAACCTTTTCGTGATCTATTTCGCTATGATTTCTTTGGCAAATGTATGGGATGTCAACATAACATTGGTAGTACAACGGTTCCATCCCCGTACCAGTACGTGATTCAGTTTCCTCGGCTATACTACATGTACGCGTGCTAGAATATAACATTGCAGTAATTACATTGCATTTTGGTAGTTAAGCATCCCAAAAAGAAGGCGAAGGCATGCATGCTTTAATTAAAATGAGAACAGTAAATTTCAATATACCTACAGGTTGATAAAAAAAATCCTGTACTATACTGTAACCCATATTAGGGCTACTGATTACTAATACGATATAAGTGGGAAAACATCGAAATTAGAAAGTCTTCTTGCGACTCCACTTCCATACAAAACTTTTTTTTTCGAATCAACAGTATTTTTCAACTTGGATCATATTAGTAATTAGTAGCCCTAATGTGGTTTAAAGTATAGTACAGGGTTTTTTAATACACCCTATACACATTTTTTTATACACACCTAAGAAATGGTACCTGGCTATGTATATGGCGAAAACGGGTAAACCGTATGAAGTTATAGAAGTTTCCAAGACTCAGAAACAGACACAAAATTTAAATCTATTGTCAAGAAGACATTAATATATAAGGCGTATTATTAAAATTAATGATTATATCATGGATAGGGAAATTTTGAAATAATTCCGATCCGCATTGGCGAGTGCTTACTCCAAATAGCGAATTGAGAACTGTTTAAATATGTAGTTGTGTTAAATACTTGTGACGTATAGAATCACTAAAATATGATTGTAAATCTGTTTACAAAATATACCTAGGTTTATTGCCAGACTCTTCTCAACAGAGGTTTTTACGAACCGGTGGTAAATTTTTTGACATTCATAAGTGCTTGTTACAATCTAATTGAATAAAGATATTTGACTTTGACTCAATATTTCATGTCAAGCTTGTCTTAAGCAAAGTGCCAATCAGACTCGCGCACGAAGGGTTCCGTACCATCTATACAACTTCATTAGGATTAGCAAAAAATGGCAAAAAAAAAACATTTGTTGTATGGGGGCCCCTTAAATATTTATTCTGATCTATTTTATGTTATATATATATTATATCGACTACAGTTATACATAATCTGTGAAAATTTCAACTGTCTAACTATCATGGTTCATGAGATACAGCCTGGTGACAGACGAACGGACAGCGAAGTAGTATAAAGTAGTAGGGTTTCCGTTTATACCTTTGGGTACGGAACCCTGAAGAGGCACAAAAAGCTAAACGTTATGTGGATACAAATGGGTGCGATGCGATATATGTATCACATGAGGAACCTTTCACAATAAAATACGAGTACACATTTGAACAGGAATACGAATCCATTGAATGTGCTTCCATTAATTTAAAGCACTTAATACAATTACTTTTCTTAATAAAACCATTTTTATTTCAAGTGAGGTTTTTTATAAAGGTATATTTCTGTATTTTGTATAGCACGTTTAAAACATTACTAGCGGTATATTGGTACAAGTGGCATGCTAATGTTAGCGTATATTGATGCAAGTGATAAAAACGTTTATAAATCAATAGATGAAGGTAAAGAGCATCTGTTTATTGTTCATTGCAAGCCATATAAGTATTTCATCTAAAAATTCATATACAATATAAAAATCGTTAGATCAGTAATTACGCATTACGCCGATACTGGAGCAAGTGGTAATTAGCTCAGTATACCGCACAACTACAAGATGTAAAATACGCGTATAGTAGTGTATCTGCAATTTTCTCAAAAACTATAAGAAATTCAAATTCCATGAATACAGGTAGAAAGCAAATATTTTCTTTGAACCAATGCAAAATTTTGAAAAGTTATATCATCAAATGAGAAAGTTACAGGTTTGGAACCTTTGAAACAGCTCTCCTGTAAATTTATGATTATGCACTTGTACAGAATACGTAGGAGGTGTCTATCTATTAGTAACAGAAAAGAAAACAACACTAAACTTTTTTGCCGTAGCAATAACGACATGGCCATAAATAAAAAATAAAGAACGTTCGAAAATCGAATTACCTACACCGAATCTTCAAACTGGCTGGTAACTGGAATTGCCACAAATAAGATGGCTAATAATTTAGCAAAAACAAAACCCGAGGTAGGAAACTTAACGAAAAGTTATGGATCACGCGACACGTCAGTTTATTTACGACTAAACCAATAGGTTTAAATCGAATTTAACTGTTCAGTTTCACTTTATAGAATCAGTATTGGGATCTTATACGATACACGCGATTATCGTGTTGTACCGCGGTGTCACATTGAATTTATCGTCATTATTCGTAAATCCTGCTGCACGGCATTTACAGCTGAAATAACGTTGTATTTTTATTACCAGTTAGCTCAATAATACAGACAATTACTAAACGGAGGTGAATCGCTGTACTTTTTTATTGCCGAGTTTTTACTAGATGGAAATCGCTAGGAAAAATCGAATAGGAATAGGAGACTAGATGTAAACTCAAGATAACAATCGAAAGTTCAAAAGATTATACGTTTTACCAGTTATCGATAAAACAGAATCGAGAAACCGGAACGGAGGTGAATTACGATAATGGAAAAGTAAACTACGAATTGATCGGATCGGGTCGTAATCGAGGTTTTTATTTTTGTTGGAAAGTAAATGGGTGTTTAAATATTCCAAATTTGCCTACCCCTTTTTTGTCACGGCAGAGACTTCCGTGCGACTTGCTACTAATCGATGTGCGACTGATAACAGTGCGCCCTTTTTTAATATATTTATTTTAGATATAGGAATACCAAAACCCAAACAGCGAAGAAACGTGTGTCAATCAAAAGATGTTTAAATAGACAAAACCAATACACGAGCTAATAATAGAACACGTTAATTCGAATAATAAAAAAATAAAACGTGATCAAAAAGTCCGTAGCGGAAACTGTATATTTTAAGCACCTTTTATTCTATCTATAACTTTCTTTATAGTTTCGTACGAGACTAAAAGAACGAACGAAAGAACGAAGTTATAGAAAGTATAAAAGGTACGCCTGGTAAAAAAGGGCAAATACTCAAAATCACCATTTCCTAGATAATGAATTCGATACAGCTACATGTAGTTCAAGTTGGCACAGTCGAGGGAACCGAATCGTGTAGGTTAGGTGCCAGGGTGGAACCGTCTCATAATCAATTTAATTTTCATTTATTTGGCAAATGTATGGGATGTCAATATGACATTAGTAGCACAAAAGTTCCAAGTTCCCTGGTACGCGATTCAGTTTATTTGACTTTACATATACAAACAACCTCGTTAAAATATTGCTTCAAAATCATAACACGATTTTCTATAGCTTTCCATAGCGATAAATAGAAATTGAAAACAAAAATATTAAAACTTTAGAAATAAACTGCGACCAAGGATACACTGCCCAGCAGTGGGCGCCGTAGATTTATTTAGAAACAACGCCCATTTCATTGTAATGCATACAATAACAAGTATCGTAACTGCATGACAAAGTTCGACATGGAACATAAAAACCCGAACCATTAGCATGTGCGCATGTAAATCCGCTGGCCCGCGTCCTTGCTTCACTTTGACAAGGGACAATGCAAAACATTTAATGAAACCAACATAGAACCCTGTACTAGTCATTGCAAAGTGCAATTCAGAACATGAGGCATGTTGTTTTATAAACGAGGACGCTTGCCTCTTGGTCAAAATGGTTTTACTGAAAAAGAAAGCAGTGTTGAACTAAGAACCGTGTTTCTGTTTAGTTCGTGTCGTCTATTACTAAGATTTGAACATGATCTCAAGGTTTCTACACACTTCACCGTATCAGACCATGGCCGTAATAGGAACGTACCAGGAATGGAATGTAACGCGACACGGACTACAACATGTCAACGGCGTGTCATAGCGTTTTTGACACTTCGTGCATGGCACGCGACGGCGACGGTTGGTTAAGAGAAGTTTCCCTGCCGGCCGCGCGGCCGCGTTAGGTATTCGTTTGGGATATTGCTGTCTTTATCGCTCGTGACATAAGCGCTCGCAGCCGTCCCCCCCATGCTCCCCCATGCCTTCCGCAACGACGTCCGTAATTTATATCGATATAGCTGCAGGTTTTTTCAAGATTTGGGCGGTTGAATTTTGGGTTTCGTTGTCCTCATATTATACGCACAGAAATCAATGATATTTTACAATCAAGATATTCATTATATTTTCTATGCCTGTGGTTTTACCGATTTTTGAAAAAATGCTTAATTAATTTTCGTGCAAATTTGACATCTGTTTTTTGTCGACTTTTGAGCTCCTGTTATTCTGATATTACACACACACACACACATATATATATATATATATTAAACATCCAAGACCCGAGAACAAACATTCGTATGATGCATACAAATATCTGCCCGGCCAGGATTCGAACCCGGGACCTCAAGCTTCGTAGTGAGGTTCTCTAACCACTTGGCCATCCGGTCGTCAATATGAAAATCTGAAAAACCACAGGCATAGATAATTACGTCTAGTCCATACTTACAAAATTTCATCTATTTCTGTTGCCTAGTTTTCAAATGAGACCGGGACTACGTTTGTATGGAGAATGGAACGAAGAGACTTCTCTTAAGAAACGTACTTAGTGGGCATAGTCTCATATACATTTCAATACAAAGAATATATTTTGCCCACCACGTTACTATACGGTCATATGAAACTGTGGTCATACGGCTGTTATGATGATGATGATGAAGCGATCCAGCTTATCATAGCCTTAAGCCCATTAATGTATCCTTTACGGTATTATGTGCAACTTGAGGAAACAAGAAAACCACAGCAGTAGCCGTGTCGCATGCAGGTGCCCAATCGATTGCCTCCCTCATCTCCCCAACTATCGGAAGCGTTGTGAACCGTCGCGGTGTATAAATTCGTATGCAAATGTACCGAAGAGCGGTAATAAGCGCCCGGGGTCGTAAATAACGTTTATAACCCTTGGAATTAGCGACGGTGCCAGGGTGCAGGGTGGATTTGAGGGCATCTTACTGCGGTGCAACGGTTAAACCTTTTACATTCTTAATCAATTAGAAGGTTAAGGCAGAGTTAAGTAGGTTAGGCTAAGTCAAGTCAAGTCAAAGACACAATATCTTTTTTCCATTTAGGCAATTTTTTCAATTTATAACAAGCACAAAAGCGTTTATACCGGCTAAGCTGGCAACGTTGCATTTTTGTTAGTTTTTCTCGATTATTCCATAAAAATTGAATGAAAATTAAAAATGTTTTTTTTGATAGAACACTTCTTAATATATAAGTTAATAGACACATTAACTTTTATATTCCTTAAAAACGAATTAATGTTTATGACCGGTTTTTAAAGAAAATAAAAGTCTATAACGAATAATTATTGGAGTAGAGACATTAACTTATATATCAAGAAGTGTTCTATCAGACAACATTATTAATTTTCATTCAATTTTTGTGGAATAATCGAGAAAAACTAACAAAAATGCAACGTTGCCAGCTCAGCAGGTATAAACGCTCTTAAGAATGTCAAAAAAAACTATTACCGGTTCGGAAAACCTCTATTGAGAAGAATTCGGCAAGAAACTCAACGAGGTATATTTATAATAATAAATGCCAATGTGTAGGGAGCTTCTAATTGGAAGATTTAAGGTACTACGAGTAGCAGCAGATGGATGATGCTCCTCTGCTATGCGGTTTAAGAGGCTAGAGGCTATGCTATGCTAGCCTAGAGGGTTTCATATTCATATTAATTTATTGCGATCATGTTCATTTGTACAATTACTGTAGATCTTAAACTAAACATGAAAGTAGATAAATGATACCCTGTTACTCCGTATGTGCGCAACTTGGGAATTAACTGGCGCCTAAGTAAGAGAGTAAGGGGCTGTTTCACCATCTATTTATTAGTGCTAACTGACGGTTAAATGTGATGCCGTCTCCGTCTATTCGAACAAAACAAATAGAGACGGCATCACATTTAACCTTCAGTTAACACTAATCAATGGATGGTGAAACAGCCCCTAAGTGTCTATGGGTGGCGGTAAAATCAGGTGAAACACATGCCCGTTTTTAGGGTTCCGTAGTCAATTAGGAACCCTTATAGTTTCGCCATGTCTGTCCGTCTGTCTGTCTGTCCGCGACTATGACTATGCTCAGAGACCGTTAGTAATAGAAAGCTGTAATTTGGCATGAATATAGATATCAGTCACGCCGACAGTGGTAAAATAAAAAAAATAAAAAAAAATATTTACGGTACCTCCCATAGACGTAAAGTGGGAGTGATTTTTTATTCTCGACCATCCCTATAGTGTTGGGTATCGTTGGATAGGTATTTAAAACCATTGGGGGGTTGTTAAGACGATTTTTTTATTCAGTGATTTGTTTGCAAAATAATCAACTTTAAAGTGCAAATTTTCATTAAAATCGAGCGTAACTCTAAAATCTAAACTGTTGGGTTGAATGGGAAAACTCAGAATGGTAGTAAATATATCAAATTTACAAGGAAAATAATAGCGGCTAAGATTGCTTGAGAATTATTAGTAGTTTAAGAGTAAAATAACAGCCTAAGGTATAAAATACCTAAACTTGGAAGATTTCGTACACAATACGAAATCCTTAGAAAAATATTACTTGATTTTTTCGTAATGGCTACGGAACCCTATCCTGGGATGTCCGACACGCTCTTGGCCAGTTTTTTTCTGCTTTTATATAGATGAAAGGTCTTGACAGACCGATAGACGGACGGACGGACGCATGGACGGATAACAAAGTGATCATAGGATCACTATAGGATAGGATAGGATGGATAACGGTTTCGTTTTTTCTTTGTAGGTACGGAACCCTAAAAACAAGGAATATTTAGTTCAGTTATATATTATTGAGGACTTGATTTTACAAGATTTTTAAAATAATTCAGAGTAAGAAACTTGAAAACTTTCTCGTATAGGTAGAAATTTCCTTAACTTGTGAATGTTAATGTACTCGTTGGCATAATTTAAGGCATACATTTTTTTTAGGCATACATTTAACAGAAACTGAATTTTTTTTTAACTCGCATCAACGTGTGGCACATAGTTCGACAGCTCTTTTGAAAAGATAGTAAGGTTTCTCAAAAACTTATTGATTAAGTGAAGATTTCCGGAAATAATCGCTCCCAAAGGAGCAAAAATTGTGTCCCCCCCCTCTATCTTGTAAACCGTTTGTCCAAAAAATATGCAAAAAATATTGAAAGGTAACACTTAATAAATAGTTCTTGCCGAAAAACTGCGCTTCTGAACAAAAGGACGTAAGTGCCGTGAAGATACGCTCTTTTTCTGGTAATACATTTTAAGACTGTAGTAAGTGTTTTAATTGTGTTATAACGCGCATAATATTACTTGATTTTTTTCGTAATGGCTACGGAACCCTATCTTGGGCGTGTCCGACACGCTCTTGGCCGTTTTTTTACATTAACTGACCGTGATTGACCCCTATCTCACCTGATGTTAAGTGCAGATGAGGCCAAAAGTGTATCTCACTGGTTCAGTAACAGCCTATTCATTCTAGCCTTGAAGAGCCCTATAGGTTGTATTTATCTGGAAATACAGAAAAATATGGTACGTACGGTTCACATTTTACTCCTCGTACAATCGAGTGATCTCTATCCTACATAAATCCATAGACATGCTTTAAATTTTAATGCCAATTAACTCAATTTTCATAGGTTGATTTGCCCGTATCAGTCGGTTTCAATCTTTCTTAACGCAGTTAAATTAGCTGTTTGAAAAGAAATCCAATTGCTTTTAGTTAGCGTCTTACTGCAAAGGTTAAAATAATTATTTTTTGTGTTAAGTTTGTATATTTGCGTTAAGTTGGTAAGACTAAAAATGGTAAATGTGTATATATATCTAACATCAAAATGTTCATCATTATTTACGTTTTGAGCCTACTTTGGCTTTGCACTAAAGAAAATATCTTATTCTTGGCTGTAGAACTACTTGGACGTTCTAGACTTAAAAATTAAATCGTTACAAGTTTTTTTTAGTCATTGCTATCATTACAATCGTTTATCACAACACGCTACGTCGGGACGCGTTGCGGATGCCAAATTCTAATTCAATTTAGCAAAGGGTTGCCATCTACGCGGAACGAAAAAAAACGGGGTAAAAGGCTAGGGAGAGATTGGAGAGAAGAATCACTAAACGCAAAAATGGGGCCAAGTTTTCTGTGCTTCAAGCAACTCTTACAAACGATATAAAATAAGTTAAAAGCTTTTTTTAAAGTTAGGTTATTCTGAATTGTCATTATATTGCCTTCAAAGTTAATAAATACCTATTAGAGGTTGTGACAACATAACTACATTTGGCTCAAGTAGTGTCAAATCATTATTCGCCATAACCAATAAATCTCGCACTGCCGTGCAGTCATATAATACAATACGACTGACGACATACTTCTTTAGCAGAACATAAAATTAGAGAAAAAGAAAATAGAGAAACTTTCTTTGTTCCCCTGCAAAGTAACGCCTAAATCTATATATTCATATATCTATAAAAACGTATATGTAACGTGATTGACAGACAAAGCACTAATTAAACCACAAAGCTACGAGCAGAGACTTAAAATTTGCAATACAAATATCTTGAAGATTATAGAGGTGTATTAAGTTAGGCATTTTTTTCCTTGGGATTGAAGCCGCGGAATAAATCTATACTTAATGCTATAAAACGGTTTCAAATTTATTTTTTACTGATCATAGCTGGCCTTAGTTAAGACTAGTTTTTGTCATGTATGACTAGTTCCGCTAAATATGCCGTAGTACCTAACGAAGTTCTACTTCTCGAACTTGGCAATCACACTTCATCGTCTACGATGGCTTCAAAGACGTGTCTAGGGGTGGCGCGTCACGTCGCGTGCGGTTTTCGGGACGTCCGGGGTAATTGATGCGTTCCCGATTAAGATAGCTTTTTTTATGTCGTGAAAGACATGCTCGAGGATATTTGATAGCGAGGAGAGTTAATTTTCCTACCTGAAAAATAGTGAGTTTGACGAAATGATGGTTTTTTCGCAGCTCTGGCAATTTTTTTTTGTCGTCTGTGCTTTTATTTAATTTGAAAACGTTCGCATGTGGTTGTCTGTAAGTATTAAAGTTGTGGTTACCAAATTTGCAAAACCTAACCGCTACCTGGTAGATCGAGCTGGTATACCTACATTTGTAAATCACTTCTGGAAATTCTGGTGGTTGGTGGTGGTGGTGGAAGCCAGGATCGTTTCGAAAGGACAGAACTCTTTGGTACGGATATGTAGCTAGTTTGGATGACAACGCACAGGTGTAGTTAACAAAAAGTACAGTCAGCAAAAAGCTCGTTTTAAAACTCAATGTTTTTAACGACAGCTTTTCTAATACCGACATTTAAATTGAAATCATTGTGCAAGCGCGTACTATCTAAGGTAAAATTTTAAATAGAAAAGCTGACTTTACAGTTCACTTGGGCCATCAGTTCGTGTTTGTCTTTTATCTTTACGTCATAATAAAGTTCAAGTTGCATTAAGCACGTCCAAAGTCAGTGGAAAGTTTGAAACGTGCAGTCAAACTTCGTCCACGATAGACTCGTCAAAATAGCTGACACAGGGAAAATTGGGCGGGAAATAATCGTGACCAATTTACTGCGCCAATTTAAAAAAGAACGTATGTCCGTAGAAGTTTTGAAAGGAATATTTTTTTTGTTTTGGCAACACAATGCTAGTGCTGTCACCCGCCAAAACCATATGTTTTCTGAATGCCATTTCTCACCAGCCAGTTAAAAAAGTTGTCCAAAAGGCGACGAAGTTTAATTAAAGTCACTGTCTGCTACAATGGTTTTTGTTGTTGCTTTGTAAGTTTGAAAGCTGGTGGAAGAGAAGCATGTTGGGTTTGCATCGAGAGTGAATAAAGTGTTTTGATGCTTATAATCACAAATTACAATTAGGTAAACAATCCGAAAGTTTTTGATTCAGAATTAGAAGAGATCCCTGTGATTTGACGGCAGAATTGACATTAGATAGAGTTAAAGTAATTTGGACCAACTCAGTAAAGCTTATTTTATTTGTTACTGACTGACTAAAGTATATATATTCACGAATGAAATTGGTGCGTTTTCTAGCAATCTTCTTTGTAATTGTGAATCTCTTTTTGCTGATAAAGGCGGGAAATTAAATATATTGGATACTACAAAAAAGTTACACAAATTAAACGGTTCCACTCACGATCAGGCCAGGAACGGTCTGACAAGTTTCGATCTTCTCGGAAGGCCTTCGGTGAGTACGTGCGTACAAGTAAATATAGTAGTATTGGATCCTTTTAAAACTTTTAACTTTTAAGTTAAATTGAATTACCCAATATTGAAAACTGCAGAACCTCGCTGTACAACGCCATTCAATGCCAACAAGGAATGGAATTTGCACCAACAGCCATGTTCTATAATCCTTGGTCAGACTCCATTACTTTTTACTGTATTGGCGATTAGTATTGTATGGAACAAGCAAAAACTAAGCAGTTTTGAGGGTGCGAAGCAATTACGATGTTTTTACGAGATTTACGTATTCATCGATACGTAATTTTAAATTATAAACAGGTTAATTTGCACGCAAGGTAAGATTAATTGGTTTTTATGGTTCCGTAGTCAAAATGGAAAACACTGGACTAAAACACCCGACTGCAGGTACGCGGCTTAGCAGTCTCTGATTTTGTTACTAGAAAGCTGTAATTTGTCAAAGGTACATACGATAATGTTATCGACATATGAGGAATATCAGCACTGTATTGATTTCAACTTTTCTAACTTCCCATTCATTAAAAACACTCTTTAAACGAGAGCTAAACCTATACCATAATATTATTTTTAGTTGTTAGCTTAGTTACTCTTAAGCTTCCAGTTTAGGAGCATACAACGTTATTTTATTACTTTTAAGTTGTTTTGTTATTTTTACCAATGTTATTTTGTGCATGCGGTGTCCTTCTATAATTAATAAGATATTTAGCCGTAAGCTGCTCATGTAAAATAACACATGTACGAGTATACTTATTATTGACGGTCTAATAAGTAAAATAAAAATAAATAAAATAAAGCAGTAGAACATTTTTTGATGAAATTTAAGAAACCTCCGCTACATTATGTTAAGCGTCATCCATGGGGTTCATTATATATAATAGGACTTTCTAAGATTTATAGGGTTACAAAAACTATTTTTATTGTGTCTGTCTGTGTTCGTCAGTAATCGATCTAAAATCATCCCACACTGCGTATATTTTGCTTAGGAGCAGGGCTCTGCTAATACTAGATATTCATTATTCATAGATACCTACAAATATGTACAGAACTCTCGTTGCGCGAGTCCGACTCGTACTTGACCGGTTTATTTTATCAGTGTCGCGTCTTGGAATTATAGTTTAATGGTGTGAAGTAGCCTATTTGAATACTTACTGTTTCTATTACAGAAAGTATTTAAAAAATCAGTTCAGTTCTTCTAGAGACTATCCCTTGTACAGTCAGCATCAAAAGTAGCTATACACTTTCGTACTTTGCCGTTTAACAGCCACGGTACTAATCGGCATGCAAGATTGTCAAGGTGTCAATTCGACAGAGTAAAAAAGTAAAGCGCTACTTTTGATGCCGACAATACGTATAAACAAACGCACAAAACTAACCCTTTTGTTGTATTCCTATAGAAGAATAGATTCTTTGCATATTGGTACGGAACCCTTCAATACGAGCCCGAAACGCACTTAGCCGGTACTTCTATTTTTTAAACTGCCTATTGTTTCTTATTTATGGTCAATTGTTTTTAAAGCTAGCTGAAAAAAAAACATGTTCGACACTTGACGACGCATAAATAAGTAAAGATGTTTTATATATAAGGTGTAATTGTAGGCGAATGCCTACGCAGAAAACATGATAGTACATGACAGGAACATGAGCATCTAACAGTGCGTGCTAAATTGAGTAGAAAGGTCAGCTCGAAATGTAAATTTTGAACCGTTAAGTCTTAATATGTGTCACAAGCTACATAAGTTAAAAAATAAAATAAAAAAATTGGTCAAGTGTGAGTCGGATTCGTACATGAAGGGTTCCGTAAACAGTTCAATAAAAGTTTATCTTCAAATTCTTCTAATATAAGTTTTTTGCTGTACTTTATGCCCCTGGTTACCAAAGTACTCGTCAAGACGACAAACGAGTCCAAACTCGATGTGGTCCTGTCGTTTATCACAGAGTTCCCATGGTCACCCGCTAGCTTTATCATCAGATCAACTCCATGTTATAATTATATTGCATTGTCATCGGATTTATACATGCGTGTAAAATTTCAGCTCAATCGGTTGAAGATATCCACTTCAAATTTGAGTTGAAAGATTCACCCGAGCAAACATAGTTACATTACACTGCAAATAAATATAATTCTTGTAATAAGTTTTTATTCAAAATTTCATATTAGTGTATCCCACTAATCCCAATAATGTTATAAATGCGAAAGTTTGTAAGTCAAGTTTGTTTGTTACTTCATCACGTCTAAACGGCTGAACCGATTTAAATGAAATTCGTTATACAGATACTTTGAGTTCCGAGGAAGGACAGGATAGTTTTTAGCCCGGAAAATTGCATGGTTATAACCGAACTCTACGCGGACGGAGTCGCGGGTAACTGCTAGTCATAACATAATGGTAGGTCTTTAGAAATGAATAAGAGATTACCTTCTTAGCAACTTTTGCTGGGAACTATGACTGCTGGCCTTCATCAAAATAATAGAATTACTAGACTTTTATCCGCGGCTACGCACGCACGCGTACCTAAACCATTGGATCCAGCAGTTCGGTAAATTCCGTGAGTATTTCCAAAAATTACATCGGGGA
The DNA here is from genome assembly GCF_025370935.1 of Choristoneura fumiferana. NCBI lineage: Eukaryota > Metazoa > Arthropoda > Insecta > Lepidoptera > Tortricidae > Choristoneura > Choristoneura fumiferana. The sequence goes on from NC_133480.1 coordinate 6,800,987, forward strand.
TATAGTCGAAACATTGAACTGAGATCATTTATGTAGTCTTAAGTGGATGAGCTCAGTTCAAAATGTTTTAACTATACCATTACCATTTTGATTATAAGACATTCGAGCCAACGTATACTTGAAACGTTTAGATAATTAACTAAATGTAAACAAATTTTAGCTGCCAAATTTGGTAAATTTATGGATTTTAAACTTTCATCATCATCATCATCATCAGCCCGAAGACGTCCACTGCTGGACAAAGGCCTCCCCCTTAGAACGCCACAATGAACGACAACTCGCCACTTGCATCCACCGGTTTCCCGCTACTCTCACGATGTCGTCAGTCCACCTGGTGGGAGGCCTGCCAACGCTTCGTTTTAAACTTTACTCATCTATTATTGTAATACAAACTAGACTAGTGCATTTTAATACAGAAATGTAAATGTTTAGATAGTTTAATGGTGGAACTTCAATTGACACCAATTGACGTTTTTTTGTTTACATTTAGTTAAATACTTATTCAAACCAAGTATTTCAAGTCGAAATTTCGAGATTTTATCCCTATTATTGCATATTTGCATATGCATTTGCATATTTAGCCGGTTATCATCGGTTATTGCATACCTATATTTTAGCTAAAATCTTGCGATAATGCATATTTCGACTAAATTTTCAATATTTCTCGGTAGGATAGTTAATGATCCATAGCCAGAAGCAATAAATGCTGTAGCACTCAAATTCAAATATACCTGCCCTGTTAACTCAGTGGATGTGGAACGTTATTTTTCCACTTTTAGAATATTTTTTGGAACAGCATCTTGTTGTTAAAATAGAAATATTTATTTGTCAGTGTCGAAATTTAGTTTTTAAAATGAATAAAAACTAAGGATTTTCTTAATTTATTTAATTTATTAATGTTGCATATTTTAACAGTTTTCATGCATATTCCTAGCATATGCATATTTGAAGCTTTTTATGTCGCATATAATCCGGTCTCTAATAATTATTAATAAGATTCATGTTTTTAGAGGGCTTATTTTTCGTTTAAGCTTGGCCTACAAATACAAGATTGTATAATCATACTGTGTTGTGAAAGTAAACGAACTTTTTAGCAAAGTTCCGAAACCATCAAAAAGAAACATTTTCGGTAACGATAGATTTAGTCGTACAATAACAAAATTTATCGTACTCTGAAATTTGCACAATTTGGCATTGGCAAAAGGAAGTCTCACAAAAGTAAGAAGGGTGAAATATTGCTTCATTTTAAACTTTTTTATCAACTTTTTTGACCTTGAAAGCTAAGCATAATTACTTATTAATTTTCTTCTTAATTTTGCTTTTTAATTTTCTTCTTATAAGTGGCCAGTTCCAGAAACTTTCAGTATGCCCTAAGTATTACTTATTTTTTGTGTTGAAATATGACTATACAGTGAACTGAAAATGGACAACTTTTTGAGAAATAGTCATATAACGTTATAAAACATTTGTTTTAAACATTTTATAACAAATTATAACAAATGTTACACATTGTTATCATGTTATATAACTTTTAAAATGTTGTACAACAAATTGTTAATGCAATTTTTTATAGTGTTATATAACATTTTATACCAATGTGGGAGCGTTTAAAACATCTAACAAGTTGTATCAAAAGTTATAATATGTTAGACAATATTTTATCGTGTTTTATAACGTTATATATATAACATTTATAACAGCCAATGTGAGGTGGGAGCACCATTATATACGCGTAAATATTAAAACCCGCCAAGCGCGAGTCAGACCTGCGCACTGAGGGTTCCGTTACATCTGTAAAAAGTCGGACTGTCTGTTTAAGTTCATACAGCCGTAAAAATACGGTTCTTATTGGGATGCCCGTTATATCTTTGTCAAAGTTGAACATACATGCCTCAAAATTGGAATCATAACAAAGGTAAACACAGTGCCTAGCAAGAAATAAATACGAGTAATAACAACCGTTCAAGCGTGAGTCAGTCTTCTTTAAGTTTAATTTTTGTTTTATTTAGTTTTGTGGAGCGGCAACAAAAATACACATTATGTGTAAATTTCAGCTAACTGTCTATTACGGTTCTCTAGATACAGCGCAGAGACTCACAGACGGATAGCGAAGCGACTAGTATTCCGTTTGTAAACCTTCTGGGGGGCTACTACGAAATTCGAAAATCGAAATTCTCTCACTCTCGTATTAAATAGTATTAAACGTCAGCGGGACGGCAAGATACGAAGTTCGACTTTTGCACTTCGTAGTATAGGGCCTGGAACGGAACCCTAAAAACAGAAGAAGGAAACCTGGGAAATGAGAGATGGATGCGGGCCCTATATTTGGTAAATACCTGTTTCTTCTAATTTGGATGAATAGTCGCATCCCTGAACTGTATGAGCATCTACATGGCGTAAAAAAATCCTGTAGGTACCTACAATAATTTAATCCACATTAAGAAGTGGAAAAAAAAATATTCGAAAAAATAAATTTAAGTTTTGTATGGAACTTGAGTTACATGAAGACTTTATCACCATACAAAACATTTTTTTTTAATTGGCTATAAAGTGTTCTTGTGACTGAACTTCCATACAAAAAATATTTTTCCGATTTTTTTTTCCACTTGTATCGTATTAATAATCAGTAGTCTTAGGGGCTGTTTCACCATCCATTGATTAGTGTTAGCTGACGGTTAAATGTGATGCCGTCTCCGTCTATTCGAACAAAACAAATAGAGACGGCATCACACCTAACCGCCAGTTAACACTAAACAATGGATGGTGGAACAACCCCTATATGTGGGTAATAATTGTAGAGGATTTTATATGATAACCCTTTTCCGGGTCCCGCGAATATTAATATATACGCTACCTACCACAAAATGAATCATATTATTACTCGTATATTGATTACATTGGGATTCATTTCAAAATGAATAATTTTTTAAACGACTTGGTCGAATATTTCTGTTCATTTAATATAAATAAATAGATATGTGGTCGCTATATGCACTAACGAAATAATTCCGATCCGCATTAGCGATCCCTTCAAATAGCGAACCTACTGTGTTAAAAATAAAGTTGTGTTAAATACTTGTGATGTACCTATAGATATCATTTAATAATATTGTAAATCTGTTTAAAAAAAATATACCTCGTTGAGTTACTTGCCGGATTCTTCTCAACTGAGGTTTTTCCGAACCGGTGGTAGATTTTTTTTTGACATTCATAAGTGCTTGTTATAGCCTAAATTGAATAAAGATATTTTGACTTTAACGTTTTGACTTTGAACTATGCCTGGGAAAAGGTTTCACTAAAAATGGGTCCAGTTATTATACTTACATCCCAAAATAGTCACGCGAATGCCGAGACGTGACGTAATATACCGAGTTAGAGAACTTCTTGCGAAATATTTTACTGTACGCTGTTCGAGTGCAGTTTGGTGTAAAACTTCATTTTGAGTGCGGTTCATTTGTATAAGTTCGTATCTGAATATTTTTAACCTCCGGCGCAAAAAGAGGGGTTTTAAGTTTGACGCCAATGTCTATCTATCTGTGGCATCGTAGTTCTCAAACGGAGGTCCATGAGGGAGGCCTACGTCCGACAGTGGACGTCTTCGTTACGTACATACCTATCTACTACTGAGTAAAAGGAACAAATAGAACTTAACGTATTACACTCTGGCTGCGGTACGTGACGTATAACCAACCACAAACCTATGCGCACACAAAGGATTATACATTCTAGTAAACAATGATAATATTTAAGTCACTCGTTCTAATAAGCAACTATAATAGTGAGCTTGAATGGGTCCCTAGTGACGGATACCGTAATAGAGGCAAACCGAAGAGGAGATGGAGGGACGACTTAGATGCCTATAATGTGGGATGGCGGGAGCTCGCCTTTGATAGGCAGGAGTGGAGCAAGAGAGGAGAGGCCTTTGCCCAGCAGTGGGACACAAAAATAGGCTAATCAAAAAAAAATAGTGAGCTTAAGTGTGTAAATTATAAGGTTGTCACCAAACTAGTGTCTATCCATACCAATTACTATATGACACTATTAACCAAGAATTCTGCGATACAGGTCAAATAAGTAAAAAAGTTACGCGTGAGTCCGACTCGCACACCGAGGGTTCCATACTAACAGAACCACCCTACTTGCAAAATGTACACAGACTGGGGTCATTTTATATTGTTTGGTCGGGACTCTATTTATAAATTCATTTAATTTTTATTATTTACTTATCTAGCGGAAAAAGATATAAGTACACGTGTATATTTCAGATGTCGTGAGATACAGCCCTGGCCCTATACTACGAAGTACAAAATTCGAACTTCGTATCTTGCCGTCCCGATGACGCTAATATTATTTAATACGAGAGTGAGAGGGACGGTACGATGCGAACTTCGATTTTCGAATTTCGTAGTAGCCCCCCTGCAACGCACAGACAGTGTAGCGACATTATAAACGAAACCCTAAGAACGAATTAATTGTAACCCGGCAATTTTAAATTATCTAAGTAATGAAATTAATTTTTTATTGGCTTCAAATAAATATTAGTTAATCTCTATGTATATACTTGTGTTTTCTGTACTGCTTACTATGGTGTGCAATAAAGAGTTTTTTTTTGTTGATATGGCGTTTGCTGCGAGGCACCAATAAAGAGTTATTGTATTGTATTAGTTAGTGAATTGAGCTGGCTAACAATGTGACGTTACAGTTCAGCATAACCATAGAAAATCTATGGAGGAGTCGCGTTTTGACAGCTCTAAAGAAGTAGGTATGCCACTGTTTAGTAATTTCAAATAGCCTAATCTAAAATCAAACTAAAATTAAAACAAATCTCAATAAAATTTTATTCAAACTTTTTTAATCCTCTCTAAAATGTTAGTTCCGCTCTTATCCGCGCAAATAAAGGTTGCATTGCATGCCACGAATATATTCAGTATTGGTGAAGCGCAATTTTCGTGTTAGGCTGTTGGCGATGGTCGTGCGACAACCGCTTTATGATTTATGCGGGGGTAACGGCATGTTTGGCTTCCGGCCTGGCGCATCACGCGACCACTTGTCTTTGGTTGGTCTCTGTTTAAAAAAAAATGTATTTTGAATTTCGAATTTCGACAATCGAAAATTTGGAGCGTGTCAGCATAAGAGCCTGTTCGCACGGAGACATCCGATTCTTTACGGGAACTGTTTATTTGTAAGATCCGGTTTAATGGAAACCATATTTTAATGCACGCGTTCATACAAGCACACGGTTGCAGGGTCCAACATATCTCTCAGGGGCTCTAACATATGACTACCTGATAACTTATTGGTTTGATAACCCCAACTCTGGTACTAGGGGTCCAGTTTTCGAATCCTGAGGCTGTATAGCCTACAGCGCGGGTTCACCATCCCGTTCTGACCTCGTCATATATCATTTGATAGAAAGAAATCATGAATGCGATTGTAATTCCGAGTGTGTCAAACAAGATAGCCTCAGGCAGGGCAGGCAGGATCCCATAGTTAAAGTTTTGTTTAATTTAGCATTAAATTGATGCAGACTCTTAATTTCCATACAAAAATGCATGTATTATAATTACAAATGTAAAAAAAATTGTACTAGCCGAAAACAGCTGCAGCATTTCAAATTCGCAGGAAAGTTTTTTGTTCTGTTCCACATAGTAAATTATGACCGGAAAAAATTACATGAAAAACTTACTTCTTTGGTTCTGCTGCCATGCCAGCGCTGAACACAGGAGGGCCAGGGTCTTCCCTGATCCTGTAGGACTCTCCAACAAGCAGTTCTGCCCTTTGTTGATTGCTGTTATCACCTAAACACAAATATATATAAACATAATGGGAGAGGCATATGTCCAATAGTGGATGTCCTATGGCTGATATGATAATGATGATATAGCTACTTTCCTATGGCCTGCTGGTAATATAGACATCAGCAAACTTGAAATAGGTAGGGGTAGCCTCAAAGCACAAGACTACCTGGTCCTCTAATGCAGTGTTTTTCAATTTGTGGGTCACGACCGGGGGGTCGCGTATTAAGTATTTTTAAAATACTCCCACCATTATTGTGTATCATTATTCAACGTTTGTATTATCAACATAAAATAAAACAACTAACTGTACTTAAGTGGAGGTAAGCAGGGGGTCGCCGAATATTTTTCATACCAAGAGGGGCCACGACATGAAGATTGAAAAACTGTTCTTGCTCTAATGTCCTTACCTACTGTAATATAGCATAATACATGGTAGGGTAGCGTAATACATGGTAGTTCCCAATCCGCACTGGGCCCGCGTGGGAACTATGGCCCAAGCCCTCTTGTTCTGAGAGGAGGCCTGTGCCCAGCAGTGGGACGTATATAGGCTGGAATGATGATGATGATGATGACATGGTAGGGAGGTCAGAGATCGACAGTATCTCAACAAAAAAATGCTATAAATACATACCTAAACCTGATTGATGTGATTTTATACATATAAGTAGTGAAATCTCATAAACAACCAAGCCTAGGGTGTGGATATAAGAAAACACCAGTAACAATTTTGGGAACCTAGCAATATTATAATAATATCTTATTATATAGCGGTCTTCCAAGGTATGTTCGTTTGGCAACTTTTGTCAGATACAGTGAAATTGTGGAAACAACTTCCATCAGCAGTGTTTCCAGACAATTATGACATTGGGGCATTCACGAAAAAGGTTTATACTTCTTTTAAAGGCTGGCAACACACCAGTGATTCTCCTTGAGTTGTTGGTAATCATGAGCCATGGTGATTGTTTCCCATCTGATAATCCTCTGGCATGTTTGCCTCCTCACATAATAAAAAAAAGAAAAGAAAATATGAATGATGATGATTATGAGTGCATAACCATACCAAGCCAAGCGGCACACTGAACTGTGAAATACTCTTTAACCAGACAACTTCTTTTAATTCATTAAGTTAAATACCCTTTTTAACTCCCAACGCAAAAAGAGGGGTGTTATAAGTTTGACCGCTGTCTGGCTGTGTGTATCTGTTTGTCTATCTGTGGCAACATAGCTCTTAAACAGGTGGATCAAATTGAATGTATTTTTTTTTATTGAAAGCAGGTATTCTAGTGATGGTTCTTAGACATGTTTTATCAAAATCGATTTAGCCGTTTTTGAGATATTGAACTTTGAAGTGACAAAGTCGGGGGTTTTCCTTAGAACAAAAAACTACATTTTTGTTATTTTTAACAAGCCACATCTAAAGAGAAAGGATTGCTAAACTTATGTTTATAACATGCCCGTAATCCCTAATCCCGCCTTATTATAACAATCTCTCAATAGTGGCATGAGAGAGACTGTTGGGACTTGTCCCGGCATTAAAATAAATCTAAGTCTGACAGCCATTAAAAAAATTGATAGTAGGAAAACAATAGATCACTAACTTTGAACATCAGTGCCATTTGACTGCCGTACGGCTCCACCGGTATGTGTACTTTAACACCTGCTATCATCTTCTCAAACCCTAGTATCTTTGGCTTGTCAATATTCGTCGCAGGGATTTGCTTCCGTACATTTGTGGCAGTGGGAAACATTTTACTTATGACAGCGGTTTTTTTACTATTCATTTTGACTTCGGGAAGATAAATTTCCTCATCTGATGTCAAATTTGTGTCGCTGTAGTCTAAGGTCTTATCTGAGTCAACATCGCTGGACAAGTCCACTGTGACGTGGTCACCGGATCTCGTAACACGCTTGGAGGGTACAGGCACTTCAAAACTATCGTCATCATCAGAGATCTCTACCGGCGACGACATTTCGCGGCAATTATTCACCCGAAGTGACTCACGTTTGCAAGTTTATTCCTTAAATAACGCCTCAACGATTAATTGAGCATAGGAAATAATGTTAAAAAATTACAGAAGTCAAGTATCACTTTAGCTTTTGATGCCGTCTTTTTGTTTTTTACTTCACAACAGTTTATCAAAACAATCGCACGCTTACTGGTATACTGGTAAACATATGAATTTGACATTGACGTCTGTCTACTCTTCCTCAGCTGTCAACAAGTGCGTTTCGTTTACAACGTGCGTTTAATGTTTTTGGTCTGTCACATTCCAAATTTAGTTTAAATCTATCTTCTTCTAAAAAATGAATCGTCTATACCAGACGCAAAGATGTATCTCTTTTGAAAGTTCTTTCGCGCCTAGAAGGATCCCCCGGTTCAACTATCAACGCGTAGCTTCGTTCGGGTAAAATAACGCGTTTTATGCAATTGCTGCGCATTCTACTAATTTTCACACATGATACAGAACGCGGAATGTACGTACGCGCAATAATGTACGACGTGATAATCCGAAGCATTAATGCTTCCGATTATCATGCCGTACATTATCATGGTCGCGCATTATCAGGGCGTACAAAATATTGCGCGCGCTGTAATGTATGTATGGTGATAATGTACGACGTGATAATCTGAATCCAATCGATTCGAATGAATAGACATTTTTCGCCACGGATCGAGCGAGCGCAGCGAGCGAGATCGATATAGTAGGTGCTCTAAGTAACTACGAGTTTCGTAGTAGCCCTGCTGATCCGACCCGGCCGGGTTAGGTATTTTTTTCATTTCAATCACGGAAATGGTAAGGCATGATAATCGGAAGACAAAATGCTACGAATTATCATGTCGTAACTAGGTACATTATTGCGCGTGCATTATTGGTTCCCTGCTAGTTCGGTACGGGGTGATAATGCACGGCATGATAATTCGTGCACACAAGCACAGATTATCAGGCCGTGCATTATTTAATTTTGCATTAACAAGTCGTACATTAACTACCTACACCCAAATAAAATACCGAATAAATTAAAACATTACTTTATTAATAATGGGCATTAATTGGACAACACAAGGGTAGGTTGGTCTTGCAAATCGGTTCTGCTCTGCTCCACATTTTTATCCATTCGTCTGTAAATAACATTAAATAAACATTTGAAATATTTGTCCATAATTAAGTTTAGGATAGGATGTTAAGTTAAATCAGCATGCTGGTAACTGGCATGTTGTGAAGCCACTGGCTGGCACACCAGTTTTATACATCAGGAGAATCTTCCTCTCCACTTCCCCACCACAGTACAGAAAAAAGGAGCAGATAACGTCTCGGCAGCGTCCTCGGCTCGGTACACAAACGCGCGATAGGGCTGCCTACTCAACTGACACACTTCAGTTATGTAGGTATTTGATTTGATAAGGATTAACATGAAATTTAAAGTAGGGAAAGGATTAGGAGCTTTAGGAAATTATGGAAGCAATGGACTAAGTTAGTGTTTAACAAAAATGCATTTTACGTTATTTTATTAAACCACAAAACAAAACGTATAATGTTTTAAACGGTTTTATTTGGCTTCATTTCTTTCCTACAAATTAGCTACACCTACGGAAAAGTATTTGCGCCTCTTCTGGGATGTGCAAAAAGCTTTATTGTTGAATTTAAGAGTACGAAGTCCGATTTTCGAATTTCGTAGTAGTCGTACAGCAGGGCTACTACGAAACTCGAAACTAGAAGTTCGTGTCGTGCGGTCCCTCTGACACTTATACTATTTAATACGACAGCGATAGGGACGGTACGATACGAACTTCGAGTTTCGAGTTTCGTAGTAGCCCTGCTGCTACGGGCAGACTTTCGATACACATGCCAGTGGCTCGTTGTTACCAGTAACTGGCATGCTTTTATGCGAGTAACTAGCATGTGTTTTCTAGGCTTAACTCTTGACAAGTCTTTAGGCAGGTACAGTCAACGTCACAAATTATAATCGATGTCTTAAATAATTGATCACTTTCCGACTTTGTCGTTTTAACGTCATGTTTGAAAAACCATACGAAATTGTGTACCGACTGAAAGCGACAAGGTACAAAAGTGATCACCTTATTTATGACGTTGACTGCAACTTACAATATTATATATTTCTGGCTAATACCTGCGAGCTCTCTGCGTGTGTCCAATAGATCCCGGAATATTCAATTGCCGATAATAAGTTTTGATTAACCTAAATAATAAAATTACAGCTTTAGAAAATATTAATCTAATGTCTCTTTCATGTCGGCTTCTGCGTTTGTGGCGTCATGAATATGTACGATAACAAGGAAAACATTGCGGCCCAGCCTAACCAACACATTTTATTGGTTAACTGGTGTTTTTTTAGATTTTATTAATTTTTTTGTGTTTGGTTTTGCAGAGCAGAGCTTGACATTTAGCAAATATTCCGTCAAAAAAATTGTACCTAGGTATAGAGAAAAAATATTTCATGCCAGCACGAAATCCTTTCGAAAATTAAACCTTTTTACACTGAGAAAAAATGATCGAGTTTTATAAAGTGGCATTATGATAACCGGCTTGTAACATAATGTGAAGAAATACAATTTTTATTTTTATTGATAAACAGAGTGGGAGAGCTTAATTTATTACAACAACCAAAACATGTTGCTGCACTCGGAAATTCTAATGATTAAATGACAAAAACGTATAAAATGTGTTTTATCGTTCATCCTCCATTAACGCAGTCGCGTTAGTCGACTGGCTGTATGGCGTAGTGTTGTCATTGCCTCGCTGCAGCGCTTTCCCGCCAAAACGCGGTGCCATTACACGAGTGAGTTGTCAACGGAGGTTATGGCGCGTTATAATTTAGTTTATAACCCGACACTGCGCTGTTTAGCAGATGCAATTAACGCGATGAGATGTCGCAGTCACTTGGCAGACTCTAATGCTTTGTTATGTTTATTTTTCTTTCATTAAAAAAACTTGTATGGTCCTCTTAACCAGATTTTTATTGATTAAAAGTCATTATCTTAAGTAATTATTTTTCGTTTTCGCTTTCGTTACTGAACTACAATATTTTACCTTACAGCTAGCCGCTTTGAATGCGGCAGCGCAAGGAAAAAATATGGTACTTACCTAGTTCATCCATATGGACCTCCGCAGAGCACCTGAATCAATCAGCTTTCATTATGTTGCCTTTGAAGCAGTGTGGATGAAACTCAACTCTTAATTCTATGTAAACTTCATCAAAACAAGCATAAAATACGTTTCTGTCTTTAAGTAATTAAATATTACTTACAATGTAACAAAATAACACGAATATTTACACAAAATAAATGTACATAAGTACCTATGACAAGTTGTCAGACAAAACCGTGTTAACAAAACGGTGCATCTTTATTCAAGGATGTCACCCCATTTTTCGGGCCATTCAACAGTTTACGTCCGCCTTTTAATACGATTCCTACAAATTGGTATACGTCATAAATTACAGTGCGAAGACGCAGCCCTAGCTCCCCTCGGTTAGCTGTTCACATTCAAATACTTGAATCATTGTTTTTTTTTGTTTGGTCGAATGTTAATTACAAGTTACAACCTAGTTTTTATTACTGATTCGTCTTTCAAAGTTAACAGAAACCAAGAAACACATAGTGCATAAACATATTTTAAAATAATTATAAGAGAAAACCAATCAAGAATATCCAATGGACACTAATTACGAGGTTTTGCGTCCAAAGACTGCCTTACCCGCGCTTTTCTCACTTGCCTGGTTGCCAACTCAAAAATCTCACCCGTTGCCACTGTAAGTACTGCCTTTACTTTAACACCCAGTAGTATTTCAGTGTGGACACACCAGCTCTCGCGGCCAAACAGTGGCGCGTCCCTACCAATTATTGACATGGTTTATTGCGTTTCCTCTATCTAGCGCGCTTTTATCAGCGTATGTCGCTCCACACGACACCGCTACCCCGATGGAGATGCACCCCAGACACAGTAAAACTAACCTTCAGGCCTTTGCTCCAAGGAGTTGGGAAACGAAAGTTTTGATGGCGCTGTCCGTTTCGCATTTCTACTTAATTTGATGGCAAAAGTTTTGGTATCGAACTCATTCATACGGCTTATTATAGAACAAGTTTTTCTTATTTATAATGCTGCACATACATTGCGTTGCATATTGATATATTCGTATTTTACGTACGTATTCTATTTATGACCCAAGAACTTTACAAGACTAATCAGGATTTAGCGGTAGGTATTAATTAATCACCTATTAATAATTATAGCCAATTACCTAAATATTGAAAAACTTTTTCCATACAAAATCATACCCATCTTAGCATGTCGCCATCTCTTTTTATCTTTATCTTATACCGTGTGACAGAAAGAAGTGGTGAAAACGATTATAGAATAAGGTTTCATAATGTTTTGGATTGATTATTTTCGTATTTTTAAAGCCAGACCAGAAATATATGACTATTTGCCATGTTGCGGAATTTCATTGGAACTAATTTCTTACACTGGCAATAATTTGAATGATTGTCAGATTTGTCAGTGTCACTGTGGCGGTTTCTTTGAACAATAACAAAAAGTGCCCAAAACGATTAATAGTCAACAACGGATCATTGCAAAAAATATTTATAATAAACTACTGAAAAAGAAATACCCTTGGAGAATGAAACTATTTCACTACAAAACCTTTCCAAATTAACATCAGAGCTATCAGGTAAACGCAAAGGTAAACGTTGTAGACAAGTCAAGATGTCATTGTTCCGACTATACTGAACTATTGCCATATAAATAAGAACAATAGCGCCCTCTTGACAATAGTCATATATTTTTGGTTTACCTTTAAATTGGAAACATTCTTTGGAAACATTGATGTGACAGCCCTTGCGAACTTGTATATTGCCATAAAAAAACAACCTTATTGGTTTCCGTCAAGTTTCCGTGATCGAATGTTGCCAGTCCTAAAAATACAGATAAGAAACACCCCTGCTAGATTACATTGCAATTCGTAAGGTCATTGCTTCTTTGATCATTATCTCTGAGTAAATAATTCTGCTGTCGCAGTTTGACACTTCTATATTGCATTCGTTAACTCGGCAGTTAATCTCCGAATGAGCAACAGATAAAACAACAATTAAAAGAAATAACGGCGAATAAACTTCGTATCTAATGTTGCCACTTGTAATTTGAGTTACTTCCTGAATGAGTAGATTTATTAGGGCATTTCATATATGTGTTTTTATTACAAACCTATTTCAAACAGCTAATTAACGGACTGATTAGGTACTAACCGTGGTGGCCTAGTAGTTTGACCTATGACCTCTCAAGCATAGGATCGTGGGTTCAAACCCCGGCTCGCACCTCTGAGTTTTTCAAAATTCATGCGAGAAATTACATTTGAAATTTACCACGAGCTTTACAATGAAGGACAAACATTGTGAGGAAACCAGCACAAACCAGAGAAGCAATTCAATGGTGTGTGTGAAGTTCCCAATCCGCACTGGGCCCGCGTGGGAACTACGGCCAAGCCCTCTCATTCTGAGAGGAGGCCTGTGCCCAGTAGTGGGACGTATTATAGGCTGGGATGGAATTAACGGACTGTTAGCTATTCACGGACAAAACTACCAACCGCGATTAATTTTGTAATGTACTTAATTTTAAAAACAGAGAAATGTTAAGAACGATTTCTTAACTATAATTTTAGCAACAACAACCAAAGATAAAGCGATGTGTTTGAGTTGACTACACTGATTTTACTATATACTATACACATGAACATGATTATTTTTACCTACCTGACAAACTCTGGTATTAAATTTATAAGTACCTATATAGTACCTAATCCATACTTCAAATTATTCCCAGAAACTATAAAGTTGTCAATAAAACTCACCAACCAACATTTTTCAAGCTCACAAAAGAAAACAAAGTAATCTATTGACATCCAAAACACCTCCAGTGTTGCCAGTTGAACCGACGTCTTCACACCCGTCAGTAGCCGCGATCACTCCATTCAGTTTGACCACTCGTGCGTGGCAACCCCAGTGTGACCCGCCTAATTTCTTTGTTACTTTGTGGATTTTTAGTCTAAGTTTTCGGACCATAGGGGTTCCGTTTGATTTTGCCATGGTTGTGGAGAGATAAAAGGATTATAGGTACAGTTAGCAGCAGATTAAAACTATATTTTAATCAATATGTAACAATGAACTCAACAATTACTTTGCTCACCTGCGACCTTATGATAACTATGTCTTGTCTATGCAACAAATGTGTGTTCATACACCTCTTCTACCTAAATTTTGTAAGAACACATAAACCCAACTATCAAACAAACATGAAACAGTGTGCAGATGGAGTTGCATGAACACAATTTTTTGCATAACACCACAGCTATCATAGGGTCATAAGACTTTATGATAGCTGTGTAAAAGGGTTTCGGGTATGCCAGACTGGATTCGAACGCGTATCCGTATGTACAGTCGAGTTCATAAACTTGTGAGCAAACATTTGATCAAAAATATCTGAACACGACTCTATTGTTAACGGCGTAGAAGCGTGTTCAGATATATTTGATCAAATTTTTGCTCACAAGCTTATGAGCTCGACCGTACCTACGTATCCTAACTGGTCCACTGGGGCTCCCGGCCAGTTTCCCAAAAATCTAAATCGTTGCAAATAGTGGCGAGTGGCGAGGGTGCCATCATAAACTTACGTTTGATGGTTACTTTATTGCACTATGTCTACAGTTAAAACTTTTTTAGCCGTTTTTAGGGCACCAATTATTCAGCCTCAAGTTAAAATATTAACTACAAGCCTGTTGCCCGCGACTCCGTCCGCGTAGTATTCGTTCATCGCTATCCCGCGGGAAATATGAAATTTTCCGGAGTAAAAACTATCCTATGTCCTTCCCCGGGACTCAAACTATTTGTATGCCGTATTTCATCTAAATCGGTTCAGCGGTTTTGACGTGATTGAGTAACAAACATCCAAACATCTTCACAAACTTTCACATTTAAGTAAGTATAATATTAGTAGGAAGAATAGGATAGGATTAGTAGGATGTAAGAACACGAGTGAGTATACATAAATTGCTTAGGTACTGTGCTACTTAGGTTAGGATCTGTCGGAACTATCACGAGTCACGTTCGACTTCTATACATTCTAGTAACTTAAAAAGATAATATTTCCTATTCCTTTTATTGTTAGTTCTGTGATTGCGCTCACGTTTCGCATGGGTGCCTCGCGGCCATCTTAGGCTAAATTAAGTCGCAGTCACATTCACGCGGCCTTCTCGGACGCCCAGCTATTAGGGCTTGGCCCCTGCTGTCTCTGTGGGCGACATATGTCGGCCGCACCGACCTCTAACGAAACGTGAGTAATTCCGACGACTCGATATAGTGGGAGGAATTACATGTGCTTTATTGTAAGGGTTGCGCAGAGACGGCGTAGAAAAGGTGATAGCATGGAAAAAACAAAACAATTAGAAACAAGTTTATTTTGCAAGGAATACTTGTTGCAATTCATGCGGTACATTATCAGACTCCAAACTAGGCTGAGCCTGTATCTTGGTAGCCTGCGAGTGTCATAACAAGATTACAATAATGAATGACAGTAAGTCGCGCGACCGTATTTTAAAATACAGAGGATTGTCTGCGAGGAGAGGACGGTGATCATAAGAAAGATTACTAAATGGAAATTAATGAGTGATTCTTAAACAGACATTACATTCATATAATTGTATTTACAGCACAATAGTTGGTTTGGTAATAAACCGAGTAACGACAAAGAATAAGGTTCTTTTAACAGTATGATAGAGTTATTATTTGCACATTGCCGGTCTTCAATTCAAAACAGCCGACATTTCCCACACTTTTAGTCGTCTTCTCTTCTTTGCTCAGTAAAATTAAAGCATAGAGTATAGAGCATAGGACATAGAGCAATATTTTTGAATTTACTTCGGACCCGGGACAAAAAGAAACACCGGTTTGGTTGACATGGCAGCGACTTGAAGCTCGGTACAGACATGTAGTTTGAATGGTAGTACAATCAGCAAAAAAGGAAAGAGTAGAAAAGTTTAATTAAAACGTAATCTTGTAGGTAGTACGGTATGAACAGGGCCGTATTGAAATCGCGTAAGTGCGTATTTAGATACTTTTCAGCTCCTAAATGTGACCGATGTTTACAATGGCGACTATACTTTATTTTTTATAGCATCTTTTAAATGAACAATGAGTTGCCAGCTTGCAATTAAAAAAAATGTTGTCGCCGGCCAGTTGTAACGGCACGCGTTTCTAAGTACCCGCTAATGCGATGGAGCTATGTCGCGAGGCTCAAAGTATGTTGTTACCGACATTCTTATGGAAAATACACCCGCGTATCCTCTAAAGCTGAACCGAAGACAAGGACAACGTAATGCTAACTGTATAAGTTCGTCTCGCTCACGCAATAGCGAAGTGTATTTTTATGATAGTTCGGGTACACCTGCCGCTCCCCTGTAGGTCCCAGCGCGATTCCAATCGAAATAATATTTTTAATTAGGATTTTAACAATCTTTATTTGATCATCCCGTCGCTTGGCTTTGTGAACAGTTTTATAGTTCAACGAGACTTATTTTGGATGTTCTTAATTAAAAGTTTTTTTTTAAGAACAAGAGATAGGTATAATTATTGTATTTCAATCCAATTTATAAAAAAGTGTAAACAAAGACGCCATTAACCCGACCACAGGCAACAAAACTAGAACCTATTATAAAATAATTAATCTGTTCAGTAAATCGATTGATTTTTGCAGGTGGTAGGACCTTGTGCAAGGTCCGCCCGGATTGCTACCACCATCTTGCTCGCTAATCCTGCCGTGAAGCAGCAGTGCTTTTGTCTATTTTATTATTTACAATACTTAATTTAATTCCAAAAACTTATTCAATTACAAAAGCAGTAACATTTTTTTTAGTTTTAAGGTAAGTAAATATAAACGCTTATTCAATCGAGCATTAATGGTTTTTTTTTTAATTATTTTTTTAAACCCGTTTAATCAAATCAATCATCGTACAAATTTGTCACATTAACCCATAGGGCAAAACATTAAATAACAAGAAAACAAATTATGTACATGTCACAATTGACGATTAACTAACATCTTGTCACATCAGCCAACCTGAAAAGCATTAACACCATGTCTGAGGCCGGCTAAGCTAAAATACCCACAAATATTCCTGTGTCATACTCGCTCAGGTTGGCTGCTGAAACCAACGCCTCCCACGCAGCACGATTCCAAACACATTCCTCTGAAGGGAAATGCCCCTGGGCATCTTCTGTACTACCGCATAATTCACACTCACCAATTTTCAAGTCTGAGTTCGGTTTCAACCAAGTCTCAGAGACTTACGCTATGTCTACTTTTTCTTGTGCCAGTAATGTAACAAATTCCACGAACTTTGGTCGAAGACTTTGCGAGTTCCGTTGTATAATACTAAGCATAGATATTCTTTGCGAATGTACGGCCATAGTAAACCAGATAACAAGTTCTTTAGCATATCTCCATCTCTCAACATCTTAAAAACATAAACACATAGTTCTTCAACAACCATTTTGCATAAAACTTTAACGTTATCTTCCAAATTTCCCTACGATTTCAAAATATTCCTTACCTTCCTGAAAAAATATTGAAATGAAAACTTTTTACCTATCACGTATGTCCTGCTCTTTCCCCGAATTAAAATCTAAATCTATAGTATCCTTTGCATTATTCGAAGATTTCACTTTTGACTGCCTTCTCTTCGCTTGTTTTTTATGTCTTTTTCTTAGCTGGCTTTGTCTTGAGATTGAAATTGAGGAGTCAGATGCTACTTGCTTAAATTGATCTTCTGTTTCATTTATGAAGGAAGGACTCACCTGTCCTAGGGGGATCGGAGTCTCAGTTACTGTAGACATATTAGTGCTTTTTAATGCATCACTGTAAGAGTAGGTATAAACCTTTTCCTATTCTTATGCGGCTGGAACGTTCAGGTTTGCTGTAAGAGTGGTCATTTTTAACATAATTATGCTCATTCTTCTTTTCACTGTGTAAAAAAACAGCCTTCGGGCCCCCTTGCAATTTACACATTTAAATGTCAAATTTCCGCAATTTCCATGTCCCTGCCCACATTTAGGACAAATAATCTTCTTTGTGGGACAGAATTTAATTAAATGTCCAAATTTCCAGCAGGCCGAACACTGCGATACTGGGAATGTATAGGTTTCAACTTTGAACCTGCATCCATAGCCGTAAACATATTATGAAGGCAGAGAAGAGCTTTTAAAATAAAGACGAATTGTCCCGCAATCCACCCATTTTCCATCTTCGGACTACCGTCATAAACGTATCGCCGATATAATGTCAGCATCTGCCGTGAAAATAGATGGAATGTCTTTGACATCAACATCTAAATCTATCTGTTTGAGGATGCCAAAGCACTTATCTTCTTCGGTAAATTCACATCTGTATCCCAGTTCAGTCATTTTTTTAGAATCAATCAGCTTTTGGGCATTCTCTTTGCAATCAAAGACTAACAAAACTTTGAGAGAGCTTTGATATTTCATCTTAAGAATACGGCCAAGTTTTGCTAACGCTAGTTGCTTCGGTAACGCCATTGACCTAAACACCTATGGGCTGGAAATAACTACAAAATACGCGTGCATACCTAAACATGGCGCATAAAATCCTCATCGTTGTCGTGATTCACTTGTCCGCTATAGATCTTCGGCTGATTCTTGAAGCCCCCAGAAGTATGGCTTAGAAACTCATCATCATCGAAGTTACGTTGAGATACCTCAACTTCTACCACGCTACTTACGCTCATGGATGACGATAGCTAAGTAAAACTTCGCTCGTTCATCCCGTAGATCACATAAATTTACAATAGAATATACATCTAGTCGTTATTAAAAATATAACGTATCTTAAATATAGGTAACTGACACCGTTGACTTGACAGCCCTGCAGCACTGTATCGTAATGTGTGCTATTTCTTGGATCGATTTTTAAAATGTCAAATTTTCCACTATATCTACTCTAGTCTATGCTATATAGATTATACAAATTATGTTTCATTCAAGAAATAACGTCAGATTTTTAAGTTAAGTTAAATATTGTAAGCAAGTGAATTTTGGTGAAAAAAGTGATTTGACGTCTGGTTAAAAGACACGAATTATAGATAAATGTGTTATTAATTCGATCCAGTGGGTGTTTAAACAAGATTTTTTATGAAATCTGTTTGTTTACACTTTTTATAAATTCTATTGATATACCGTACCTATAATAATATGTTTACGATTGTCATTGATTATGTTTTATTTATTTGACTGTAATTGGTCTTCCTTCCATTTTTTAAATATAATAAAAACTTCTTGTTCTAGAATCGACTAGAAATACTACTTTTAATAACTAGAAAAATAATGATCATCATCAACGTGTAACAATGCACCACACGTTTTTATCCTTCTCTTTTGATATTAAATTGTATTAATTAGTTCTTGGATCTTAATCGTCAGTCTTTTTATAGTTTAATTGCTCTCATTTGCAGCTTTAAGGGATTAAAAAAAGGTTTAATTGTAATTTTATTCATCAACTGCGAATTTCAATCCTCGTAAAGTTACGCATGAATATTTATAGGGCACCCTTGAGCGGGAAGTAGTACCTACTTACAGGTATTTAAAAATTGTCTTTGAATTAAAAAATGCTTCCTTACACATTCGTTTTTATTAAATTTTGTTCCCAGAAAAACACTGGGGCATTACCTACCTACAGTAATAAAAAATACAACTCTACTTAGTTGTCCCAATGTTTCTAGGCCAACCTTGGTTTTTCGGTGATACTTGGTGATTCGGTGATATTGTTTTATAAACTAACGCTTTATAAGCTCACAGTGGTGAAATCTAAGTAATTTAATCGCTGCAAACCCGTTTGCAAGTATGAAAACTGACAGCTGCCATCGATTTTTAACAGACTTAAAAAAAGGAGGAGGTTATCAATTCGGTTGTATTTTTTTTTCATGTTTGTTACCTCAGAACTCCGTCATTTATGAACCGATTAGAAAAAAAAAATGCGTTCGTCTAGGAATGTCTTTAATTAGGTCCCATAAGCACCAAATTAGGATGTGATGCTTGGACCTTAAGGAAATCGAGGGCACTCTTCAAATGTTGTAGAGACACCTTTAGTAAATTGGATATATTTAGTAGTGACTCGTGCATTTGCTCTTGAAAATCTTCATTTGGTGAAGTGGAACTGATGATCAATAACAATTTATTTCACGGGTTGAATTTTAATTACTTTGACACAGTTGTTAAGCAATTTATGCTCCTCGTAATGCATATGGTAAAACGGATGGTGAAGCACCAGGACTCCTCAATAATGAACGTCTCTGCATCGGAAAATGCAATTTTTCGTAAAAGGTAACGAGCAGTTGATATTAAACTATTGTATTTTAATTTTTTTACACTAAAAAACGTGATAAAAATATAACAAAAAATTGAACCGACTACAAAAAACCATGAAAATAATTTTCTACCATTCTGAAGTCGGTCGGTGCCTCAGCACGAGCCAGCATGAATGATTGAAGCCCAATATTAATATAAGTGCGTAGGTGAGGTAGATGACTAAGTATAGGTCCACTCCTGCTGGCTCGTTCTGAGGCACCGACCGACTTCAGACTGGTAGAAAATTATTTTCATGGTTTTTTGTAGTCGGTTCAATTTTTTACTATAAAATTTTATAGCTTGCATTTCCTCATAGCGAGATTTGTGTAAGATAAAAAAGTAATATCACCGAATAATCAAATATCACCGATAGGCCAAGGTTTACCCTACTCGTATGTACTTTTTTAAGTTTTATAAGTTTGGTTGTGTGAATAGTTCTAGCTGGCCCGCAACGCAATTCCATGTGGCTCATCTATGAACAATATATTAATCGATTTTCCGAGGGCGTTCAAAACTCATTGTTTAACGCTTTAAAACTAACTCAATTACTAGTGTTGCCGTTTTAGAGCCGTATCGTAGAATATCGATACTTTTCTAATCTCACTTATATTATAAAAAATGTTTGTTACTTCTTTAAGCCGAAACTGCTGAACGAATTTGCATGAAATTTGGAACAGAAATAGTTTATGCGTTAAATTAGCACAAACCGATTACTGCATTTAAAAAATATTGCATACCCCATTGTCATCGGCGCTTTTCTACTCTGACGTTATGGGAGCGCTAGGTCTATCTTGGGTGTTGTGTTACCAATGTTGGTAGTTGTGGGAATGAATAGATATCGTTCCAACGTAGAGTTGCACCTCGGATGGTATCTAATATAATGTTGAAATATACAGTGAAAAACCTAAAATCAGAGCCATTATCGCAAGTGTATTCGCATTGTCAAATTGTGGAGAACCAAATAAAAAGACTCTTTTCTGCACATGAGATATTTTT
Source organism: Choristoneura fumiferana (assembly GCF_025370935.1). Classification (NCBI taxonomy): domain Eukaryota; kingdom Metazoa; phylum Arthropoda; class Insecta; order Lepidoptera; family Tortricidae; genus Choristoneura; species Choristoneura fumiferana. The sequence goes on from NC_133480.1 coordinate 6,822,209, forward strand.
ATTTTTTATATAATAACGAATTACATGTCTGCACTCGCTAATGAACAGACGACGTAAGGGCCTGTCACTGAGCTGTCAGCTGTCAAATTAAAAGTAAATAAATTTTGTATGTATCTGTTTTGTACACGAATCACTGTATCGATATTAACCTTGCAAAATGAGCAATGGCGTCAATTTTTGTCCAAGATATCGTAAATAACGTAGTACCTACAAGTGTCGTAACCAGTATTCTCGATCCAAAATCCATTTTGTTACTTTATTTACGACGACCACTATCGATACTAAGACTGTCGGTATTTCAGCATCACTATCGATTCCCAAACCCACTGTCCACTATGTTCAGTAATACTTGCATTGTCCAGTAATGTATGGAAGCTATTCGTTACTATCGGAACTGTTAAATGCATTGAACGGCCTGTCCAAACTGTTCGATTATTGAATAATTTATGTTTATATGGTTGGTAGTTGCACTCTTTTGTTAGGGTGAGTATAAAGTTAGGGTAATTTAATTTCGAATGGTGTATTTAACGTCATCTAGTAGTTGTCGTGTAGAGTTTTTCTGTGGTTATTGTGGCTGTAGGTATGAACTTGTACACGTTCTCGTTTTATATATGTATAAATATTTAACGTAAAACGTACGAATATGCATCATATTGTATTTAAAAAAAAATACCCCAAGGGTGGGGAAAAAAGTTAAAAAAGAACCGCCGAAAAAACTGAAAAGCAAAAATAATAAAGTTAAATACTTAGGTATATGTAAGTAAAGTATACCTAGGTACCAGTTTGAAGTCGGTGCCTCAGCACTACTCAGGAGGAGTGGACCTACATACGTCTACCTGATGGGCTTATATCACTCCTCCTGGCTCGTGCTGAGGCACCGACTTCAAACTGGTACCTAGGTATACTTTATATACCTAAGTATTTAACTTTATTATTTTTTGCTTTTCAGTTTTTTCGGCGAGAGAGAGAGAGAGAGAGAGAGAGAATCAATTTATACACATATTCGATACACATAAAATACATTACATTACAGGGAAAGATTAAAAAAAAATATATATTAACATCGAATAGTATCCCACTCAGCATATTGTTACCGCTATATATATTGAGATGTTGAGATTTTATCCCTAATCCGTGGGAATATCGGGATAAAAAGCAGCCTATGTTATTCCAGATCTCCAACTAGCTACACACCAAATTTCATGTAAAGCCGTCCAGTCGTTTTAACGTGAAAGAAAAAGAAACATGCACATACACATAATCGCAAACATTTGCATACATACTCAGCAGCACATTTAACCCACTAGGTACATAAAAAATTAGGTAACTACTTACTACTGCATACAATTTTGAGGGCCAGATGTTTTGCCGCTCAGTGTATTAGTAGGAAGAATATTGTTTATTAATTTCCACAATCAACAAATGGCACCGTGAACACGTAAACAAGTTATTTTGTAGTAATCAAACAAACCTGATAAGGGGGAAGTTCACAAAAAAGTCTAAATAGTCGCGTGTGACGACACGCTTAGTATAATGAGGCTGTGATAGTTTTTGGGGATCCGCGAACATAATTATAAAAAAAAAGAAAAATAGTTCCACGTCCGTATCGCTCATCATCATCATCATATCAGCCGTATGACGTCCACTGTTATGTAATCTTACTGATATTTATATATTACTAGCTTTTGCCCGCGGTTTAGCACGCGTGGAGTTCGAATATCGCGCGCTGCCCCCTCGGAAACTGTGCATTTTTCCGGGATAAAAAGTAGCCTATGTCACTCTCTGGCCCATAAACTATCTCTATGCCAAAAATAACGTTGATCCGTCGCTCCGTTTCGACGTGAAAGACGGACAAACACACAAACACACACACTTTCGCATTTATAATATTAGTATGGATGGATTGCTAGTATTTAGTCCGCTCTTCCCATTATCTCCATTCACCTCGGTTTTATTTGAAAAGTAATATTAAAAATTTAACATACTTTTAGATATTAATAACTTATGCTACACCATCATTCCGCCCTTCAATTCTTCCTTCCTTATGCCTGCACTAAAATAGAGTAGGTACGAGTATATCCCGTCGCTATCGTTCAGATGTAGTAAGTAAGTAATGATTTGATTCTCCTTGGCACTTGTTATTCGAAATTGCAGTCTTTGACAAGCACCGTCAAAGATATTATCCGTTTTTGTTGAGTCGGTTAGTAGGGGAATTATTAGCGATCATCAAAAACCAGTGTTAAAATGGGTGTCAAAAACAAGTGTCAAAAATGAATGTCAGAAACAAGTGGCGACTGATATAAATCTTTGATACTATTCTAAACGTAAGAAAATGTGCGGAACCCGTCTAAACTTTTCACCGTCGTCATTAGCCGACTAAAACTTCTTCCACATGCTCATTAAGGATAGTTCCAAAAAAATTGAAAGCGATTATTCAAAGGAGGGTAAAGTTGTGAAAAATTCGTGTCAGGGGGTAACGAGCCGTCAGTCAGTGTCGCGGAGCGCCATTACGATAATGCGGTCGACTGTACGCGGCCGCACGCAAAAATATAAGTCAGATTATAGAATACTAAACTCTACCCGCGGCTTCGCACTGGTAACGGTAAAACTACCTATATAGATTCTGGGCAACAGAACAAATTTGGCCATAGTTCCACGCAAGTGCGGATTGGGAACTTCCATTGAATTGCTTCGCATTTTTGCAGGTTTCCTGATATTTTCCTCGGCGGCTCGCAAAAATAATACAGTCAGAACTAGAGAGGCTCTAACCGCGGCTTCGCACGGGTAAAACTTTTAGTTAGATACGGCAGTTGAATTGAATTCTTGGATTTTTCCAAATTGTCATGCGGATTCCCATGGATTCATATGATGATACATTAAAAACAGCCATTTCAATAATGCAGTTGACTGTACACGGCCGCACGCAAAAATATAAGTACCTAAGCTTATATAATACTAGATTAGATACCCGATATTCTTCGTCATGCGGATTAATTCTATCAGATACAACAGTTCAATAATGCAATAAAATATAATAATAATTATATAATACTAGATTGCCAGAATACACAGAACATAAATACAAGATATTGGTGTATTCCTGGCCTTTTCCAAATTCTCATGGGGATTCCCATGGTTTTAATTTACAATGCATTAAAGACAACCATTATGATTATGCGGTTGATTCTACGCGGCCGCACGCAAAAATACAAGTTAGTTTATTAGAATACCCGACTTTACCCGTATTTTTACATGCGTAAAGCATTAGATCTAGCAGTTGAATTGGATTCCGGGATTTGTCTACGTACCTGGGAATTTACGTATGAAATTCTGGTTATTCACAATAAGGTAATTTTTAATATAATAAGGTAATAAGGCGTTTCTGGTACTATGCGTCTGAAGGTCTTATTAGACCCCTCTTTTTGCGTCGGGGGTGGAAAAGTCTTTCCCGTTTTTCATAAGTTTCAGACAGTAGGTAGATACCTAGTTACATACAACTCCAACACTCTCCAAACTTGTGAATAAAGGCCAGATAACCCCAGCCCAAAGTGAAAGTGTGGAGCAAACATTCTGTAGTTGAAGTAGCACCAAGTTTCCGATGCGGGCGCCTTCCGAAGTTCTTGGTATTATAGGGTAAGTATATATTATGTAATATACGTATTTTGTTATGACTCTAGGGATACGAATAACGGCGAATATTTACTCATTTTGTAGCTTGTTTCTCTATTTAGGTGCGTGATAATAATTCGAGAGCGGCGTGACTGACTACAAAGCAAGCAAAAACGGCCTAGATATAGGGGTTATTTACTTGTGAACCTTTTTATAAAACTAAGCTAAAAATTAGAGTTACAATCATTTTTTAACTCTCTGTAGTTGTTCGACTCAAAGAAACTGCGACTTAAAAACACCTTCTATATACAAGGAGGTTTAAATTAATCCGGAATAGGGAATATACTGCAATTTTCTGCCGTAAACAGTTTTTTGAGTATCTGAAAGGCAAAAAAAAAGGAGAAGGGAAGGGAAAGGTAAAAAATTACTACTGATCCTGGCTCCGTGACCTGACCTGGAAGACTGGTCTTTGTTTAGGCTTTGGTCTCCTATTTTATGCTATAGGTGATAGCGTCGGCGGTCACTACGTCTACCAATAAATAACTCGTCTATTTCTTTATAAAAATACGCCATTATATATGTCGGCGGCCGATCGTAATATCCGCCAAATCACAAAATTCCTAGGCATATCGTGAAATGGCGCCATTTCATGAATTGACTAAGGGACATCCGCCATATCGTTCAAAACTCAACGTTTAACGATTTGCCTAGTGACGTTTAAGCAAATCATGAAATTCCTAGACTTATCATGAAATGCCGCCATTTCATGATTTGGCCAGTTTAGGCAGATCATGAAATTCCTAGGAATATCATGAAACGCCGCCATATCGTTTCTGGCACTTCGCCGGCCGCTGCCGCGGCACGCTGGATTCGCTCGCTTGGCGCCATTTCATGATATGCCTAAGAATTTCGTGATCTGGCGGATTTTACGATCGGCCGCCGACATAGATAAACGACGACGTGACGTTGCAATGGTTCGAAATAACTAGAGATGCGACGCAAAGAGATTGATTGAATGCCGCGTAGGACTTCAAGACGCCAACGTCCACTTGTGAAAGAGACCACCAACAGTACCTCCATCTCTATAGAAGGCAAGCATTGTGACGCAGCGTGCGACGTGAGGTTTGCCGGACACGTTCTAAATTCCTTTGGCATCTTATAGAGTGCGCTAGGACGCCGTCCGGCCCGGTCCGCTCAATGTGAATCGTACTTTAGGGTTGAGTTGATTAAAAACTCCTATAAGGTTCAACCACAATCATTACTTAACGCGTCAGACGTGGGTGATAATCGCATAGCCATTACCGATACCATGTCCCGCGTTATGGGTTCTGTCACGGAATACAACAGATAAGTTGGTTCTAGTTGCCTGCCACTTTATATCAGGAAACCCATAATAAGATTAAATTTAGAACGAAACTGCTTCCTAAAACACAGGTCGATAATATTAGTCTGTTTTTTGTACTGCATCTATAGTTCCTATACTTTATCTTCTACTTTACTATATTATACTTTATTCTATACTACTATACTAAATATTAATTGTTCATTAGAGAGTCGTTGTATTGTCAATGTGAAATACAGTTTTCATCAAATCAAACAGTCACCTAAGTAAACTATGTTCAAGTAGGTACGTATGTTAGATACTTACTTTTTGGTCCTTCGAGATTAAGTTTTGTCTATTTTTCAGGCGAAGTGTGTCTGAAAAGTGGAGCGAAGAAGGTAGGTAGGTACATCCTCGTAAGTCCTGACTTTTTTATCATACATAGTTCTACAGACCAAGCCGAGAATTCTAAGCTTAGTGATTTTGGAAATTTAAAGTTCATATTTAATTTAAAAATTTGTATGTATCCACCAAGTACATGTGGCAGTTATTCGTCCCTAAGTAAAGGTGAATGAGTACCAATTTAGCACTATAAAGAGTTGTAAGGACATTGTAAGGATCGCTAAATACTATTAGGCATCAGGTGTTGATGCAGACGTGAAACCATTATTTTTTAGGTGAAGTACTATTATTTACTAAGATTGGTTCACATGAAACTGACGTTAGAAAATGTAACTATCACTTGTGCGAGTAAAATAAGGCTGTTTTGCAAAACAAATGCGTTTTTGGTGTGTCACTGATATTGTATGTATAGTCCGACAAGTGAGTCATATCATTGGCAAAGCATCATATTTCACGGATAAAAAATATCTGTCACAAATACTAACATGGGGTACTCACATGCGCGCAAACATTCGTACAGTAGTCAAATGTTTGCACGCAAACAAAAGTGGGAATCGAAGCCAATCGAAAGCATTGTTAAAGGTTCGAGGTTTGTAGGCTTTAATAAACGCCAAATGTCGCCGTTGATCGTTTGAAAATATCCTCTTACAAAGCCTTATTGGTTCGCTTATTTTTGCAAATGTGAATATCCAGCTTTACATTTTCACAGTTCAAAAAAAGACTGCTTGCCTGGACTGATTAACATTGCTTGTCAGACTCTATACTTTTATGTTGAGGACTTTCTGGCAATGGTAGTATACCTGGAGCCGTATTGTCTAACGTCCGAGCTCCCATCTCTTTCTACCTTCATCTTATACCGTATTGAGAGAAAGAAGTGTTGAAAACAATTGTGATCCATAGTGCATTAGACAATAGGCCTCAGGTCTTGTGCAAAAATCTTTTTGAATTAATCTGCAACGGAAAAATGAGCAAGATCGAAGCAATGGCAAAGATGCGTCAATCAGGGAAGCGGTCTTCAGGGTTCGGAGAATTACGTAATCTTATTGTTGGAGTTTTCACACACCGCCTAGCCTCGCAGCTCCTGTGGATGAGCAGCCTCAGGGGAACGGTTGACTTGCTGCCTTCTTTTTATGTATTAGTATGTACGTAAATATATTATGAGAATTCAGCTATACATGATTATAATTCAAAAGTACTGTTACGTCACTTAAATTAACTCGTATTAATCGTCTAAAAGAAAGTACCCATGTCAGGAACACTTTAATACTTCATTCATGTAAGCCGACGCGAAGTGACACTCGCAGTGACCAGGTGTTGTAACACCATTAATATCAATCGAGCACTGACCGTCTGCCACTCAATAACCAGCTCAACTTGACCTTCCCCACCCCTACAACAACCTCTACCATCGACCAACAAGAGATGTCCACGTACAACAATAGGTCCCATCTAAAACTGGTCGAGAAATATTTTATGAGCCGATTTCCGTTTAAAGAGTAATGCCATTTTGTGTAACTCCCTTCCGTTTTTTTTGGCGATGTATTTTACGCTCGTGCCATGTGTTAATGACATGAAATATTAACTTACTAACGTCAAATTGGTTTAAGAAATACGACTTCTAAATTTTTGTATGGCGTGCCATTTATCTCATGGATTGTATGGATAAAGTTGGTAGCTCAAGTTGAATATCTTCCAGAAAAGTTTCGCGTTTGAAGACTCAATGCAGTGGCAATGCAATAGCAATTAAGACGATGATGTGGTCACATGTTTAAAGTACTAAACACGAAAAACGAATGAAATAAAGTAGGCTAGCTATTCGTAGTTCGTATATTTCTTTGTTTGTTGTATGTTTAAGTTGTGTTTTTCAAACCATTTTCAAGCACATTGTTTATCCAAATTCGCATTGCAGTGAAATTCTGGTGGTCAGGCCAGGATAATCTTCGCAGGACGGAACTCTTCAAGTGTCAATGGCATCGACTTCAAACTTGGTACGAATATGTATGTAGTTTGGGTAAAAATGCAAGTACAATTAGCAAAAAGTACAGTCAGCAAAAAAAGCTTGTATTGAGTTGAACAAAACGTCAGGCAACCCGAAGAATGTGAGGCATATTTGTTGGGTATATCTATGCATGCATCTCTCCTTTGCTAATGTATACAAACTTTACTGTACTTGTCATCACTAACGCTTAGTAAAAATATATGTGGTATGAATCGACTTGTCTCACATCATTACCATCATTATCATCATATCTGCCGCAGGACGTCCACTGTTAACATAGGCTCGCCCAAAGAGCCACTTTAGGTAGTTAAATAAGCATGTGCATATACCTTAATACTTAAAGAAAGAAGAAAGAAAGAAAGAAGACATTTATTCACTAATTCGGAACACACACAAAAAACAAAAAAAACACTAACTTCAAACTAAACTAACTTCTAACATCTAAACTTGAGTAATTTTGAAAGTATTCACCTCGTAGAACTAATTGCTTGAGTATTTTCAAAGTATTCACCTCGTAGAAAACAGATGCCCGTGCATTTTTTTATTAATCTCTTATTTTTATTAGACAATTACGAAGCACAATGGGCAATTAATTTCACTACCCGTTGTGCCTTTTTTGGGCGAGAACACGAAATGTCAATGTCTAACAACTATTACAAAAAAACTGGATTTCAATAACATACATTGCGCTTATCATTAAAAAGTACGTATCATTCCCATACACATTAAGAGCATCAAACCAACTGGAGCTACCTCTGCCAAAAGTATATGACCAGCGGTCGTACCCTTTATTTCATGAAACTGCGACGTGAGTAAAATTTAAATAGGTTATTTCGTGTACATTTTAACGTAAATATTATAAATATGTTCAAATGTGTATCTTAAAAAAGTTTTAAAATCAATCAGGAATATGTCAGCAGGTGGTTGACTTGGTAGGTATATTATGAGTGAACACTAATTTAACGTAAAGTTAAGGATTTTTAATTTGGTTGACAAACGTTTCCATCATCATCTTTGAAACCAAAATTTCGATGACTCTGTTCAAACAAGCTGTGTTACGTTTAAAACAACTTGTTTACGTGTAAATCTGATTGTGTATACAAAGCTTACGTCAGTATTCGACAAGTTAGTAGTTTATGTCGGCCATTCTCATTTATCTGTCTGTACACTCAGTGTACGAGTAATTACCATGTCACTACCTATATAAGCGGCACGGTAATTGGACTGGTGCACAGATAAAGGAGAATGGCCGAAGTGCATAGAGACAGGAAAATTTGTGTTGACATTTCCTATATAGATCTACATACACTGTCTCGCTTTCAATCTAAAATTTCTTAGATATAATTTATTTGTTAGTTATGTTGTGTATGAGGAGAAATTTAAGTTAAATATTGTATTTTGTTATTTTGTACCGAAATAAAATTTCCATCAATGATATTTATTGAATCAGGTGTTACTTTGCGGAGGTCCATATCAATGAAAAAACATGATGGTGAGCGAGGAAAACGAACTTAAATATAAAAAAATATATAAGTGCGCTTGTCGTCTCCGTTCAGCTAAACGCTCTAAGCACACGAAGCCATTTAAAATAAAAGAAACAATAATCATCATACAATTTATTGCGATCGATGGTGTCTTTATAGCCTGTAATCGATTCCCATGACATGTGGCGATGACAATGCAACAATGGTTTTAAAAACGTCATTATTCCGTTCAAAGCTCTATTCAAATTTGAATCGTATTTGCTGGTCAACAAAGTTGAAGTTGTCTTCAGTGGAGAATGTAGTTAATGCGTTTTGTAGGTCCAATTGTAATAGTGGGGTAAATTTTACGCCACGGCCGGCGCATACGCAGTCGTACGGAAACGTATGAATTAGCTGTTGGAATATTTTGTTGAATGTAGAGCCGTTGGCGCATGCTTTTGTAATAAAAAATAGTATTTTTGATCTGTTAGTGTGAAGATAATTATCTACATCTTTAAATTAATTATGTATTTGATAATTTCGATTAGACTTTCATAACCACATTACTAGTATAGTAAAGAGTGCAAGCAAAACCTTAGGCTTCGGAATGCGTACGGCCCCGCAATTTACTGGCACCACGATACCAACCGTACTATATAAGTATATAACGCGTACGTGCGGAGTAAACTTGAATATAATTCTCTGATATGGGATCCGGTCGAAGAGAACTACAGGTTGCTAGTTGAGAGAGTACAGCGGAAATTCGCTCGGTGGATTTACAAAAAACAGTACGGGTATTATCCACTTCTGTACCCATCACTTTTTGTAGCCGGTATGGTCGGACTTGAAACACGTCATTGTAGACGTAAGGTTCATCTCGCCGTCCATTACAGTCTCCTGCTAAGCGGCCAAATCGACAATCCTGTTGCGTTGGAAGGCATCCGGTTGTTCGTTCCCTCCCAGTACTCGCGCGCGGGCGGGCGCCACCGCGGCTTGTTCGCGGTGGTGGCGGCGGCCCGTCGCACGCGCCGCGCCGGTAACGCGCCTGGTGCCCGTGTGCCAGCAATACTCAACGCTATCGTGCTGAGCCAGAATGCCGACGTTTTTGCCGATAGCTGGCACAATCTGATAGCTAAAATAACTGCATTGTGTAATAAATATTTATAACCAATACAATTTATGATCACACACTGCGTACATTTTACTTACATGCGCAGGTCTCTGCTAAAACTGGATTTTTCTAAATACCTTACATATATTTTGACATACCTTCAAATTGATGTGGAGCCTTCGGTACGCGAGTCCGACTCGCACTTGACCGGTTATTAAGTATATCTTGACAAGTTCGTATGTGTCACTTGGTAGAACCCTGTCGCAGGGAGCCTCTGCTGCTTTTATGAAGATTTTTTTATAAGTGCGGCAAATGCTGACTGCAACAGGGCTTTACAGTGTCACATACGAACTTGCATGTTTGTAAACACTTTATTGTGCAGAAATAGAGAAACATACATACCCTTTACCTTTTTTTTTCATTTTATTTTTATTTCATTACTTGTCTTAGTATAGCATACCCTGTTAAGTCACAGCCAGACCAGATTGATTGATGCTACACTGCATCAAATTGTCGGCTACAGTGGATCAAGGCGGGACATTTAAAACAATGATAAGATCAGCGTCCGGCCTGATCCTGGAATCAATACGGGGATCAATGGGGATTGGATTGGCTACTCTGAGTATTTACTTAGAGGGGGTAAATACCCCAGTCATGGAGAAGGTAAATGTGATAGTGATAGTGGTGGAGTTCACCCACAGGCCAGACAAGAGAAGTTGAAGATGTTGGTGCAGAACCGCCTTGGTGTCGTTTCTGTCTCTTGTCTTGTCGCTCTCGCATCGGTCTAGTCAGCCACCAAAGATGTTGTGCACAGGCAACACGCCAAAATTCGTCCACTGTTGGACATAGGCCTCCCCGATTTAACAACGTATTAGAAACAATTATCTACTTTGCTCACCCGACCCTTATGCTAACTACGTCTTGTAACAAATGTGTGTCATGCAGCTCCTCCACCTCCAGATTGCAAGAACACACGCGAACTAATGAAATCCAACTGTCACCACATTGATGCGTTTCAAACTCAATCAGAGTTTATCCTCAGAGCAATCTGGTAGCATTGTGAATTGTTGGGTTGCTCTGAGGAAACTCTGGTTGAGTTCGGAACTCGAGCATTGTGGTGGTGGTGGTGGTGGAGGTACTGCATGAACACACATTTGTTTCATAGGCGTAACTATCGTAAGGTAGCAGGTGAGCAAAGTAATAATTTAAGTTTTTTTTTAATTCTAGGGTGGTTTTATTTGCACTATATACTGTCCTTATCCACCCCCGCAAGGAATCTGTCTCGGAGATAAATATGTAATCTTAATATAATTGCCGTCCGCAAACAGATCGCCGGCCGCCCTTATTGACTCTGCGCTTACGCACAGATGCAAGCAGAGGAGTCACTTTTATAGATTTTACTAGCTGTTGCCTGCGACTCCGTCCGCATTGAAGTTTGAAAAATAGTTTACGTCCTATTCTCAGACCTATTGAATATACACAAAAATTATAAAAAAGTCGGTCAAGCCGTTTCGGAAGAGTTTGGTCACAAACATTGTGACACGAGAATTTTATATTTTACACTAGCTGTTGCTCGCGACTCCGTCTGCGTTAAAGTATGAGAAATAGTTTACATCCTATTCTCAAACCTACCGAATATAGTTATACAAAAAAAAATACATAAAAATCGGTCAATACGTTTCGAAGGTGTTTGGTCACAAACATGTTTGTCCCGTGAATTTTATATAAGTATTAGAAAGAAGATATTTTTTATAAAGATTTTATTTGTAATTTATTTATATATTGAGCCGATATAAGTCGTGTTACATTAGTATCATTTAAAATTAAAATAATTAAAAGAGAAATTGTAATCCTCCAGCTCTAAAAATAACTATCACAATCCCAGTACACTTTTTAAAACTTATTTTTGAATAGGCTGTCTTGTCAATCTGTGATGTGAACGACACGCATGGAAGTGATGGCGAGGGTTGCTTGTGTCGGAGCGTCTGCGACCGGCGGCGCCGACTGTAAGGGTCACATGCTACATCGCGGCACAGCAGTCATTTGTTTTTGAAATGTAACTCATTTGTGACCAAGATTCATTCCTTTTACCTATTGGTTTCATAACAAGTGTATTATCGATAGATGGCGTTAGTATCGAGAGGTCCATTTGTCGTTACTCGTCACAGTCCTGCTTGTGATTGGCTTATTTAGTTATTCCACTAATGAGAAATGTGACAAATGTGAAAGTTGTCATGATATGAGGTTCTATCATAATACTAGCGCCAACTAGCAGCCCTCTGCCAACTAGCAGGCCTTTGCTAGTTGGCGCTAGTTGGCATAGAAACCCTCATTGACTCATGATACCTTGGTAGACAGACGATCAAACTGATGAAACATTTTTAAGATTGGTTTTTGGAATCTTTTTTGATTGGTATTTTTTATTTCAATTCAAAATTTTTACTTTTACGGTCATCCCGTAAAACCTAAATTGAAGATACAAACTGAAATATAGATGCACAGAAAAACCAGAAAAATAAGACCAGCACTGGGAATCGAACCCAGGTCCTCGGTATTCCGTACCGCGTGCTTACCGCTACAGCTTGATTGTTTCTTATTTAGCCACTTAAGCAGTGACGCTAGCGACATCTATACCGTAGCCCTCATCGAGAAACTTTCGGCACTCCATTGGAACCAACCGCTGTTTAGCTGTCATTCAAGTACTCGTAGCAGCATCGTGCATCGCTGCCAGAGACAGGTCGACTCGACATCGTCTATTTCTTAATTGTCAGCATTAATTTGTCCATCTATTCTATACCTACTATTTTGTATACGTCTTATACGCTGGAATTTATAAAAAAAATGTCTAAGCTTCTAAAGGTGTTAATATTAATAGCAGATCGCTGCTTTGCTCGCGTGGAATAATAAAAAATTGGTTGGCACTTCATCCTGATAGAATAACAAAAAATATATATTAATGCACCTTTAAGAGCCTGAAAGAATATGTCGTGTCGTTAGCTCCAATTTCTTTGGTTGTGCTTTGTCTGTCAGTCAACATCTCAGCTTCTATTGGGTTTTGGTTTAAATATGTGCAGAACGAAAGTTACTTAGAAAACGAATATAATATATCAAGATGTTTTCGTGGTTCATTGTTAACCTACCCTAATTAATTAGAACACCCTTTACAGGAAATCGTCCATACTAAGAACTAGGGACAAGTACAAAATGACAGGTGTATCAGCCACAGAGTGTGACCGAGGTGTCGTTGCGCCGGTCATGGTGTGTTATTTAACTAACTAGTTTAACTAATATACGATTTGACGCAATTACGCCATTCAGTCATTATCAGCGGAAACGTTTAGATTTAGGTCGTTGGCCTGCATGTGGGAATAAAAAAACTTTGCTTGCTGCACTGCCGAGCACACTGTACCAATTATTAAATTAAATGTAACTACGGCTGATGCCGACACTAGAGGTCCTTTTTAGGGTTCCGTAGCCAAATGGCAAAAAACGGAACCCTTATGGATTCGTCATGTCTGTCTGTCCGTCCGTATGTCACAGCCACTTTTTTCCGAAACTATAAGAACTATATTGTTGAAACTTGGTAAGTAGATGTATTCTGTGAACCGCATTAAGATATTCACACAAAACTAGAAAACAAAACAATAAATTTTGGGGGTTCCCCATACTTAGATGTTAAACTCAAAAATTTTTTTTTCATCGAACCCATACATGGATAGATCTTCAAAAATGATATTGAGGTTTCTAATATATATTTTTTCTAAACTGAATAGTTCGCGCGAGAGACATTTCCAAACTGGTAAAATGTGTCCCCCCCCTGTAACTTCTAAAATAAGAGAATGATAAAACAAAAAATGATGTACATTACCATGCAAACTTCCACCGAAAATTGGTTTGAACTAGATCTAGTTAGTACTTTTTTTTAATACGTATAATAATAGTATAGTAAAGGAAACTTTTATATTATGTTACTTGCTGCTACGGAACCCTTCATGGGCGAGTCCGACTCGCACCTGGCCGCTTTTTAATTTACGCCCTATACATGTCATGTCGCCCGATGCTGGGCACAGGCCTCCTCTTAGAATACGATGGCTTAGGGTTGTAGTCCTAGTGCAGATCGCGTACTTCATACGTACTCGTACACACCTTTGTTTTGCAGCTCTCACACTTTATACACATTAAATTTTGGTTTGTGTGTTTTGGGTGTGTTCTTACAGTGAGAAGATGGAGTTATCTTGTTCTATAAACGTAGGTATTGTAAGGTCGTAAGGGTCGTAAGGGTGAACAAAATAATTGTTTTTAGTTCATTGATCCGCAAAGTAACGCTTGATTCAACAAATTTAAACAAATCCCAAAACTCGCTTTGCTATAAACAATAAATAAAATGTATATTTGAACAAAAAAAAAATTATAACAAAAATTTAACCGAAATTTTTCCTATTTGTATTGTATTGTATAACTCTTTATTGTTCATAAAACACATGAAAAAAACATAACACAGGATAATAAGATGTACAAAGGCGAACTTATCCCTTAAAGGGATCTCTTCCAGTTAACCTTTGAACGATTGACAGGATATCAGACACAAGAGTAGACACTACAAGTACAATGAAAAGGTAAAAGAACCGAAATTTAAATTAACTCAAAAAAAAAACATTTCAAATACACATACATATATAAGTACACAAACTAATACATAATAATAATACATAATATTTTTTTCACGCTTTTTAGTTTAAATAATCTGAGATACAATAGTTTAATATCAACTGTTCGTCACCTTTCACGAAAGGTTGCTTTTCCGATGCAGAGACGTTCATTATTGAGGAGTCCTGGTGCTTCACCACCCGTTTTACCATATGCATAAAGAAAAACAAATCGGTTCATAAATAACGGAGTCCTGAGGTAACAAACATAAAAATAAATACAACCAAATTGATAACCTCCTTTTTTGAAGTCGGTTAAAAAATGCTTGTAGGTACACATTCCCTGTTCAGTTAGACAGCACTTATAAAGTAGCTTAGTACAACACTAGCTATAGTTAGTAAGGACAAAAGATAATTTCAAATCGCCATATAATGGTCGAACAAAACGTAACAATTTAATAATAAGCACAAAAGATGGTGGCACACAGGAAGCGATATTTATTTATTGGCGACTGATTTATGCGGCCGCCGTCAATGGTGCAAAGGCGCGGCGGGTCGCGCTCCGCCACCCGCGCAGCTATGGCTCTAGAAGCGACAAGTTTGAAACATTTTCAACAACATACTTTAGGCAGTAGTCCCACCACCAGCGAGTAGCGAGGAGAGTTTTTAGTATGACAAATGTGTCGCTCGGTGATAAAAGCGATAAAATTATGATATTAAATCACTCACTACTAGCTACTCGCTGGTGCTGGGACTAGTGCCTTAAGGCCGGCCACAGACCTACCGATTCTGTTCTGTTATACATAGAATAGCAATGCAATGGCAATGGGCAGGCCATATAGTACGGAGAACAGACGGCTGCTGGGGCCCAAAAGTTCTCAAATGGAGACCCAGATCCGCGTAGCGTAGGACGTCCACCAATGACACAACGGAAGTAACAGAGTTCTATAGAGGATGCGCCTATGTCCAACAGTGGACGTCCTACGACTGATATGATGATGATAATAGTCAGAATGCCGACTCGGGTCGGCAAGAATGCTCACTCAGTAAGCAATCTGCATCATCGAACGAACAAAACGTTCTAGTTAGCTAGCCGCCGCGTGTGTAACGACAACAAGGATACTGTTATGTTCTTGTAGACCATCTTTTTTGAGGCGAATGTTATGCTTAGAACAAATATTCAAAAGACCCCGACCCCTGCACTAGTCTCTTCCAGTAACTCTGCGAAGCTCGCGTCAGTTTTCACGCGCCGCTGCAACTATTAATATTCAAATTGGTGCGATCTGTCGCCGGCCCCGGTGTGGCCGCGGCCTATAATTTGTGAATCCGGCCTGGCTGTTGCATTGTCGTGTGTGGAATACGTTAAACGTTCTACAATATTCGATTTAAATCGTCAATATCATCATTACAGAGTAGTGCATAATGGTCTTCCGTCTTATTTCATCGGAAAAGTTCGTTCGTGCTCTCTTAATTAGCTTCAGTACCCATTGTATCGGCGTCTTGAAATTTGACACTGAATAATAAAGTTCCACCAGCAGGCAGCAGGTGGTAGGACCTTGTGTGGCTACCACCATCTTGCTCGCTAATCCTGCTGTGAAGCAGCAGTGCTTGCATTGTTGTGTTTCGGCGTGGAGAGTACGACAGCCGGTGAAATTACTGGCACTTGAGGTATCCCATCTTAAGCCTCTAGGTTGGCAACGCATCTGCATACCGGTATTGCAGATGTTTATGGGCGGTGGTGATCTCTTACCATCAGGAGACCCACTTGCTCGTTTGCCAACCGGTCGAATAAAAAAAAAATTCCATATTAGGGTGAACCAATAAAGTTTTTTTCCGTTAACCCAAATTTTAAGAAACGACCCAACTTTTTTAAACTAATAAGAGTATAATAAGTTCGTAGCTATCATAAGGTCGCGGGTGAGCAAAGTAATTGTTTTAATAGGTTTTAGTTCATTAATTTGGACCTCCGCAAATTAACGCCTGATTCAATAAATTATTTAATAACAGTAATGTTCAGATAACTGTTGATCATAAGTATAGTAACATGAATGCTAGGCTATGAAGCATTGAGTCCTTGTTGTCGGTTACTGGGTACCACTGTGCTTATCATGTCCATGACTGCTGCCGTCACCCTAATGGATATAAAAATGACACTGAGGGGCTGTTTCACCATCCATTGATTAGTGTTAACTGACGGTTAAATGTGATGCCGTCTCTATTTGTTTTGTTCGAATAGACGAAGACGGCATCACATTTAACCGTCAGTTAACACTAATCAATGGATGGTGAAACAGCCCCTTATTTAATTTGCATTTCTATTGAAAGGCGACTTTTTCCGATGCCGATGGAAATACACTATCTACATCTGTAATTATTTGTGTGTAACATACCTACGTAACTTATTTATTAAGATCTACTAGTGACGCGCCCCAGCTTCGCACGCGTGCAATAAAAAAAACCGGCCAAGAGCGAGTCGGACTCGCGCACGAAAGGCTCCGTACCATTATATCTATACAACATTAGACATTTGCAAAAAAAAACTGCTACATTAAATCAAGTTTGTTGCATGGAAGCCCCCTTAAATACTTTATTTCAATTTAATTATTTATTTTTAAAGCGATTATGCAACTAAAGATTCTGTGAATATTTTAGGCGTCTACCGGTTGCCTTTTTTATCAAGCAAAAAACGGCAAAACAATCACGTTTGTTGTATGGGAGTCCCCCCTTAAATATTTATTTTATTCTGTTTTTAATATTTGTCGTTATAGCACAGTAATACATAATCTGTGAAAATTTCAAGTGTAGCTATTACGACTCAATGAGGGCTATCGTTTTTTGTCTCACTAGATGCCACACTGTTGCGTGAGGTTTTTAAGTATGGCTTTCAAAGTCTGTTATTACGGGCGTGAAAACGAAGTTTAGATTAAAATCATATTTAATACACCTTAAAACCGTACCATAAAAATATCGAGCATGCCACACTGTTGCATAGTCCCCGTTTTGTTCGGAAAAAAGGGAGGACAAAGGTTTCTGAAAGACAAAAGTGTCTCAAAACACAGACATTCATTGCCAGGGAACGCATATTTGCCATAATTAATTTCAGATATTGCAAAATATTCACAAAATCATTGTAATTATAAATAAACCCGCGTAGCGCACCCAAAAACTATGAGATTTGACATTTCGGAGACCTCACGCTACACTAGCGCCTCTAGTGGCGCATTCATACGCGATAGCCCTCATTCATACAAATATCTGCCTCTACCGGGAAACGGACCCGGAACCTCAAGCTTCATAATCAGGTTCTCTAACCACTTGCCTATCCGGTCGTTTATAAGTACTTACTACTGCTCGTATTACTATGTAAAGATAAAGATACAGTGCTTTCGACCACCGCTGAGTATTGTAGTTAGTTGCGAGGGCTAAAAAGAGTAGACTGAAAGAAAACATTGAGTTACTTTTGGGCCTGGCCACATCAACACAGCGCGGTGTAAAAACTTGCAATGGAAATAGTGACGTATTACGAAATTAATAAGGTTCAGTTCCCAACTCAATGCAAATGGTCGCTAAATCGTCTCTACCTACCTTATAAACCTGCGCTCGATTGACCACTTCAAACTCGTTCCCTTTACGACCTCGCGATGTAATACAACTTGCACGATTTTTCTTGCAAGTCCAAACTGGGCTTTAGTCTTCCTATTAGAAATCTCCATACTAACTAACATGTAATTTAAAAAAAAATCCTCAACCGAGTAATCCCTTTTAATACCACTGTTATCAAATTTCATTACTTTTCATCACCTTTTTAGGGGTCCCTGTTGAGGCCTCCCAGGGTCCATGGACGTTTACCAGCGACAGTGGTGGGCAGTAATAACAGTGTATCAGCATAATGCGGGAACCGACTGCTGTGCGAACTCGACGCTTTGAAGGGTTTGGGGTCCACCTACCGTAACTCACTGGTAACTCGCTTTACCTGTCATTTAGTTTAATCCACTTTTGATAGAATCAGGATTGAGTCAGAATTTTAGGGCTAGGTGTGAAATTAAACTACATTGTAACTAATTTGTAAACAAATAATACTTATGTGATTCTGTTTTAACTATTTAGCATTATTTTTTTGTGAAAATCTAATCTGAGAACAATGCAATAGTTAAAAACGTTAAAAATTAAAAGAAAAATACAATTATCATGGTTTTTAACGATATGAATATGCCAGCCGAAAGACGTCCACTGCCTCCCCCAAGGCTCTCCACTCAAAACGATAACGAACGAACTTTAACGATATTGAACCATATAAATAAACCGAAACTCGTGCACCATGTATACGTACTTGTGTACACATTTTCATTTTCAGAGAGTGAAGTGATTTAAGATTTGTATTCATTCTTTTTAATATATACCTATTGATGGAATTTCATAAAAAACAATAAATCTATTAAGTATAGATTAATTTTTGTGTCAGGAATATTTTATTTTCAGTACGCGTTTTTATTAATAAAACTAGTGCTTTTGTTCACTTTTCTAATTATTTTTAAACATACTTACACACAAAAAAATTTGACGATTAAAAAAATGTGCTTTTGTTGTATAATTCCTGCGTGAGTTTTACACACGCTAAGTACCTAGTCAGCTCCCTTAGTAGCGCAGTAGGTTTTTGTTGATCCCCATTTAACGCTAACCGACAGAGAGAACGTTTTATAACCTCTAATTGTACTGTATTTATTGCCCTCGAGTGGAACATGGCACTCTATGGAGAGGAAGAACTGAAATTAAAAAAATAAAATAAATGAACTTTCTTGGCTCCACTTATTTTCTTGTTTTGGGTTTAGTTCTAGGTAAACCATTAAAGTGAAAAAGTGAAAAATAACCTTAAGGGGGCTAAAAATAACATTGATGAGTGATTTGCAACAAACTTTACTAATTTATCTTGCTTTTCCGCTAAAACCATTAAAGTTTGAACCTCCAAAAATACCGTAAGGCGTAGATCGATCAGTATGGGAAAGTCTGAAACTATAAGACATACGAAAATCTGTTCTTAGGAACCATGACATCGATTTTAGTAACAAAAAAAAACTGCATTCATACATTAGAAAAAAACATGTACTCAGTTTCGGAATCGAACCCGGTCATTTAAAAAAAATCCCGGACTGAGAGCAAGTTTTTTAAATGTGCGAATGCATTTTTTCTTGTTAATAAAATCGATGACATGGTTCCTAAGAACAGATCTTTTGTCTTACAGTTTCAGACTTTCCCATACTGACCGATCTAAATGAGCCACTCTGTATAACGAGCCTAGGTACTCCTTTCTCAAATAGCTGGAAACGCATGGCCGTAACCCAACTTATGTCATGAGTCTGCTCATTTCCCCCCTGCCCCTGCCCCCCATCATATAATAAGAGACATATTTATTAAACAGATACAAGGGCTACTTACGTATTGATAGTCGGTATTCTTTTATTTAATTATGAAACGGGTAGTATTAATAGCCCTTAAACCGCTATCAGTGTCAGGCCCTGTGTTCTACGAAGTGCAAAATTCGAACTTTGTATCTTGCCTTGCCTTGCGCTTTGTTTAGTTTAGTTTATTTATTCATTCAATATGTAATATATCATAAATTACAAAAATGTCAGTTACAAGTATCTGTATTGACGTCGTCAATGGTAATATTAAACAGGATTATCACTAATATAAAAAAATGCTAAGAATGTCAAGTATTAAGATAAAAAAAAAAAGATAAAAAGATCCGATTTATTCTCCACGAGGGATCGTCATACCAAAAAATAGTAAAATTATAATTAAAAACAATTATAATTATTATTTAATACGAGAGTGAGAGCAATGGAACGACACGAACTTCGATTTTCGAATTTCGTAGTAGCCACACCGAGAGGAAAATTTTTATAAAATTATTTTATAAGCTTGGACTCATATTTAAGATAGTTTTATTGCTTTGTTAGGTTAATAATACTAAGCTTATAAAATAACCTTTTAAAATTAGGAAACTAAAACCTTTCTACTATTTAATCTCGTACTATATGGGAGTGTTTGATGTCAAAGATGGATATTTCTCTTAAAAAAAAAGTTAATGATGTCGTTTTACTCATTAGGTAACGTACTTCGATATCAGTTCACAGTTTTTTGATATCTGTATTAGTTACGGCAGTGTTTTTCAACCTTTTTCATGACACGACCCCTTTAGTATGAAGAAATATTTCGCGACCCCCTTACCCGTCGCTTTATTTTATTGTATTTTATTTTGTGACAAATATTACTATTTAACATTTTCTTAATAAATATTTTTATGCATATTTTTTTTTACTGAAGTGTTTTCCTAGCAATTAATAGGGGCTTCGAGACCCCCTAAAGTTGAAAAACACTGAGTTACGGAATAACCGCCTGCGGGCACACTTAACGATAACAGCCTGTATATGCGACAGGTAACTGATAGCAGTAGGAATGCCAGTAGAACTACCCAAACATTAATTTGGGCGATTTCAATGAAAAAAAAAAAAGAATTGAGAATCTTTTACAAGTTTATTCAGTTCATCCAATCAAATTGCTGGCTTAATGTACATGTACATAAGTACAGTGCTATGTCTTGTATGCCGATGTTGTGTCTTGTACGGTGACAGTTAAATATAGATGAATCGAGCTTTGTTCGTATGCGCGGGCGCTGTAAATCCGTCACTCTCCCACGGCGGGACTTAGGGCCTGTCTTACCACTCTTTGATAAGTCCCTGACACTTTATGTGGCAGATTTCTGTGATGCCGTCTCACTTTATTTCGTACGAAATAATAAAGACAGCATCATACAGGTGGTTAAACAGAACCTTAGAGGATTTACACACCAATAATAAAGGATAATTTTATAAATAAACCTTTAACTAGTGGCAGGAGAAGAATAGTTTAAATTGATGCATATGTGCGATTTACGTTATTATGAAGAATAACTGTTGCAGTTGTTTTCAACGTTTATTTTTCCAAACCAACCTATATTACAGGATAAGTACCTAAGTGGTGAACAAAAATTATAGTTTCTAAGGCAGCATTTCTAGGCAAATTCAATTCAGTGTATTAGTTTAAAGCAAACAATTAAGCTTTAATTAACGAACGTTATTTCGTATGGTCACTCTATTCTACATGATTACGTTCGAAGGTTAAAGTACAGTCGAGGGCATACATATCTATAAACATCGACCTTATGGTTAATGGCACAAAGGTGTATAGATACGAGTATTCACGGAAATCATGGTAAGGTATGGGCATGGTGGGGTATGGTGGTGTGTACGTTAGTACACATATTTAAGATTATGATCCTGACTAAGCATAGGTACCTACTCAGATTTGACATAGCCAATGTCAGTTTTTTTATGTTTCCAGCCAGCAAATACGAAGAGGTTGATTAAAAACATGCTGTGTCTATGACCGTTCAACGTAAGAAGTAAAATCGTCAAATAAGATTTACATAAGTTTTTTCTCTGTTGATATTTTTTTAATTCAATATTATACTACAGCTCTATCGCTTCGCATCACAAAGTAACACTAATGTGGTAAAAACGTGGAACTGTCTGTATCAATGGCCATTAGTACAATTTGCCGTACTGACAATTGCGATTGCGCCGCGATTGTTAACACATTACCACACGGCATTGACATGATGCGTAATGTAATGACGTGTAAACTTTATGCCAGACTAGTCTTTACCTTATTACTTACCTTTACAGTTGAATGAAATAAGTTTTTGTTAAAAATTTCATTTTGAATACAAGCTTATTTTGCTGACTGTACTTTTTGTCGATTGTATTTGCATTTTGATCTAAACTACATTTTCCTATCAAATTTCAAATCGATGCCATTAACCGTTGAGGAGTTCCGTCCTGCGGAGACTATCCTGGCTTGAACTCCAGGATGTCACTACCAGATTATTACATTGTCACCAAATTTACATAAGTCAAATTCAACTTGCAAGATTTGACCCGCACGCACATACATACATCATCATCATCCCAGCCTATATAATGTCACTGCTGGGCACAGGCCTCCTCTCAGAACAAGAGGGCTTGAGCCATAGTTCCCACGCGGGCCCAGTGCGGATTGGGAACTTCACACGCACCATTGAACTGCTTCGCAGGTTGTGCAGGTTTCCTCACGATGTTTTCCTTCACCGCAAAGCTCGTACATACATAGCATAGCATAAGTTAAATAAAATCTCGTAATAACTTGTAAAACTCGCTTTTGCCAATTCCCATGGTAATTCTTCATCTTAATCGTGGTCTTCATTTCCTATATGAAGAACAGCAGATATACAGCTGCTGTCAAAGCTACATAGGAGCTCTCTTCTTCTAAGTCTCTAATCTTGACGGAGTGGCCGTGGCCGTCGGTAGTGAACCTTTCATGACGACTAACTTGAGAAAGTGCTGTGGTGGTTTCTCCATGCCTTTCACACCGCAATCCGGAGTTCGTAGTTGGCAGTAGAGAGCGCTGCTGCCCATTCTCAAATCAGGTACTTACTTATACTTGGTTTGAATAAGTATTTAACTAAATGTAAACAAACTTCAGCTGCCAGATTTGGTGCATTTAAGGATTTTTCATCACACTTGCTCGTAAACAGTGTCATAACATGCAGGCTACCTTGGTTGCAACCCCCCAAATAAAACCCTCGACCTTAATGTGCTTGTCATGAAACCCGTGGTCGGTAAATGAGTCATTGTGCGTACAAATTTTCTTGTCTTGAAGCCCAAGGTCGGTAAATGAGTCCGTGCCCGTACTGATGGTGCTGCGCGCGCTGCTGCAGGACCACATGCACACGCGGCTCAGGCACATGCTGAGGGAGGGGGAGGGCATGCAGCGCTGCCAAGAGCGCAGCCTAAGGTATCGCCAATATTTGGAACAATTATATTTTTTCTTTTAGAAATAAAAAAATTACTCGCAAATGTGATGAAAAACATTGTATGTCGCACGGGCGGTACTAGAATTATGAACATCGACTCACTTCGGGCTTCTAATAGACTCTCGTTCGTAATTCCTTATTTACCACCCTTAAGACACAATGTACTATTAAACATTTTACTTATCTATCATTGTAATACATACTAGTGTATTTCAATATAGAAATGTAAATGTTTAGATAGTTCAATGGGGGAATTTCAATATTTAAGACACCGATTGACGTTTTGTTTACATTTAGTTAAATACCTATCTGAACCAAGTATAGGTACGGTGGCGGAATGAAAAGGTTGACCAGTTTTCAAATAAATTCGTTTATACGTGGCATGTACATGTTACCTTTTTGAATGACATTATGAAGGAATATGTCATACTCGGTCGATAAAGTAGTTATACTGAGCAAGCAAAAACAGACCTTAAGGTGGTCAACCTTTTAATTCCGCGACTTTACCTTTGTCGCCTTTTACGACACCCGTGGGAAGCGACGGATCCGTCCTATTCTAAAACCGGGTACGGAGAGAGGAGTTAAGAGACTTCAAATTTGGCAGACATAATTTTTGAGGCCATAAAAGTACACAAAGACTAAGAAGCTTTTTTTTAATTCCCAAGGGATCGAAAACTATCTAATTAAATTCTTTTACGGGAGCAAAGCAGCGGATAAAGCTAATTTAATATTCAGGACTATGATGCAGTGATGTAGTTAAGACAAGATAAGCACTGGACCTAAATAGTAGGTAGCACATTGATAATAATTTCAATTCAGGTACAAATGTTTAAGTATTTTTATTAATATGTATTATATTATTATATATAATTTTAATGTACCTACCTATTTTTATTTTATTTTAGTAGGTAACCGTTGTCAATAAGATAGTTAGAACCAGTGACGCTCTTTGCTTTATCACTGGCAAGGAATAAGATTACTCCTGCTATCTCCTCATCAGTGGCCATGTAACCAAGAGCCGTGCCGTCTATCAATCCTTGTTTGTACTTGTCGACAGCACCAAAGCCGCTGTGATCCAGAAAAGCATTATCGACTGGTCCAGGATTTACGCTGTTCACTCTGACTCCGGAAGATGCTAATTCTAAGGCTGCACATCGCGTGAAGTGATCCAAAGCAGCCTTAGACACGTAGTATGAAATCAATGTAGGCGTTCGACAAGTTGTAAAAGCGGCTGCGCTGGACACATTCACCACGTTACCTTTGGTCTTGATGAGGTGTGGTGCGGCTAGCATAGCTAGTTGGAGCACTGCTCTAACATTAGTCTTCATTACTTCATCATAAGCTTGTAACACTTTGCCGTTCAGAATGGAGCCCTCGACAGCTATTCCAGCATTGTTGATTAATATATTTAGCTGTCCAAAGTGATTTACAGTTTGTGAAACTACTGAAGATACTTCGTCTTCCTTGGATAGGTCTGCTTTGATGATGAGGGGTGTCTTGCCATATTCTTGAATTTGTTTAGCAACTGCTTCCAACTTGCTTTGGTTGCGGGCGACGATGGCCACGTCAGCCCCTTCCTTGGCGAAGAGAACTGCTGTAGCGGCGCCGATGCCGGAGCTAGCTCCCGTTACGATCACTACTTTGTTAGTTAAACTCATACTTTTTAAGCGCCTCAAACAAGCGAGAATATCGTAAAGACTGAGCAAAGACTGTTTTATCAGTATCTATAGAAACGATATCAATGATTTGATTAGATATCGTGAATCTAATGAACTATTAAGTTTTACATTCAACAATATTTTTATTACTCGTAAAGCGACAATGTTATTTTAGGTTTTTAAAACAGATTTACAATATTATTAATTCAATTATTAACTAACTTAATACCTAGGTAGCTTTATTTTATAAGGCAAACACATCGTCAAGAGACGTCACTGGCATGGACCCCAGAACGCAGGACGCATTACCTCTTTTTGTATATATATAGCTATCCCTATTCTTTGCGCGAGATAACCGCCAGCTCTAGAGACCCCCGAGGCCAAAACTAACCTCCTAGACAAGTATTTTAAAACTTTTTTGTCTGTTGACCACGGCCCCATCGTTTCAAAAGCAAGCGCCCCAAATTCATGGTAGTCAGTCAAACCAGAATATTTGCGGCGCTTGCTTACCTAAAATAAAGATTATTTATAAAGTTGTTGCTTCCTTTCATTAACATTGAACTTTGTTTTTATGACTAGTCTTCTTGGGTTCTTCAACTGCTAGCATTATCTTTTCACTTATAATGCCGTCATCCTTCATTAGGATCAATTTATTCCACTTGTTGTCATGATCTGCGTTTATTAGGACCACCGTGATGTCTTCGGATTCTTTGAACTGATTTGTGATGATGAGATCCGAGTCTTTTGGCCGAATAAGATTGATGGCTGGGTCCAGCTTGGGTGTTTTGACTACCTATAAAGCTTGAGGGGCCATCTTTAATTAAAGGTATAGCCCAGGAGGCGCCAAAACCGGTGCTCGCTCCCTTAGTGACAGCTTTATTATCAAAAGTCATGTTTTTTGGAAGACTACCTCTTTTAAATACTTTTTTTACTTCTCATGCTCTTAAAATGTTACTTTAGTCTCTGCATATCGGGACTAAAGCTCCTTTTTATTCTCTAGGGCTCAAAGTAGTTTTTTTTTCAATTTACGTTGGAAACCCCTAAACAGCCAATACGGTGCTTATGAATGGAGGATTTTTAGGGCGTGGAAATAACCTCAAAATGTCAACTGTGCAAAAATATAAAAAAAACACGATTTTCGTCAAACACAATAAATGATTACGAATATAAATCTATTAAATTATTAATATACTATAATATAATATAATAGGATTAATTCATTTTATTATACATAGTCCAATTAGTTTTGAAATAGTTTTCATTTTTTAAGCTGTTGGCTAAATATGCAAGCATTTAAAACGTCACTTTATAAGCAATAAAAGAAAAGAAAAAAAACGCGCTACAATTTTATTTTCTATTTGAATTTTGAACAGATGGCCTGTCCATTAGTCGAGCGTACGTTTTTAAAAAGTAATATTTCTATCTTCCAATGTACTATCACATTTATCGTTACTATCTTTTGGTGATAAGCAGACTACCTACACTTAAAAGCGTGCCAAAGTTTAGATTGCGATTCTTTCTCGAATGGATAACTCGAAAAGAGTAAAGATAAAATTCTACCTCCAGATTGTTGGTAAAAAAAAAATTGTGGGTAAATGACCATTTCGCCCGCTTTACGAATGTCAATTTAGTTTTTGTAAAGTGTATGGTGGCAACCATTGCCGAGATTTACGTTTCACTAATTCATGGCAGTTTCAGGAAGATATTGAGGTTTATTTGATAGTACATATTTATAACAATATTAAGAAAAAAAAATAACAATAACAAAGAAAGTAAGAAAGGACTTATAGCTAAAAACTTGAAAAAGAGTGTATTTTTTCAAGAAAAGACAAAAATTCTTAGCGTCTGTAATATTATGGTTTCACTTTTACTAAACGTAAATTGACGTTTTTAGAGATCAGATAAAATAAATATCACGGGACAATTCACACCAATAGACCTAGTCCCAAAGTAAGCTTAGCAAAGCTTGTGTTATGGGTACTAAGCAACGGATAAATATAATTATATAGATAGATACATACTTAAATACATATTAAACATCTAAGATCTGAGAACAAACATTCGTATTTTTCATACAAATATCTGCCCCGACACGGGAATCGAACCCGGGACCTCAAGCTTTGTAGTCAGGTTCTCTAACCACTATGCCATCTGGTCGTCAAAAGATACTTAGGGGCTGTTTCACCACCCATTGATTAGTGTCAACTGACGATTAAATGTGATGCCGTCTCCGTCTATTCGAACGAAACAAATAGAGACGGCATCACATTTAACCGTCAGTTAACACTAATCAATGGGTGGTGAAACAGCCCTTAGAGTCAGAGACTATCTGCTATTTACCTAGAAGACTTAATTCCAATCCGTCTCCAGAATCAACGAGTATGTTTTTAAGTTCGTATTCTGCACATTCCTATTTCAATACTAGCCACTAAGCATTGCTTCTACATCATTGTCGCGAAAACCCTAATAGATCGGTCGTCAATGAAGTGTCGGTGGGAGCGACGCCTGCGCCACTGGTGCGTGAAACCGTCGCATTGTCGCGCGGCGCCGGCGCGTGACCGGCCGCGCCTCGCGGTTCACCTCTACGAAGATGAGTCCATATTAATATTATTGTTTCATAATTATTGTTAAAAATAGCCTTCGTCGTTTTGTAGTGATTTCAACAATCAGTCAGGGGGCGCTTTGCCGTATTGAAATTTTGTCGGAGCTTCACGATTGGGGAAGTTTCCCAGACAAAAAATATGTTATTCTATTTAGTTGAATACGTGCGCCATACGTAATTGAAGGAAATATATACCATTTTTTTTACTGTCATTTTGACGGGTTCCCTTTATCTTGCATAATATCGATTCTCCGAAATACACTTCACATGACCGGTATCACATAATGTTTTTTAGCCGAATGATACTTTTGCATAATCATTAGGTACTTTGCATAATTATCAGTTCGAATAACAGTCATTTGTCAGAATATTAAATGGCAGAACATTGTTATTGCCGAATATACTTCTGTAGAATATTAAAAAGCAGAACAATAGTATCGCCGATTTTTATATGGCATAATGGCATAGCAAAATAGTAGTCTGGACAATACAATAGTATTGTCATGGAATTTCAAATAGTACTGACCTTAACATGACATAATGACATGTTTAAAGGAAGGAACAGGTACAATAAAAATGGGTTAAGGTTAAAATAAGGCCAGCAAAGTAAGCGTGCTGTAACAGCAGCAGGCGTAGCGCCAAAACAGAACAGCAGCTCCATAAGTAGGTTGGGTTAGGTTCATCGACTTTATAATGGTTAGGTTAGAACTGCGGCCACAACAGCGCGCGAGCTGAGCGAGCTAGAAATCTTAGGTAGGTACTGCTCCCAATAAATGTTTAGTAAGTTTTTATTCTGCTTTGTATTCTTATGCAAACTAATTACTATGAGAAATATCTTTCTGCGTAAAAACTATTAGGGCATAAATATTATTTTCATCGATATTATGCCATGTTAATATTCTGCTTTCCAAAATTATGAGAAATGATAGTATGCAAAAAAATATACTTATGCAAAAAGCATTTCAGTGATATGATGATTCTGGTAAAGGTTGTTATGTGAAACGAAATTATGACATTCGATTTTCCGCAACATATTAGTGAGCCCATTTTGACATTCGTTAAGAAATTTACACTTTATACTATTTACTACTTACTATTTATTCTGTGGTTGCGATTGAAGCTTGTTTAGTTTGTATGAAAGTAAGGTAAGCATCCCAGTGCTTGACACGCTAATGCCCAATAGACGACACCCTGCTGTCATCTCTATTGCTAATGACATAAGATTAAAGATGCCAACTATTGGGACAGTTACGAGCACTCGTAAATTTACCGAATGTTTGTAAAGATGAAGCGATTCAAAGTTCGAAAGTGGGGCCCGTGACGTCACGCCGTGCGACACTTTTTTTGTGAGACGCGGAACATTATCATAATTATTTTTTGTTTAGTTGGCAAAAGAAAAAATACGTGTTCAATATTTTGTGGTAGGTACTTAGGGGCTGTTTCATCATCCATTGATTAATTTAATTTGACGGATAAATTTAATCAATGGAAGGTGAAACGGGGGGTTAATCTAACCGACGGACTAGGTAATTAGAACTTTTTAAGGGCCCATTCGTTTAGAAATACATTTGTGATTCTTGTACCTACTATTATTTATTCTGTAATTGTGATTGAAGCTTGTCTAGTTTCGATTAAAGTAAATATGTTTGTATATTTCCTTCAATTACGTATGGCGACCAGCTTCCATCTTTCGAGTCATTCCAGCCTATATACGTCCCACTGCTGGACACAGGCCTCCTCTCAGAATTAGAGGGCTTGGGCAGTAGTTCCCACGCGGGCCCATTGCGGATTAGGAACTTCACACACACCATTGAATTACTTCGCAGGTTCGTCCAGGTTTCCTCACGGTGTCCGTTAAGCTCGTGGTAAATTTCAAATGTAATGAATTTCGAAAAACTCAGAGGTGCGAGCCGGGGTTTGAACCCACGATCGACGATCATCTTTGAAGTAATAGCAAAATATTTCCGTAGCGAATTTGGTTTTCCCGTCTCCCGAACTTATTACAAGCTTAAGTGTCAATCGCGAAAAGCACTGCACTTCTAGTTGGCCTTCTCCCCTCCAGATATTTAATTTTGATATGAAACCCACCGTGACGCCTCCAATAAATCTTATCCGGCATCTACTAGCCAATATAACCGCGAAATATTAGCCGTTGCGAATGCTAACATACAGAATTGTCCACTTGGGCTGCAATTCATCCACTGGCAACCCAAAGGCAAGGGAAGAGAATCCATTTTGGATAACCGAAAAGTAGGTGTCTATGAATTTGCGGTAGGGAAAAGTATCCCCTATAGTGGTAGAGTAAGATTTGAGTTTAGCTCTTTCGGTTCCGCAGTCAGGAAGTTTGAATTATTTTGCAATACTTGCTTCGGTTTTAGCAGCTTTATGTAGGGTCCTAAAGGTTCACATTCAAACTGGAGTTGGGGGTGATATTGCTTGACCCATCTCCAGGGATTTACTAAGGCTCTTTAGTTACGGTTTTATTTGAATTTACCAAAATGCTTTGTGACAAATATTTGTACGTTTATAGCGATTGCGGGTGGTGTGGAATATTAAACGTTGTTTTTATTTGATAGCGGACTGTGATTGGTCATGGTCGGTGCTGGATTTGGGTGAATTGATTGGGTTGATATCATTTTGATGCCCCTGCTTTAGGACGATACCTTGTGGTTAAGTGGTCATTATATTCTCTAGATCTTCTATTTAGTGCCGGTCATTTGATCTCTATGATTTAAGGAAATTATTAAGACGGTGAAGTACCAAGACCTCCTAACTGATAAATCTTGAACATGCAACTTAGGAGGTTTAGCTAGGGGGTGCTAAGGTCCTCAATCGCATGTCAAAGGTCACTCAGTTAGGAGGTGTTGGTACTACGCCGTCGATTACTATTTTATAATCATTCTGTTTAAAATGTGAAAATTAAAAGGTTTTAAGAGATCTATATATAATATATAAGTATGTTTATCCGTTGCCTAGTATCCATAGTACAAGCTTTGGTTAGTTTGGAACTAGGTCAATTGGTGTCAAGTGTCCCATGATATAAAAAAAAATAGATTTGGGCGTTAATCCTGATTTATCTATACATTTTGACATTATACATATTAAACGGATAATAAAACTAAATATAAATCTATTTTTCCAACTTGTGGTCATATGATATATATCGTGGTATATTTGACACAGTTTTGTAAAATATTTCGAACTGGCTAGCTTTACTTCCTTTTTAAGAGAACACTTGTCAGCGATGTTGCAGAGTAGTGTTTTCATGTGGCTAAACTAGCAAATTACAGATAAGTAATTGCAGGTCTCCAACCGACAGAACGCTACAAAGTCAGTTTGTAATTTGCTCTCGGAATACGGTTAAATTTTATAACCAGCGCTGGCTTATTTGCCAAATAAACGGTTAGGTTCAAGGCACTAGCGGAGAAGCGAAGGCGTTGGTGGCGTGACAATTTTATGGCCGTCCCGCGCCTGCGCGACGCCGTCTTCCCAGGCCGTCAGCCAAAACGAGCAAAACAGTGACAATTGGTGCATATCCCCGACGAATTATCCCCCTTCGGCGCCTTTGTCCAATTGAAGCTTCCTTTATTTCACCATTTTTGCCCTTTTTCCATTCTCATTTGGTTATTTATCTCGTCTTTTTAGGCGCGGACAATGAGTCGGCCTCGCCTCATTATATCGCTACTGGTTTAGCACTCCTGGCGGTAGTAAATCTCCCGTGGAATTCTAGCGAATTACCCCGATGGGCAAGGCCGTTTTTTCTGGTGATTGATCGGAGTAAAAATTACTTTCTGTTTTTTCGCCGACACGGAGTCGTCGTGCTGTCGCCGCGTGTGATAAATCGAACTTTGATCCTCCATTTGTTTAAAGAACGATTTCGCATGAACGTCTTTCTTGAAGCCATCGTGCAGTACAGTACAGATTTCACATAGTGCATTTGGATAAATAACGGCAGCTTTTATAAATGTGATGCCGTAAATGTCATAATTTTTTTTCTACATCTGGCAAACTGGAAAAGAGGGTTGTACTAGAATATGTGAGCGTTTAGCATATCTATAGTAGGTATCTAATAGAGTTAAAATGTTTTTTTAATATTGTGAATATTAAAGAACCATCTGGTTTTCAAATTAAATATGGTTTATCTCTATCTACAAAGGGCAAAGTGGCGTGAAAATAAAAATGTGTGCTGATTTGATTGATGGATTATCTCTACACGGTTGTATAACTTGTCGTAATGATCTACAGTTGCAATTGGTTTATCCCAAACCGAGTTTTCTTCCATAAAACATTTGTTTAACTATCTTTACTCGCTTCGGTCGGGTGAACCAATGAGGTCTGGCAGTTGAAATGAAATTTCACCATTCTCTTTCTAAATTCCCGCGGGAATTCTCAATAATTTATTTCATATCGTTCAAGATATTCCATACTATAGCCTGATTCCGTAAGAATAGTAAGATAATAAGAAACCTATGTTCCTATAATTTCGTGAGATTCAGCTATCTACATTCTGATTTTCATTTCAATCCATTTTAGCAAACAAATTAACACACACCACACACGGACGCACACACATACACACACAAACTTTGGTTTTAAACTAATGAGCAGGATTTAGATCTATTGGATTATTATTGGACTTACATTATACTCGTTACTAGTAGAGATTTATGCGACTGAATCTCAATCTATCGTTTAATTCCATTTTAACCTGCTAACAGTTTCTATCGATATTTTTACCGTTATCTAGTCCTTAGTAATTTAAAGACGCACTAACATATTAAAGCAGTGCCATCAATCCAGTGAGCTATCATGGCGTATAATCTTGAAGACAGAAGCTCGGCTGTTCTCGGAAGTAGTCGGGATTGCTCGGAAATAGATCATGCCACCCGCGCGTCCACTCTCACGCATGGTGCTTAACAAAGTTGCTTCTTTAACTTTGTTACTTCTCAACTTTCTTACTTCGCAGTTATCGTTCAGTTTTTTATTCTACGTACTAAGGAATCCGCGTTGTTTATCGTTCAGTTTTTTTTAGTCTACGTACTGAGGTATCCACGTTGTATCACTTGTTCTTGATTCTATGCAGCGCAGGCTGACAATCCTGGGAAGAAATGGCGGATTATAAATTTCTATGTATGTCAAAATAAACGCTATATTAAAAGTATGAATGGCCGTATCTACAAAAATCTAGTGTTAGCAGAGCCCTGTTTCTACGTAAAATAAAATAAACGTGTTATTTTATATACCTATCCCAATGACCCCACATCAATATAATTGTTTGATTTTTGACCACAATCATGCGACTGGCAACATCACCATTAGACACTTTAGGAGTCAGAATGCGGTCTGCATATTTCTTAAGTGGATCACCCCACTTAGGTTTAGGTTAGAATTAATTTTGGTAGTACCTAATTAACACAAGTAGCAGTTTTACCTTTACATAATTTCAACTCCTAACTTATCAATGACACAGCTGTCCAAAACTAAAGTCCTGCCAGAAAAACCCCGTAAGTTACATTACATTGCACGCTCGATTGACCACTTCAGATTCTTTCGCCTTACTACGCCGCAATGTAAAGCAATTCGCACAATTTTTCTTGCAGATCTAAAGTTAGCATAAGAGCTCGAGATTCCGCCGGTGGTCGTATTTCTTCTTATTTCCCAAAAACCAATAAATAATGCATGTTGCATCAACTATTGTTCTCACAGGATGTCTATCTAAATTACGCACCGATTAGATTCCAAGTACCTGTTTGATATGCGATTGTGCAACACAATTTGGGAGACAAAAAATATGCAATTCTTTGAAGTAAGCGGAATCATGAAGCTTGTCAGGATGTAAATATTTGAGTAGAATTTTCATACATTTGTGACCTTACCTTGCCACAAAAAATTAATCGTCCTAGACCTGCTTTAAACGTTTGTTCAACGAGTCATCGTTTTTCCACAATTATGCCTCTTGTAACGTTTTCTAGAATTATTAACGACATGTTTTAAAGATTTTATTACACATTGGTAATTGCTAATACCTAATCCTCCGATGGGCAGAACCATTTTTAAACTGACTAAAAACAGTGACGTGGAGTGAACCATTTTCTAGCATCGCGGGGAGTGAGAGGAACGCTACTATGGTATGTCTTCAAAAGCAACAACTAAAATTATGTCGCATTCTCCTGTGTTGTAGATGGTCGTAGTCACAGGGGATAGTCTTGCACCCGTTTGACAAGGAAGACTGGCGTTCGTAATATTTAGGTACATGTCCTACGGCCATTTTTGGCAGATGGGAAAGTGCACTATGTGCTTTGTGACTATACCAAACAGTTTGTAACTCGCTTACTGGGTAATTTAAGATAGGATCGTCCCTTCCCACTGCATACCAAGTTTGTCGAGGATGCTTTAATAACTTCTTAGCGTTAAAAAAGTCGTGACTGCCCGAAGCGGTGAGGTGCTAGCGAGTTATCCGAGTTGTCACTCGTACGCCGACCAGATGTACCTATGTACCTTGAGTCAATAAAAAAGGTTGTATTGTAATTGTAGTCAGATTTGATTTCTTGTTATTGTTTTCGACTAGATATAGTTACACCTTACTTACGCTTTGTCTGAGTCTGGCAAAGACACCTAAACATTCAGTATAATCTAACATCGTTTTATGCATGTAGCTTTATGATGTGAGATCGCACCCATCGGCTCGGCTCGTCACGTGCGTCGTGACGACGTCGTCACGATCCCCGGACGGACGTGACGTGAGCTATCTCGCGAGATGACATCTGGGTGAGATTGTGCGGTTTCGAAAGGGATTTAGTTTTGAATGGGTGCTGTATGAACAATGTAAAAGGAAACTAATAAATTTATAATAAATTTTGCGGGATGATTTTTAATCTACGTACTATTTTACTACTCGCCATTGCACCGAATTTTTTTCTTACCATATCTATACTAGTTTTAGTCAAATGAAAAAAAAATGTTGAGTACTCTACTCACCAGCAGCAGCAGCAGCTGCTGGGGTAGCAGTTTACATTTTTATAGATGATCCGGAAAATGAGAAAAGCGTGTCTGTAAGTTTTATAAAATGTATGACGTCATGCAAAAAAATTTAGGCAACCCGGTATGGGAATCGACTTGTTACGGTGCCATCACGATCACGACCTATATTATTTAGGCAATTAATATTTATTTGTTATTCCACTAACTTTTTACAACTGAAAATCATCTATGGTTTTAAGGCGGTCTGGTCATCCACCAGAGATTTAAGCGAAGCTTACTCGTACTATCACTTAGACTTACACACAGATCTAGTGCAGGCAAAGCCTGCCTTATAGATGTAGGTAAAGGAGTTTATTTATTTACAAGAAGATTAGTTTTAAGAATTTCTCGGCCAAAGAAGTTTATGTAGGTATATTTCGTGTTTTGTTTCTACTTGACTCATTCAGAAAAACGACAATATCATTCCGTTCAACATCATCCACCGGCAAATGACCCGTAAATGATAAAAACCCGAGCGGCAAAAACCCGACACCTGGCCCTATAGGTACTATGGCCAGCAAAAGTCGATGGACAATTCCCAAACATAATCGTCTGACACGTGAAACGGCGCCATCTATGTGTTTGAAGTGTATTAGCGGTATTTACTTATTTACTAACTTAGTTAGTTTATTAAGATGCCACTAGATGGCGCTGGCGCTGACCTTAAAAAAATATTTTATATTCATGTTAGAAATTTGATATTTCACTGCCGTAGTAACTAAATTATGTCCCTGCCTGCGAAGCGCGTAACGACATTTTCTGTCTCTTTCGTACTTGTCGTAAGAGAAGGAGAATATTATTCGCATTACTATCATTTCTTGTCCTTCAAATATTCCAACGATAAATTCTTTGGTGTGTGTGAAGTTCCCAATCCGCA
Source organism: Choristoneura fumiferana (assembly GCF_025370935.1). Classification (NCBI taxonomy): domain Eukaryota; kingdom Metazoa; phylum Arthropoda; class Insecta; order Lepidoptera; family Tortricidae; genus Choristoneura; species Choristoneura fumiferana. The sequence continues at coordinate 6,857,807 of NC_133480.1, forward strand.
CTGGGCCTGCGTGGGAACTACGGCCAAGCCCTCTCATTCTGAGAGAAGGCCTGTGACCAGCAGTGGGACGTGTATCTATAGGCTGGGATGCTGATGATAGATAAATTCTTTATTTACGAAGACTCATGTTGCGAATTAGTGTCAACTTTAGTAGTAATCTCCAAATCTAGCAGTAAATTTACAAAAACACAAACTCAATATTATCGCCTGGTGGGATTTGAACTTGTGACATACGAACGAAGAACGAAGTTCACAACCACTTGACCATCGTACTGTTATCTTAAGCGATGAAAATCGGATCTATATCGGGTCGTCTTAAAATTAATCGGTAAGTCATGCGTGTTTAACGAAACTTAAAGAGGGTAGACTGAAGATCTTCAAACTACCAGGCTAAGTTTTTATTACAAAGATTTTGCTACTTGTTCAGCTGCTTGCAACATCGTTTGATCGTCTCTTTCAAGTTGAATCTGCTTATTATCGTAATTATTCTTTAAAATGAGTTCTCATCGCAATATTGAAATGGTTAAAACATGTGAAATTATTAATTTATATGAAGAAGGAAAAAATATGTCGGAAATTTCTAGAGAAATTGGAGTTAATAATGTGAGTTTTTTTTGTTTACGTTCATCCTACCAACTTCTTCATTAAAATTATATCTACGTTATATTATTTTATGTTTATTTATATTGTTACAGATAAAAACAGTTATATTATGGGTACGACGATATCAAGACGAAGGATCTTTGCTGCATCGTCAAAGATCGGGTAGACCACGACTCATAGATGCCCCGCTATGATGTTGCCCACTGTTAGAATTGTCTATCCAGAAGAACAAGTGCCGTGCATAACGTTCGTGCAAGATAACTGCCCAATACACGGGTCGCGTATTGTGCAAGACTGGTTTGATCAACACAAAAATAATATTAAAGTCGTTCCTTGGCCTGCCAGATCACCGGATTTAAATCCCATTGAAAATGTATGGGGTGTTATAACCATGTCCAACGTTGGGATAACCAAAATAAGCGAACTCTGTTACGTTAGAAGCCCACTGTGTAAAAATAAGGGACAGTTATTCGCGGCTCTAATATGTGTGAAAATCTAGTTGCATCGATGCGATTCTTTTTGCAAGCAGTTATCGACAATCATGGTGGTTACACCAGTTATTAAAATAAAATTGATAGTTACGTGTAGACCGGTTATATACTGAAACAATTATGTTATAATAAATATATAAGGTGCAGATATTTTCAGGGTATGTAATTAATAACCTAAGAATCATAATTGACGCATAAATTATTTAAGTATTGTGTGGTAATATTTTTTTGCTTCATACAAAAATACCATTCCGTCCAAAAATAATCATCCTCGCATTAACATTAACTGTATTTTTTTAATTTAATTTAAGTAATTGAAACCAATTAACGACGATGCAAATAATCGATCCTCAAAATATCCGCATCTGATTTTCTAGCACACTGTATTATATCAAAATATTTATCTTTATTTATGATCCTGTAGGTATCACTTTGTTATGAAAAGTAATTATTTTATTATTATAAACAAAACATTTAATTATACCTTGATAGTTTTGTTTACTTATTTATATGAGATAAGTGTGAAAGTGCAATACTGTAATCTTATTATAACTGTCAGTAAAATATTACACACTACAGTGGATCTACGCCATCAACTATTGATAAGTAAATGTTTAAAACTGGAAAACTTCAATTATTATAATTTATAACGCTTTCGAGTCTTATGATAACCCGATCTCAGGTATAATACTTTCAAATACTATTTTTTTATTGTGGTTCAGCTTCAATCCTCTTTCCAGAATCGGAAATGAATACTTAAGCTAATACCTCAATAAAATGTTAAAATACAACTTTTGGTCAGGTGCTAATAAATAACTGAAAACCTCACACGACACCCAGTAAATATTTTTTCATTTTATTTTAAGTTAGTTGTTTGCGTTTATTTTCGAATACCTTCATTATTTCCTAAAGTAATTGTATGTTTTACGTAATCAGTAAGTAATTCTATTTCATTTCTAACTTTACAGTTGTAATTTTTAATGCCAGATTTAGAAGAAAGCGAAACTGACGCAAAACGGCCAGTAGGTAGGTATTAAATTATCTAAGGGGTATGAAACATCCCTAAAACATTTAATTGGTGTATGCATTCGTAATATTTAGACTGGGCACAATAAAAAAAGGATTTAAAACTCAAAAACAACCTGATTTAAAACATAGTGTAATCGATTCTACTCTGGATTCTGAACAAACTACTTTCTGGTTTCAGTTATTTAATTAAATATAGTATAACATTAATAACTGCGTCAATATTTAATGAATAGAAATATTGTTTTAGGAATAAAATTTTTATGTTTTAAACTTCAAAACGTGTATTATTTCTGTTACAACGTTATCCTTTTTTCAGAGTATTTTTTTTTAATTTCCATATCAGTTATCTACAAAATTAAAATATAAACTTATAAAATATAAAAATAAGAACAAAAAAAACAATTCTGATATGTAGGATACGAACTCATGATCATTAACGAGTTTATCTAAGCAGCCGATCAACTCAGCTATCAACACATTACTGTTACGGGATAAAATATCGATCATATCATAATAACTGTTTAACAGCGCCATCTAGTTCATTTCTTGTGAACACTTAACAAAATCGCCAACTCTCGTGTTCAAGCGATTATAGAACGTAAGGTGTCCATCCACTTATGCAGGCCATTGTACATACACTACGAAGTGCTAAATTCGAATTTCGTATCTTGCCGTCTCCCTGACGCTAATATTATTTAACACGAGAGTGAGAGGGACGGTACGATACGAACATCGTTTTTCGAATTTCATAGTAGCTCCCCTGACGTCATTCGACGTCAATGAACATTCGTTAAAATTCTACGGCGCCTCGACTGGCGACGAAAATGCCCAAAAATTTATAAGTTTTTGCGTAATTCGTTGTGCCAAAACGTTCAAATAACTGTCATTTTTTTGCAGGAGCCGCAATTGAACCGGAGCGAGAGGCTGGCTTATTCTGGAAAATTAGGTACGACGAACGTGCGAATCGAGGAGTGTTAGGTACAATTGCAATTACAACGAGACAATGCCGCGGCAGCGGGTGGTGAAGCGCCAGAACCTACTTAATTTTGGAAATCATTTGGCTCTACCAGAGCTGGTTATGTACCGGGAATCATCATCCCAGCCTTTATACGTCCCACTGCTGGACACAGGCCTCCTCTCAGAATGAGAGGGCTTGGGCCGTAGTTCCCACGCGGGCCCAGTGCGGATTGAGAACTTGACACAAACCATTGAATTGCTTCGCAGGTTTGTGCAGGTTTCCTCACGAAGTTTTCCTTAACCGTAAAGCTTGTGGTAAATTATGTATGTACCGGGAATAAGGTTTTTTTGCTATCCGCAAGCGATGGTTTTGACTTTCCGCGATCTTTTTTCTTTTTTTTCCGTTCATCGACTGAACTGCAGTATTCAACAACACTTCGCTCTCCTGGACGAGGTCGCCAGCTAAGATCAGAACCTCACGGCAAAGTTACAGCACATCAAACTCTTCAGAATAAGACGCCCGTGGTAAAAACGCAACATACGAGACACTACCTGATATATTGAGGAGGAACTTCTGTTATCAGTCGCGGAGGTATTCTGAGTTTCTTTCGTTTCCTTCAGCGATTCGACTTTATTTCGGCAATTAGACGGGTGCTGTTAAATTATGCTCGAGTTTACAGTTTTTGCGAGCCTGGGACCTTACCTTTGGGAATCAATTGTCTGTCGATAGAAATAAAGTAGCTTACTTTTAGCTCCTTTTTTTGCGCACATTTAAAACTACCTCACTGGTTTAGGTAATTAATTAAAGCAACGGGGTGATACATTTTAAAAAAGCATTTTTCTTTTTTTCTGCGTCTTTTTTTTAAATTCCTACTGAAGTTTTTGCGCATAACCTCAATCTGTCAATTCAATCAAAATTATTTGTCTTGTGTGTGAGCTTGATGAAAAACAATTATGATAATTTAAAAAGTGAACAGAGTATTTCCCTTTATCATAACTAGTTACTCACGATCGCTAAAAATAGCAAAACATAAAAATTCGCCAAATTCACAAAATTCAAAATCAATTCCGCCGCAGTCGGTCTCATTGTCTCAAGTGATTTGTGTGATGACTATGCTCAGGGAAAAAGGGACTTCTATATAACTCACTAAGCGTTAAACAGAGACAGGAAGATAAACTAAGTCAAACCAATTAATATAATGGATTCTATAGCTTGTTAGACGATTCTTTTTCCCTTTTGCGCGGCGTGGTCGGGATGCCGCGAATTCGAGTTCACGCTGAATTTTAAATTGACAACTGAGTTAAGTCGTAAATAAGGAGCTGGCGACAAATTCTTAAAGGTATTTGGGAAAATAATACGGCGTATAATTGGATTGGTTTTGTAGTCCAGGAGAGGGGGAGTTTGAGCGTTTGGTAAATAAATTACTGCGAAATGTGACCAGATATAGCCGAACTGTGTCTTGTTAAGCAGATAGTGGTGAGTTCAAACCCAAGCTCGTACCTCTGAAGCTTGCAAAATTTATGCGCGAAAACCTATTTTGAAATTTAACACAAGAGGTGAAGGAAAACCATAAAAGTAAACCCGCCCTTAATTAATACATGGTATGAGCAAACCATACATTTCGCTGTACTACGCTATACCTACTACACTGATGGCGCCGCTTGCAAAAGAACCTTACCCTTTATACCTTTACCCTACCCTTACCCTACCTTTACCCTTAGCATTGGAGTGCAAGGGTAAGCAGCGTTAGCAGTAGTACTGTACGCTCACGCACTCGCCACCAGCAGCAGCAGGCCAGGCAGTACTACCGCTGCCTACCCTCACTACACACCTTAGCTCTACTTACCTTTACCCTATTTAACCCATATTTATACCCTTGTTTACGTTGCTCATTGTTAACGTTCTTTTCAAATATCGAATTCGTCAGCCACCTAACTAAAGACTAAACATCCAGCCCCCAAAAATATTTTAAAAATACCTTGACTCAAGTCACTGTAGCTGAAAACGGTGAGCGGTGAAAATTATTATTAGGTATAGCTGTGAAAATATGCAAGTTGAAGGTGGCAATGAGCGGGCCACATCGCTCGAAGAACAGATACTTAACCGTCGAGGGAGAAAAGTCCTCGGATGGCAACCACAAAGAGGGAGACAAAGCGTTAGCAGGCCCCCCCGCTAGGTGGACTGACAACAACGTGAGATTTGTGGGCAAACCGTGGATGCAAGTGGGGAGTCATCACTGAGGGGGAGGCCTTTGTCCAGCAGAGAACGTCTTTTGCTGATGATGATCATGATGATGATTATTAAGGTAGTAAGCTCGGATTACGGCTGACATCATTTTAAAATAACATCTCTAGTAGTGATACTCAGGTCGCGGTAGTAAGTCAAACTGTAGCATATATACCTACTAGCTTATGCCCGCGACTTCGTCGGCGCGGACCTAGGTTATCGCGCGGTGGCGCCTTCTACCGGCATAAAAAGTATCCTATGTTGATCCTTGGAGCTTAAGCTATCTCTATACCAAATTTCATCAAAATTTCGACGTCAAAGCGTAACAGACAGACAGACAGACAGAGTTACTTTCGCATTTATAATATTAGTAGGGATTTCACGGCAAACTCGTGCCCATATTCATTTGTTTGCATTGATCAGTGTCAGCCGGCTAGGCGGCTGTTGTTACTGTAGGGCGCGCGATCCAGTGGCGAAGCTAAGCTTTTAACTTAATAAATCCACGGAATATAAAATACACAAGTAGTTGCAATGAGCGTGACGTAAACGGTAAGTAGTCGTACATTTTATCTCGATCCTGTGGGAATATCGGGGTAAAAAGTAGCCTATGTGTTATTGAAGATGTTCTGCTATCTGCATACCTACCAAATTTCATCCAAGTCCGTTCAAGTTTTGGCGTGAAGGAGTAACAAAGAAGTTAGTCAGTTTTAGCTCGCACTACGGTTAAACGCGAGCGGTTTTAGCGCACCGTCTCTAGCGATGATCTGAATAAGGATGGTGCGTTAAAACCGCTCGTCAACGCAGTGCGTGCTAAGCTTTAGTCAGCCAGTATCGTTGTAGCTTAGCTCAGTACTGGACGACAGCTCACCAGCTGACTGACAATAACAGATGGCACATGCCGCCGCGCTGCAGGTCTCAAGATTAAGCTACTTTTTAACCTCCACTGCAGGCGCAGGTTTTTCAATTGTCAGCTGTCAATTGTTTTTGAGCAGACAATTATTGAGAGGGAGGAGTAATTGTGATAAATGGCAGGTAAATTTAAATCGTTGAAAAGTAAGAAAATATTATAATTAGGTACCTAATTTGTTTTAGAGAGTTATTACAGAATATACCTCAGCAGTTAGTTATATACATATATTGTTATTTAATAGTTAGTTATTTATATGATAGGGGGCAAACAAGCAGGTGGATCACTTGATGAAAGGCAATCACCGCTACCCATGGCCATCCAAAACACCTACCTACTAGTATATATGTTGAATTATAGATGCGTTGAGAGTAAGATTTAAATAAATAAATAAGCCCTCTTGCTCTGAGAGGAGGCTTCTGCCCAGCAGTGGGACGTATATAGGCTGGGATGGAAATAAATAAATATCATGGGACACTTGACACCAGTTAACCTAGTCCCATACTAAGCAAAGCTTGTACTATAGATACTAGGCAACAGATAAACATACTTATAAAGATAAATACTACATACTTAAACGTATTACACATCTAAGACCCGAGAACAAACATTCGTATTATTCATACAAATATCTGCCCCGGCCGGGAATCGAACCCGGAACCTTAAGCTTCGTAGTCAGGTTCTCTAACCACTTGGCCATCCGCATCGTCATTTGATTTCGATTTTTGTTTTATAGCCAGTAAGTGCTGGGTCTATACTAGTACAATTACCCGCATTAATATCTACCACAGCAAAGCGTGCAAAAATATCTGGCACGTCCTACCAGCCCCAGAAATAGAGTCGTATCAGATAATTCTACAGTATTTTTACTTGTCTATTTCTAATAACATGACACTTGAAATATGTTTAAGTGCCTAATCTGTTAAACACACTCTTAGGGTCCCGAGATGCAGGCTCCTGCCTAGTTCGGGGTCCGCCGGATATCTCACTGTGCGAATATTTTCAATGATGGATTATAAATACATTTAGGGCCTGTTTCACCATCCATTGATTAGTGTTAACTGGCGGTTAGGTGTGATGCCGTCTCTATTTGTTTTGAACATGAAACTACCGTGAGACTCACTCATATTAAATTATATTGTAATGGATAACTCACGTCTTAAACCGAGTTTAGCTCGACATGTTTCGGGCTATTTCGTAGCCCATCTTCTCAGGAGCACGCGAACGCGACTCGGCGGCTGCCTCAACACGCACACTACGCGCCACCGCTCTGCCCGCGCGACTGCCCGACGAAGCTAACACCGGCGCACAACTACCCGCATTTTTATCGTCATTTTTATTGTCAATGTCTAATGTAGGGTAGCACACAAAACTAACAACATCGCTCCGTAAAGGCACGTTCACACCAACCGATGACGTAGCAAGAGTATTTAAAACTGTTTTCCAACTCGGAGGTACCGACCAACCGCAATCCGCAATTTGTTTTGTTCGAGTAGACGGAGACGGCATCACATTTAACCGTCGTCGGTTAACGCTAATCAATGGATGGTGAAACAGCCCCTTATTCTTATTCTATTCTTAATTATGTACGCTTTGTTGCTGCAAATATTGGTGATATTGACTGTACGAAACTGTAGTGCAACCATACAGCAACTTTAATTGGTGCTAACAGTTTGCCGGATTGGTGAGCTCACTATCTTGGAGTCGCATTCCGCGAAAGATGTCCGATAAGCCGGTGTCGCGGTGGTGCTAGCGTGATTAAGTGCGCTGATACCGGCGGCCATTCATACGGGGCCTGGGTGTGGAATGAGATTGACCTGCCTGACCCAAGGTTGAAGATTTGTTAAGGTCTCCCCACATCTATCAACGCGGAAATCGCGGATTTGGCTTAAGCCGACCAAAAAACGCTTTATGTCCTCGCAATAAGAGCGAAAAAGACTTATCGAAAATACAAACTGAGACATGGATGCACAGAAAAACCAGAAAAAAGAGACCAGCTCTGGGAATCGAACCCAGGTCCTCAGCAATCCGTGCTGCGTGCTATAACCGAGTCTAGACACGAATTTCTGCTATGCACACATATCTGAATAAAGAAGTTTAAACATTGTGCAAATATTTTCATAATTGCATAACTGGTAACTCTCATCTCAGTCTCGAGCACTACATCTGTTAGAAATCTCTATTTTTTTAACACAGACGACATGTCTCTGTACAATGTAGTTGTGTCCACATCCCATAGTAATTGCTCGCGCTGCCACTGATAGCATCAGCGGAGGTGTCACGTACGTAATTGCCACCACTATCTGATGAGCGTTACTCACCCACTTCGTTTATGCTAAACTAGTTTTTGTGACGACTAGGATGGTGTAGTTGCTTTTTATTCTTATCTGGCCATACGAACAGCTTCATTGTCTATTGGAGATGGAAATGAGCGAAAATAGTTGTTTTAGAGAAGGGCGAAAACATGTTTTTTGAAATCAATGTCCCAGCTTGTTGCTGATTATTTTTAGAAAACCAAAATATCTAATTATTTGGCGTATGTAGGAGCTGAAATAAGCATATTTATGATATTAATAATGTTTTCAGCCCTTACTGTTTGTTAAAAGGAGAGGTAAATGTCAAGAAAACAAGATTATTTCTTCAATAGATTTATCTATTATATTTTAATGAATAATTTCTCAATTACAGCTGTAATTACAAACTGCGCTTGCAGCTCAGCAAGCTTGTTTTGTAGAAAAATTGCAAAATTAATAGATTGTATTGCAATTCAAATCTTTGCACTCTTGTTATAATAATTTACAGAATTCAAACTCGAAAAAATAAATCACAGTACATGTAGTGGTTGCTGAGTGAGATGGGAAATGTAACGAAGCCATGTGATTGGTTGTAGATCATAGCTTTGAATTTCCTGATTGGTCAACTACGTAGTAATGTAAAAATACAGTACAGCTTTTCGTCGCCTCGCTTCACATCATTACAGTGATTTATTTCAACAGTCTAGAAGTAGGTATAGAAAGAAAACAGCTGTCTCCAAATAAAACTCTTAATGCTTAATTGTAATGAATTCCATGGAAAATTATGTTCATTTATAGATAATATATTTTGTATTTTAATTAACTACAATAGTTATCAACTATATATTACAAACTTTCTTAACTTACAAGTTTAGATTTTATCAATCGTTTTTGCGAGCGTTCAATTGTTGAAGGCCGGAGACAATTATTAATTCTTACTTACAACAAGTAATAAACAACAAATTTATTTATCTAAAAGGTGGCCAAAAGACAATTCGAATAAATAACACATTTCGACTGACAAGTTTTAGTAGCTACCGTTGCATACAACATACAACGCTTAAAATGTTGTAAATTTATTAATGTGGACATATCATTGCAAAATATCTTTGTACCTTCATCTTTTGTACAGATTTTGGTATAACCCAACTAACATTCAAGCCACATTAGAAGCTGGTAAGAGTAACGTGTACGCGCATCTACTAAACAATATATGGGTACTAAAAATATGTCCTAAAATTAACCCGAAATATTTCAACTGGTGGATCCGAGTTTGACTGAACACCGCGTAAATGTTTTTAAGGATTATTTTTAACTATTGATTTATATTATATTGATTCATATGGTCCAAGTATAACGCGTCAACGGCGTGACCATATTTTGAATCAAATATGAATCCCGATGGAAACTTTAAAAGGGGTGTTCAATCAAACGGACGTATTTATGCAAACAGGAACCAACCTACACCTCCCCCCAAAATTGAGGTAAGTATGCAACAAGTTACTAAAATGCACTCTATCGAGTTGATAGAAGGTGCATTTTATTAACTACTTGCACACTTATCTGAACTTTGGGGGGAGGTGTGGGTTGGTTCCTGTTTGCATAACTACGTCCACTAACCAAACTGTCTGCAGAAATTATCCGGCCTAATTTTAGGACACCTTGATGTATCGTGTAAAGGCTTTCTAAGTAATTAATTTGCTAGTTGGGGTGTCTAGCACGTGGTTATTAAAAAGTTACAAATAGAATTAAAAAAAAATAAGTGCAATAATGACATTCCTTTTAGTACAGCATTACAAGTTAGTGATGTCGTGTATACATTATAATTTCTCATTTTGCAACAATTAAACACAAGCTAATCTCACAGCACAATTGACAAACATATTTTCAAAATATGTCTATTAGTAAACACGCATATATACCTTACAAATTGTATTTACAAAATAAAGCGATGTTTTTAATATTAATCTACATTAGGGTGAGTTTAATGAACCGATGACCTGCGATATTATAGACTGCGTTGTGACCTTTATACAGAAAGAAGTAGTTTTATAGTGATACAATGCAGTAAATTAAATATCTATTATTTTGACGTTACATAAATGAAATATAAAAAAAAAGCCTGTTACAACGCTCATTGATAAATTTCGATGTAACGATAAATGTGATACCGTCTTTATCTATTTGAAGAAAACAAACAGAGGCGGCACCAACCACAGATATCTGTCGCATAAAATGTATCAATAAGTGGTGAAACAGGGGTACATGATTTAAGTAAGTCAAGTGTTAAACTTGGAATCACATTTTTAACAGTTAATCGCGTGCATGTTTCGCGCGTCTCCTGGGTAACATTTATAGTTGGTGCTAGTACCGAGAGGACTGTTTGAAATTTTTGACATTTGTGTCACTTTTGGTTTTGGTTTAAAACGGACATCACTATACTAATACCATCTAAACATATTTTTAGACTCGGCAAAGATAACGGCACGGCCAAAGTTACAAAAATATGTATACACGACTTTATGCACTTGACATTAAGGCCGTGTATACATATTTTTGCAACTTTGGCCGTGTCGATATCTTTGCCCTTGACTGTACAAGCTTTTGCTGACTGTATGTATACTTTTGTTGACTGGCATTGTCATTCATCCAAACTATATTTGTACCAATTTTTAAGTCAATCAGATCAATAAAGTGTCAGAAAAATCATTTGCAAATTTTAAACATTATAAGTTAAGTATATAAAAGCTTGTAATAGTTATATAAAAATTTGGAGTCACAATCGACAGTTCGATCTTATCGCGAAAATGTATATAATTATAACCTATTGCTATTGCAGTGGAAAAACTATTAGTGATTACTATTGTGTCGCCGTATAAACTACGTGTGGTGTTCGATGTTAAATGTATGAAACATAAATAATTATGTATGCTTCTAAGATACCTATAACAATAACTAAGAAACACATACCTATACATAAAGCAAAAAGTCAAGTAGGTATGTGTCGTACAGACGTAACTGTCTTGGGCGTTTAGTTGTGAAAGGTCAAAGGGGTAGTACATTGATATGAAGACATTTTGATTCCTTTTTTTTCATAAGTACATTATGCTTCAGAAAAAATTGTGCATGAGAGATACTTAATTTAAGGAAAAAAAAGATTATTTTTGTAATTTTTTTGTTCTTTTACATTTCTTTACTAGTATAGCGGAGTAAGTATTAAATACGACCCCGTCGATTCATCATATCTGTGATTCATTAGTCATGTCATGACATGTAGTATCGTCTCTCGGTAGTAAAAATTGGACTAAGTATCTTGATCTTATTACAACAGTGTTTTCAAATGTTTAGATAAATTTATTCATCGAAAATATACTCTGAGATTTACAAAGAATTTTGACTCAGTTTTAGTATCTCGTCATAAAAAAGTCTTGTCTCTAGTAGAATAATATATAACGTAATAACGCTGGACTATAAATATTATTTTGAGAACTTTTACAAGCGTATTGCACTTTGTTTTTAATAATAAATTCAGTTTAAGTGTCCTTAGAGTTACAGCTATCTTAGAAGCACACTCAATGATCACTCAGTTCACGTTGAACTGCCTTACAGGAGTCTAACAAACCTCAGGACCTAACTTAACTATTTACAATTAGTATACGAATATCGGCCCGATAAGAACGACAGAAAAAAATAGGAACGATACAAAATTTACCCGCCAATTCCGCGAACACTTGGTCAACCACTGGTGCTCTCAGATTTAACAATTATAATTAACTATTATTAGATCATTCAATTTCTTCATTACATCAAAATTAAATCAGCTTAGCTGACAACTTGCCATTTCAGTTATCTGCTGGCATGCCCATTGCAAATGCGAAGGTAATACCAACCGGTGTTGCAAAAATGAAATTTGGGTAAATAATTTGTTACCGTGTCTGCATTGTTTTAAAACTGTCAGGTAAAGTTACGTTATAACCTCAAATAAATGTGCTGTTTTAGTACTTTCTACCCATTAAATGGGTCAAAAGTTGCAGTAGTTTCAACGCATTTGCATCAAGACAGCAGCATCAATTGCATAAACTTTTATGCCAAAGTAAATAAATACAAAACTTATTGTTTCAAGGACGTACGTATTGCACTATAACACGACAAAGTTGCCAGCTTTGTCTTGAAACATTTGTAGTGGTAGAGCACGACTGGCGGCATGCACGGAAAGGCGGCTAACATCGATATAAATACACGGTATTTACAACGCTACGCGAGTCAGTCCTGCGTCTCCACGTCCAAGCCGTTGACCATGCGCTCGATGCTCTTCAGGTCAGAAGGGGGGGTGGGGGCCGTGGCCGCCGACGTGGGAGGGTCCGGAGGAGGGTCCGCGGAAGCTGCCCTCGCAGGCGGCGACCCCACTCTAACCCTCGCTGGCGAAGAACTCAAACTCCTCGCTCTAGGAGCAACTTGCTCAAACGCAGACCCTAACCCTGGCAACGCGTATGGAGCGAACCTATGCGTCTTACCCAGAGGCGACGGGGCCGGCAACGACGGAGGAGGAGGCAGCGCGTACTGCTGCAGTAGTGGATGGAGATTAAAGAGGAGACCTGGCGGCATTTGATGCGGCGGGAAGAAAGGTGGTGGGTATAGTGATGGCGGGTAGAGGTAAGGTAGTAAGGGAGGGTGGACGGGCGGACCAAGGGAGACGTCGGGCGCGGGGGAGGGGCGCGACGGGCCCGGGGGAGGGGAGGAGGCGCGCGCGCCACCCGAGCATGATGAGTCTGAGCCCGCCTCGATGCCTTCTTCGGCGCCTGAGTCGCCGCCACCGCCAGAACTGAACCAAGCTGAAACAAAAGAACATATTTCATAGTCTATTCATTAACGTGGTGCAAATGATATAATCATTGACACAGTGAGACTTCTGCTTGTCTATAAGGTATTATGAACATGCTAATACATAAATGCTCGATTTCAACGCTGCTGCTCGACCTTTGCATGGCTGATATGTTATGGTCCCTGTCTTATAGCCTAGCTTCTTTATATGAAAATGGTAAATGATTATCTAAGGATAGTGGCACAAACTAATGCTTTCTTTTTCGAAAATTTCTCAACAAATTAGTACGATAAAGTGGCAACGGGCAGGTCATATGAGCTACAGAACTGATGGCGGTTGGGGTAGGTAGACTGGTTATTGAGTGGAGAACATGTGTCGGTGGACATAGTGTAGGTCGCCCTGTAGCGAGGAGGAGCAATGATATTCGTAAAGTATTATTGGACAGGGATTAGAGGAGTGGAACAGAAGATAAAAGTAGAAAAAAAGCAGCATAAAAGTAGAGGCTTATAGGTCCAGATGTGAACTGACACGAGCTAACGATGAGCCTAAGAATGAGAATATCTTCGTATCATTCAGTTCATGTTTTTTCAGAATCAATGCCTCACTGCTAAATATCGTGATGCCACCGAAAAACTTTTTTAAATATCATCTTTCCACTTATCCCCATAGGTTGCTCTGTGGGAACATTGTTCAAAGGGATATGCAGATGACTGGATACATGTCCACACCATCAGATTGGACTTCTATCCCTTGATAATGTCAAGCATGTTTGGTTTTCTATAGCTATAAACCCAGTTTAGACGTGCAAGAAAAATCGTGCATGTTGCATTACATTGCGGAGCTCGATTGACCACTACAGATTCGTTGGCGTTACGTCCTCGAAATGTAATACAACTTGCTCGTTTTTTGCATGTCTAAACAAAGTTTTAAGTCTCTTCAAGTTAACAGGGTCCTAAAGCTTAGTTTAGACTTATAAGAAACAAGTTGTATTACGTTGCGAGGCCGTACAGTGAACGAGTTTAAATTGCTCATTCGCACGCCGCAATGTAATGTAATTCGGACGACTTTTCTTGCAGGTCTAAACTAAGCTTTACAAACACAGATATCCTATAATACCTGATTACCTGCCTATGATTTCTTAACTATTCCATAATGCGTTTCCCAAGTATCCATTTTCCGCGTCGTTTATAACTTGCAAAATGGCTAAGGGCAACATTTTAAGCCCAAGTCCAGTCAATAAAAAAAAAGCGGGTTCTGCCTTTTCGCAAAATGATTGTTTGCCAAATGTTTTATTGTTCAAACTATTCTATTTCCCAACTCTCAATTTTCTCCTAAACCAATTTTTCTCAGTGTATTTTCTTATGGTTTTATAAAACACAGTAGGTTAAAGTTTGTTTTAAGATAGTTCCAAAAATAATATGCTGTCAGAAAAAATCGTGAGTTGGGAAATTAAACATTTGGGAATCATATTTTGGCAAAAAGTCAGAATACGAGTGGCACTTTGAGAAGAAGAAGCTGCGGTAACAGTTGTGTTAATGGTGTTACTCACAAGTATTGGTGTGGTGCGTGCTGGAGGGCGGCGCGGGGGGGCTGGAAGGGCCCCCACGTCCAGCGGCCGCTCGTCGTCGTCGTCCCGGGGCTCCGAGCGCGCCGTCAGCAGCGCCTGCCTGCGGTACACGGACAAACTACTCGTGTTATCATTGCGAATTTTACTAACATATATGTGGGATTGGCGTGCATTGGGTCGATACCAGGGTAGGAATTTTGTAGTTGGCACCGCAGCAGCGCTCCACCAGCACTAGTACTTACTCAATGCACGCCATAGGGTTGGTAGGAACAACCTCACAAAAAGTCACAAAGAAATACTATTTAAACATAATTGCAACAAAGGTTATTTTATTTTTATGGTTCGCTCTGATACTGAAAACGATATGAAAATCTTAAATCTTGGTTTAAATTACATCCATAATTAAACTAATGTACTTATTTAAAGTCAAATTAATTAACTATTATTATTGCTACATAATACGCTGGTAATTAATTAATTAATTATTATGACTGCTTATTTTTTTGTAAGTCATTCATTTCGAATCTAAATATTCATTTACAAAAAAAAAACAACATTTCAACCTATTTCAACAGTCTTATGGTAACTATTCTTGGATTAAATGTAAAATCTTCAGTTAAAATATGTAGGGCGACTGTAGGAACAACATATAATTTTTCAAAGACCTAAGCCTCGCAAGATAAAGGAATACGTAACCTGTCCGTTAATGTTCCAAAAAAACAATAAACTAAAACCTTAATGCATTTTAATTTAATAAAAAGTCTTCCTTAACCCTAAAGAGCGTAAAGGGCAAATTGATAGGCGCGTTTGGGTCAAATTTCGTCGGTATCATTAGGAGATGATTAACCTTTCAGCGGTCGGGGGCCGTTGCGGCCCATTATCCCAAATGTCAACCGTTTGACACCCGCGCAAAGTGCAAACACTGTCATTTTAATTTTAATGTGGTGTTTAGTGATGCGCGTAAGTTTTATGTTCACCTCGTCGTAGTGCTGGCACTTTGCTTTCACATATTCACCGAAATATTTGCATGTATGAAACAGATGTTTCGTACATGTAAATTTATATTTCGGTGAACATTGTCTAGCAATATGCCTACCTACTATTTCATTTCTACCATGAGCGATGGAGATATCAATAGTTCAATGCGAATACACAACGCTAGTGCCACCATACGAGTAAAACCCGCGTCAAAGTTCGAGTACCTATCGTAACTGAAACTTAAAATCAATCAGGAAAAAGTTGATATTGTCGGACGTTTTTTTCTAAATTTGGTACGCTGGGTATTATCGGCGGTTACTCTCCTACAGATATGTATTCAAAGGATGATTTTTTTGAGGATAGTTGGTTACGAAAAGAATACTTCAGCAAAACACAAAACAAGTTAAATTGTCCTACTGAAATTCAAAATGTCAAATTTATTATGTAGTGTTCACAGAAACTATTTTTCCTTGATGATAAAATATTTAATTTCATTTGTAATGTTGACATCAGATATTCACTTTTTTGAATTTTTAAAGTAGGTAAGTAAATTGGATTTTTTATAATAACAAAACGTAACAACAAAACATTGAACTCACTTATTCAAATTTAACTTGCAAATTTTGAACTACCTAAACATACACACCTTTCTATACGACCTACATGTGAATCAAACAAAAGCTTTGCGGAAAAACTTCGGTAAAACCGGGTTCAAATGAATAAAACAGATTCTTTCAAACAAATTGTCATTTTAAAGCATTCTGCATGACAATGCACGCAGTTATTTGCCGGCAGTTGGGCAAAGGTTCACATGGTTTTAGGGGCCGTGGTTCCGCGGTAAATTATATTAAATCATCTCATTGTCGGCTGATAGAATTTAATTTGTGCCACCCTTAGCGTGTAGGGTTGGCGACGATCTAATATTTTAATTGGATTAAAATTCGTAGTTTTTATTTTGTTTATTTTGGGTCGGCGAGTCCTTATTGAGATTGTTATTGAAAAGTTGCGGAATCAAATTGTCGTTGGGATTCGGTATAGTAGGAAAGAAAGAAATCACATTTACTCACAACGACACAAAGCACAACAATATTATTAGAAATATTAGTAGTAGTAGTAGTAGTTGTAGTACTTTATATAGGAAACATGTAAAAAAACGAAAACGAAAACCCCATTGCGACCAGGTCAGTAGTATATTTGGTTAAAAAGAAAACTTCTTTTCTTAAGCCGTAATAAAAAGCCAGAACTAGGTATTAGTAGGCGAGAACCAGCATTTCGAATACTGTTTTTTTTATTCATTATTGTGTGGCAACCCTAAGTTAAACTGACAGCATTAGGGTGTTCGCGTTACAATGTAAACTCCACTCTGGCAGGGGTGGCTCGCCTTGTAATTTCACCGAATTTTTATCCCCGTTTAGTTCCCCTCTCTTTTTATTGATGCTCTGTAGTTCATCCCTAAAGCTCGGATGATGAATTTAAGGGATTCGATTATCTGTGGTTAGTAGAGTTGGGAATCAGGGGATCTTGAGATTTCATCCTGGCTGGAAAGTTCGTTGTTCAATTATTTAAAAAAACTTAGGGTTAGGTACTAAAGTCAGTAAACATGAAAACGTGTGCGTTGAGTTCTAATGATCCTAGAATAAACGAATCACTCAAGTAACTAACGGTTTGCAAACCTAAATTTGGTCTAAACCGAAATGGGAGGAAGGATAAATGAATGCTTACATTATATAGACGTACGTACCGTAAACTATATGCATACTAAATAGATCAGTCTGCTAACAGGAAGGTGATTATGTAAATATCAATTACTAGATTTGATCCACCACAAAAGAAAACACCCAAACATGGAAAATTAAATAAAAACATGTAAAAAGACTTCTGTTGGGTGGACCAGCCAGAGCACGTAACAAAAAAATATGACGAAAGTACCAAAATTTATTCAGCCAGCTCAAACATCATTTCACGTTAACGCATCCATTTTAATCCACACCGCGTATTCCACATGTGGAGCAAAATCTTTAATTCCCTCGCAAAACATTAAATTTTGCACCGGACGCGCTCGCCGCAGCCTCCGAATTAGAACGGATGAGCTAGATGCCGGAAGTTCTTTTTTCCAAAATGGCCGCTCCGGAAACGCGGGAAACGTGAGCGTTTTGACAAACGCCGCGCTCCGGGAAGGACACATGCCGCGCATATTTCATCATCCCTTTGTGTCTGTGGTCGCCGTGACGCGTTACGCTAACGGGCCGTGAACGGCCTTTGCCAAGATGTTGGTAATTAGGGACTGGATTCGAGCTTTGGATTTGTTGACGTGAGAATCATGAGGTGGACTTTCACTTGATTCTATTAAGGAACGACGCCATAAAAAACAGCATCTATTAATACAAAACATGTTTAATAAGTCGGGAATAAATATCAAGTCTCAAATAGTATAGGTACTTAACTAATTTCTCTGTCTAATAAAGTGCAATTAAGTTACCTTCTCAAACTATGTAGGTATCAATATCTGTTTTCAACTAATTGAACAGAATATGCTCTACCTAATTAGAAGATTTCTGGTGCTATATACTTTTGTCAGTATCCTGTAAGTGTAATGTGACTTGTGAAAAGTCTTTAACAGTCGAGTAGTACTATTTAACGTCTCGAAAACAGAGGATATTATAAAGTCTTTGCTACGATATGGATGGCTCTGGTCCTTCCCATAGGTAACGCACAAGGTAACTGAGGCCTGTTGTGAGAGGGCATCAAAACGTTGTCAACTACGAAATTCGGTTTCTAGCACCGCGATAACGAAGGCAAAGGGAATAAGCCACTATTCGCAAGTCGTCTAGTTTTACTGTCAATCCTCATACCACGTTCCACTCAGTCAGTTATAGGCATGCTATAAATCTGTGGCTGCATGGCCGCAGATTAGCAATATAATTTGTTCTAGTTCATTGATATGGACCACCGAGAAGTAAGGTCGCTTACCGCGGTGTGAAAGGCAAAGAGAAGCTACCACACTATTCGTAAGTCGTTGTAAAATTTCGCTGCCAATTGTCTACCCACGATCGCGAAACTCAATGTAGCGACGTATAGACTCTTGCACTAGTAATAGTCAATTTGTGCTGTATGGCCGATTAGCAGCAATATAATTTGTTTATAGTTCATTGATATGGACCTCCGAGTAGTAAGCTGGATTTCATAAATTTGTTACCTAGTTATTTCACTTAATATGTATGGCTGACTAGGGAAAATTGTCGTCTTGGTTGGTTTACGTGGGTGGGTGGTACCTACAGTGAGTTACTAAGTTTACCAACAGGTTTAGTCGCAAGCTTATAAACTTTAACCACCTCCCGCGTGCTATCGTAATTTGCGAGACAATGTTTGCAGCGAATTTAATAATTAGACTTAGAGTTAGTGCGGTAAACGTGAGCAAATCTGAACTTTTTGAAGTATTTCATACGGATATCGAATTGTTGCCAGTATTTTATGCTTCACCGTATTTAGAAATGTTTCAGACGTGGATTTGTTGTCTTTAGAATAACCAATAAGTTACAAAAAGTAGACTACGACGAACCGTTGCAAATCTTAAAGCTTGTTATAATTTTAGTTTAGGCACAAAAGTAAAATATTTAAGCATAACATTTGACATTATCATGCAGAAACGGCCACTTATGTATAATTAAGTAAATGAATCATTTTAATTCGCCATTCAATCATTATTTTTAAATACTGTAACTTAATAAAATATTTGTTAACGACTCATTGACATCAAACCAGAGACGTTATAATTAAAACAGCTTCAATTGTTATCAATGGCTCAATAAGTCCCGTTCACCAGATCCGCAAGCCAAAGAACCCATAATTCGATTTACCTATTCATCAAAAGAGCGGTTAATCGAGTTCGCTCGAATTTAAAATACGTTCGCGGAAGCAACCTATCCTACGGCGAGTAAATTACACCGTGAAAAAAAGCAGAGCTGATTTTATCGCGGAAATCCAATTTTCTCCCTTGCACGCTAAAGACGGAAAAAAAGCGCCAAGTCGAATGACTCCACCATTTTGAGCCGTTACCCGCTATGTTTAAACTCGGTACACGAATAAGGAGGCGCCGGATTGGTTTAATTTGAATTTCGAACGGCGCCGGGCGTGTTGGCGGCGCAGCGTTCGGAAATGGCGGCACTCTTGCTCTAATTAATTCGAGAGATTCCCGGATAGGACGCTAATTTCGTTAGTGTTAACTTTAGTTTAACAGCCGGCGGTTTTTGCCTTCATTAATCTTACACTTGGCTTTTAGTTGCGGGCGCCACCTACCGAGTGAATTATAATTGAATTGCTATTACGGTAAATGTGTTTTCTAATTCGGAGCCCCTCGTTTAGTATCTAATCTATGCGTGGCGTATATCTTTATCTTATAAATTATCCTATTTACTCTTTTTCACGACCAACAGTCGTCTATAGTGGCTTAGCGTGATTATGTCAGTCTCATCAAAAAGGTTCTTCTTTTTCTAAATTTTTTTGTTTGTTAATTATAATAAAATAATGGAACGGAGTGGTTGATCATCCACCTTTTGCAACGTTATTTTTATAATTGTATTGTATTAAATTATATTAGTTAATTACAAGAAGTTAGGGTTAGATACTTACTTTTTCTCTCGTTTCCCCGCTCCAGTATCCCTGAAGCCTTTGGCAAACGGGTTGTTGTCGATTTTCAACTGCGTTATCTGAAAATAATTAATTATTTAAAGCACAATGAAGTGCAGTATTTACAACTTAAAACTTAACTTATACATTAGTAAAATGTTAATGTCGCTCGGTTTTCTTCGTTTTCCTGAACATTCAAATCAGAAAGAAGAAAAAGAAAACCGTTATTTTGTTTCGAGTGCCGAACGACATATTAGCAAACTAGTTTAAGGTAGGTACTTAGTAAATGTAGAATATAATAAATGATTGTCCGAATTGCCTGGGTGGTAAAGGAAGTTGAGTGAATTCACAATTTCACATTCAGTTCATAAACTTGACTTAAAAGTTCTTAAACTATCAATTCGATTGATTTTTAATATCACATCACTCGAAAATACCATTCCAAAATAGCGTGGTAGCACACGCAATGAACACATAAAATGTTCGCCACGCTTCTGACCGCCTTACAGTCCGCTTGCATCACAGATGTTTGCCATTTTTCCATGTATTGTTGAGTAATTTAGTTTCAAAAACATGTACTCAAATCAGTTTTATTTCAGAAAAGTGTTTTTTGTTAGTGATAACTTATTCGATGTTAGTTACGATCAATAATAGAAAACTATATTGAACAGTTAATACAAACTTCATTAGGTGACTAAGACTAACATGCTTCTCTTCTCTCCGTTTCGCCAGAGATATGCGGAGCGAAGCTCAGAACATGTATGATATCCACTATCCACCAGTTGAAATCTTTTATTTTCATAGCTTAACTTGGATTTGGTGGTTTATCTACTTTGCATATCTCTGGAGAAAGGTCTTATGCATCTTTTAACGAACTAACCTTTTCATTCTGATAGGCAGTGACAGCGATGAACTCCGTCTCTTTGAACACGTAGGTCCTGAAGGTGGAGTACGGCAGCTTCAAGATGTCGTTGGCACGGACCAGATGGAACCGCGGCTGGTACTTGTGCATCGAGTTCAGGATCGTCTGCGTGACACACTTCAAACAGCTTAGGAACTTGATCGGAAGCCTTATGATCGCCAGCTTTTGGTGGCATTAGGGAAGTTGGTGTTAAAAGAGTAAGGTGAAAGCAATGAATGGAACAATACAAAGTTATATGTATTGTGTAAATACAATGTTCCCCAGTTTATGTAAAATGGAGAAAAAAGTTTGTATCGTGGGTGATTTTGTGTGAAGTATAAGTTAGCACTTAGTAATTTTAGCGTTTATTACATTATCCAATTTTTAGAATTTCTAACTTGGAACAGTTAGGATCCTAAATTGGTAGCTAGTGATCATATCACACTAAATTGAATCCTAAATCGTATAAAATCTGTACGTACTATAGACGATGCAGTGTTGAAAAAGTATCGTATTGGGATGCACGTTTTGATCAATGGTTTTTAGGTTGTCAAATTTTTTTCTTTAATGTTTTCAGAGTTGCGTTAGTATCGTATTTTTTATATATTTTTAATAATACTTTAAATCCCTCATCCCGCATGGGCTTGTTAAAATATTTTTTATCACTTTTGTTGCATAGATAAGGCATTTCTCGGTACATTTCTATAATCTGTATTAATATTAATAGCAATGTTATTGCTTCTTTCTCGGTGGACAATGCTGCCGCTTCCAAAATAGACGGCAATTTGTAGGACGCACCGCGCGTAGATCTGACGTCCACCTCGTTCAAAGCGGTGGTGCCGACTGGGTATTGTTCTGAAATTGCAGTGCCGCGATTACACTATCCTAAATCGTAAACAATTTAGGAAGCAGAGAGATTGGAATCTCAATTTTAGGTAAATCGGATCCGATCTGTTCTAACTGTGATTACATCTTCCTATGTCCTAATTAGAGTTCCTAAAAATCGGATAGTGTAATAAGCCCTTTATATATAGTTAAATTGATACGATTTTGATCAGGTCAGTTTAGAGGTACTCGTAATGTCTTATACTTAAAATAATAATGTTATCACGAAAGCCATAGTGGCTTCTTAATGCACATCCGAATAAAAAAAAATTGAGGTTTTCTCGTCAAGACGGCATCGCAATAACACTCGAAAACCCAATCGCTCCAAAATAAGCTGTTTCTGTGTGGCATACTTGCATCATAGGATTCGAAATATCAAGATGAAAAGTTGTCTTATTAACATGCATTCATTCAATTTATAAAATTAAAGATATCCTCCAATTACGGCTTGTGATTGATTGCTCGCACAAGAAGTTAAAGCTGTGCCATTAACCGGTGACCGGTATGGCAGAGGGCGTGTACTGTAATTGCCATACAACCTGTTTGCAGGTCTCTATATACTATAAGTATATAAGGTGCTCACAAATTAGGTACCAATATTTTTACAGCTGATAGTACTCGTCTCTAGGAGTAGACTTAAGTATAAAATATGTAAAAGTTTATGTTACTTTTTTAAAATAATTAGAGAATCAACTTTACTGCGTAAAAACACCCTGTTAATGAGATAATTAATAGTCAGTGTATAAAACTTCTTTGACTGTCTTGACTGTCACGAGTAACTGGCCACTTCACTTAGATACATAAATGTCAAAGTCACGTAATGCTTACTATAAGTTTTCCCGCCAATCGTTGACGGTTATGACAAACGACGGTTCACTTGACAGAATGTGTTCTAATATCTTCTTTGATCTAATTTAACGTCTCTTAAAATATTGGTAAGTACTTAATTTGCTAGCACCCTGTATAACCAAGTTTATTGGCAATGGCGGGTCAAGACGCAAATTAGACAGCAAGATCGATTTAACTTGGATCTCTTCTCGCACCTGGCATGAAAGATCATTGGGAAAGACAAATTAAAACAGTACTTAAATGTTTTATTTGGTGACGCCGTAGGTATAATTCGCATCGCTCTCTTTCGGTTACTTTCATTAGCTAATATACCTACCTCAAGAAAATAATTGTGAATTTAGTTTATTGTCACCATCGATAGTCAAAGAACCCAGGGTGGAACCTTTTCGCTACAAATGCTGTGTTGATGTTCTATACATCTGCCATAGAAATCATCGCGATTATGATTGTAAAAAAGATTGTGAACACAGTCTTCTTAATCGCTTATTAATTACTGTTAATTATTTTTCTCATTATTGTGTTTACTTTTAGTGTGCTGTTCTTACTGTGTTGGTGTGCAATAAAGAGTTATTGTATTGTATTGACAGCAGGAAAACTTAAAAAAAGGACGCAAGAAGCGATCTAATTTGAATACTGAATACAATATTATGTGATGAGTACTGATCTACCGCGTGACCTTGAATCGTTGAACAACTCAAGTCTGCACCTACTTAGTTGTTATTAGAACAAGTGACGATAATACTTAGTTATTGTCCTCAGCAAAAACCCGAAGAGGGTAAGAGGGTGACAAAAAATCGAAACCGTCGAACAAAAAAGTGAGAAACGATGTGTTAACCGAACAAAAACGATGTGTTGAAGTACTGTGTTCTATTAAACCTTTCAATTTTTATCGACTGCCTATCAATAAAAAACGAAAGAGCAACAGTCGCTGTTAACATGACGACTCTATCCACACGCTCTACTGGACTGCACATGAAAAAAATGCGAAAAAAGCCAACTCCACACCTTTTTCAAGTGCACAATTACACGATACTTTTTTTAAATTAATTACAGTGTTTAAGGCCGGCCATTCATCATGGAAAGGTGAAGGGAGGACCAATTATTTTGACGTACGGCGTAATCGGCGGTGTCAGGGAATGGCAGGGTGGTAATTGAAATATCGTGGTTAATTTGGTTTTGCTGTTCTTTACATTGATGGTATTGTCATGAGAGAATTATTCGGGGTTCTGAGCATTTTTTTGCATCCTCCTAAGTCTTGGCTTTTATTAATCAGGATATAGAGTATTTAAACTATCTGATCAATACAAAAAAAGGGATTGCTTAAAAACAGTTTTTTTATTTAGAAAATTTTTAGACTGTTATTTCCATAGTTTAGTTAGAGCTAAACAATTTCAGACACACATGCATTAAAAAAAAACCAGATCGCCAACTGCTAGGCACCCCGCACCCACCCCACATTATCATTAAAGGTCATTATCGCGTACCCTGTTGAATGTTACATGAGCCGATCGCGATCTCATTGCAATGCAGCGTTCATAGGAAACTAGCCCTAATTGCCTCATAACAACTGCAATTTGCTATCGAATTACTTGAATTTCTAATTTTATTGATCGAGTTTTATTGTCACTTTTTTCTATGGATGCCTTTAATTTGTGCTAAAGCTATGTTTTTTGCACATTGAGGGCAAAAACTCATCTAATTCAACAACTTTTTAGAAAAGTTTTTCATTAACATTGTTAGGTTAGGGTAGAGTTGCGTCAATTTAATTTACTTAGAATAGGAGCTCCGCGAAGTGAAGCTCCGTCGGCTCACACTCATAACCGGTGGTTTACTAACTTTTTTTGATCATTACCATCCCATCATAACGTATTAAAATACCGCTTAACCTCAAACTTTTCTTATAAAATATTCAACCCTAGGTAAGAATATGAAAGAAATTGTCCAAACTCCCTGGTTTTCGTGGTAATGATCGGGAAGGGTCACAATTGCCGAATATTAGCCGACCCCGGGAAATTAGGGTTCACGTAATCCTTGTCATGTATATGTTATGATATCGTGCGGTTTTAGGGTTACCCAATGCAAGGGTGAGAGGACTTAAGTTGGGCAGTTTTTTAACAAGCTTTTATTTAACTTGTGTAAGTTTGCTTGTTTGCATAGTAAAACTGCACCTGGATAGATTTTTTTGAAAAAAAAATGCTTCTATTAGCATAAAATACCTGCCTAAAATTTACGGCTGTCCCTATCTCTTAAGTAAAAACACAAATCGACCGTTAAGCCTTTCAACTTTTTTTTTGAGAATTATTTACTAGTGGGTACATATTCTACCCAAATTCCAAAGAAATTACTTGGCAAAATAATTACAGCCAGGGCTAGTTTTACTATAGTAGACCAATCAGACCCTTTGTAAACTATATTTTGACCAACTCCTGTTATCGAATTAAGCTGTAATTAGTAGTAAAAATCTGGTAGCCTGTTTTTCTACCCTTGAATATTTTTCTTGTGTCCGGATGATTTAGTCTTAATATTTCGTATAACTTTGCAATCAAAATCTCAAATTCAAAAGTCCACCATGGCTCATAAACCTAGTCCATATATTTCAACAAACCAGTCCACATTGTACGAACCAACATTCGAATACAATCCCTATCTAGAACATCTAGACACATTGTAGTCCTAGGTCTCTCGCATTCTTGTTGCAAAAATGCGTTTGTATGCAAAATATATATTAATATTCAGTTACGCTTCCTCTCGTGCATAACAAGTAAAACTATCCTAATTGTTTTGCATGAGGTCGTGATAAATCAATATTCAGCAAGCTTTTCATTTTGTTGCACATTATATAGAATTAATTAGGTTAGTTTTAGGTAAAAGATACTCATACTCGTACGTTTTAGTACTAAATATTTGTACTAATCTCACATTTACTATACCTACATCGTTAAATATGGTTATGCAAAAGAATTATAAGTTTTTGTTAAAAATTAGATTTTGAACACGTTTTCTGCTGACTGTACTTATGTTGACTGTAGGTACTTGCATTGTCATCTTACCTACATAATTATTCGCTATCTATCAAACTTAGTCACGAAATTCGACTTAGAAGGTTTTAAATACAAAAGTTCGTAACATTGCAGATTAATAGAAGCTTGTATATTTAGAAAAATATTCTAAATAAATTCAGATTTGTGTTCTAATTTAAAATTAACTGAAGCTTCAGAAGGTCAATTTAATATGCGTTTGAAAGGAGAGCCAAAGTGATTGTAACTAAACAAATGTTTTATTGACTAATTGTATCTCCCCCATACAAATCACGGCGCTTGATTACTTTAAATTGTTTTTAATTTTGTTAAATGATTTGATTACGGCTTCCTGTAATTTGAGTCGCTTATATTTTTTCAGCATGTGTTTGGAATAGAGCGTTTCTAGCCACTGATAAAACACGAATTTTGAATGGACCCATACAGATTGTGAGTGCAGATCCTTTCTATCAATTGAAGGTTTCCTATGTGCTTTGCGGGAACATCAAAACAAGTGACTAAAGAGAGTTGAAAAACCACTACCTTTTTAGTTAGAATTGGATCCTAACTTTTGGCCGAAAATATTTTCCCCAAATTATTCTTTTCCAGCTATTTCCTATGGAGGAACGATTTTTATTCTTAAACCAACTAAAAGAGCACATTGCAGATTTAGAAGTAGGTACCTACTTTAAGGTTGATATTACAAAAAAACGAGAGATATTTAAAGAAAGAAAGAAACAAACTTTACATCTCTACAGCGACGAAAAGCCTCATGTCTATTTTATATTATCACAGATAATCAAACATAAACACGTTATAATAACTCTATCGGACACGAAACACGTCACAACACCATAGACCACCGTCTAAATGACATAACTTTTTTTTTCACTAACGAAGCGGCGAGACTCTGACGATACCATTCCAGCCAGTTACATTAAAATATAAATAATTACAGTTGTATCGAGTCGAGTTTAATTGTTGGACTTTTATTCATCCGTCCAATTTCTTTATTTTACGGCAAGACAACATATTAAAATGTAAATCGGACGGTGTGGTGGTCCGGCGGCGTTATCGATGCTAGTGTATCGATTAATTAAAAAAACATTCGATACTTGCGGATAACGGACTGGGTCTTGTTGATTAACAGTGTTTGTTGATTAATGATTTATCACATTAGCTGTTTTCGAAGTTTCACTAACTTAACTTCGCCGATAAACTAAGGTTACCAACATAGCTCGAAGAATATGCATTTTGAAGTGGCAATGAGCGGGCCATATCACTTGATGAGCAGACCCTTGGGGGCGAAAGATTCTCGTGTGACGACCTCGAACCGGAAAGCGAGGCGGGCGTGGTAGTAGGTGGACTGACGATAATCCGAGAGTTGAGTCGTCCATTGTGGCGTTCTAAGGGGGAGGCATTTGTTTAACAGTAGAAGCTTCCTGCTGATGATGATGATGGTGGTGGTGGTGGTCACCGTTGCAAATAAATTATAGAGATAAATGAAGAAAAAAATAATTCTGACAGTTTTTCCAGTTAGCCGCTTTTCGCAATTATCAACATAACCTAAAATCCTTATACTTCTTCTAATGGTTGATATCGATAGCAAATCTCGACACCCTTCCAGCCCTACGCCCATTAGTTAGATTACAATAACAAGCGAGAGATGGCGCCAGTCGGCGCTTCACTCGCCGATACTTTCGATACGCTCGGTCCATAAACGAATTAGAAGTTTTTTTTTTAATTAAGATGACGTGAGGTAAGTCAGATGTTCTGATGAGATCAGCTTCTCTAGAATAAAGTTGATGTGGGATTAAAAATTGCTTCTTTTTACTGAAGAAGTTAGTACTTAATTAAAGTCTTGCAAAAAATACATCATTGTTTTCTTACAATCAGTCTGTTTGTTTCTGTGACACGTTTAATATTTCTATGAAGTGTGTGCTCTTGTAGTTTTAATTTATTCGGTGGGTATGTTCACAGTAAAGCTTCTAAGGTGATATTCCAATTCCGCGAAATTTCGATATACCTACGAGGTCAGAAACCTATCGGAATTCCTGTTTAAAGTCAGTAATTGCACATTATGTCAACTAAAAACCTCCGAAACACTTGTACATAAGCTTTAGACATTTAAGTTTTTGAAAAAATCATTTTACTTTCTTTAAAAGTTGGTCACAAGTTTTTAAATATTTCATTACTTCTTTACTAGTCCCCGTTAGTTCCGCTATCGCCCGATAGATGGCGCTACTCGTCTTGAAAGTCTTGTCTTGAAAGATCGCAAATTTCTAGTAGCACTGTTCGAGTATACCTATAATCATCCCCCATTTAATCTAATTAAAAGCTTTGTCAGCGTCGAAATTCATACTCCTCGACTAGCAGTCGCACCACACTATCAGTTCAGCGTTAAATACATCCAAAGAATTGCAAAATTTCTGATTTAAATGTCATGCTGACACCCCATTAAAATACATATAATCATCTCCCCCCCCCTTAATCTAATTAAAGCTTTGTCGGCGTAGAAAATCGCACTCAAGTGCGGTATCAGATCTGACTTGAGTGTGCCTATGAACAACCGATCGCCACCGATACACGCGCCGCCCCACATTCGCTAATTCTCGCCATAACTTCATATCTCGGCGGCGGTCCCGACGGAAATGCAACCCTCTCGCTCTCACCTAGAGAAACCACTGTTTGTTTTTCCTTTTAGATCCTTTCAAATCTTATTTTGGATTTATTCCATGGGCGGGGTGCAGTTGTCGCATGCTCTCTCTCCCACTTGCACTTGCAGCGCACCGCTTGCTTTTTTAAATTTAATTCGCGGAACAGCATCGAAACGTGATTCGAGTGTGTAGGAAAAGTTTTTATTGCAATTGAGAATTCGGAGAAGCTACGACAGGATTTTAGCAAAGCGAGGTCGAAATTCGAATCGAATTCGAATATGAGCAATTGTAATGGCGCTCCGGAGCGTCTGTTTCGAAGTTTAAAAGAAACGGCTTGTAAAGAATCCGCTCTTATTGGAATCAGTTTATTTTCTACTAAGTAAAGCACAGAATGCAGGAGTATTTGAAGTTGTTTTTATGACTTCTAACTGGACCCTGTTATGCAATAGTGTGTCAACCCTGATTAATTCTGCAATACAATGTCAACCCTTAGAAAATAATTTTATCAGTTGACATTGTATTTCAAAATGACAGTGGGTTGATTCAGTACTTATTGCAAAACAACGTCCACTGTAGTTTAACAATAGTGCGAAATTTGATTATCGAAATGAAACATAGATGGCGCCTCTATCCTTAGATAGGTACCGGTCGGTACCGATACCGATGTTTTGTTTGTCTTATAAACTTTTTGTAAAACATTGTATCTCTGATTAACTTGTACTGCAAATTATTGCAAAAATTATTTTATCTTAATATACCTGGGACTTCGTCACGAAGATTTATTAGTTTAATTAGTTCAGAGCCTTCGGATACGGAACTCTAAAAACACACGGCCCTAGAGTAAAATTAAAAACAATAAATAAAACAGAGGAAGCCGCCGTTAGCCTACTTCAGTTAAAGTGTAAAAGAACAAAAACCAGTGAGCCGTTTGCCGACAGATTACGTTGGGCAGAGGAGCCGCTCGGCTAATATTTGCGCTCACTGTTGACACGCAAACCGCCTTAGCTGGAGTCAACAGAAGGGTTCACTAATGCCCTTTTTACCACAAAAAAGGTTAGGCAAATATTGGGGCAAAAGCGAGTCAAATCATCGACTCTTAATCAACGGTTTTAAATTGAAGAACACTATAATCCTGTCAAGCCCACAGAACTAATGAGAGAACTAAAAACTTCACACGAGATAAAATCGCGAGGCAACTACACTATATAGCTTAAAAGCCAGCTATTTATTTTCCTACCTCAGTTTGAAACAAAGTTGAAGAGAATCTACTTAAAAAATAATTACAACTGTACTGGCGAGTAAAATCTCTGCAAACATCAAATTTCATGGAAATTTCGCAAAATTTGCTCGTACTCCTTATCTACTTCATAAAGAGAGCTTTAATGTAACATTTCAGCGTCGGAAGGTTTGGGCTGAGCGTTGAAGAATTACTTAAACTAGGGAAATGCTTTAAGCTCAAACTGCTGTCAGCGATAAATAATACATTCCCTAGCTGGACAAAATCCTGCTAGCTTAAACGCTGCAACTCGAGTTAGATTATTTTGTTCAGATCATCTCAGACCTTACGCGCTACTCGCACAAACCTTACAACAGCTCACTTGACATAGCCAGATGCCGATTTACTTAGCAATATGTCCTTCATTTGGCTGTGAAAATAGTGTAGTTCATTGATGTAGATTCTGTAGTAACGCCTGAACCAATCAATTAGGTATGTACTTTATTTAGGAATAAGCAATACTTTTACCTCGTATTATACTGGAATCTTTTGAAATCTGTTTCTGTTTTTCTGTTTTGAAAAAACCTTAAATGTCATGCATAAATGTTGCACTTTCTTTCTTACAAATGTAAAAGATATCACAACCTTTAGGTACACGGATTTTTTTTACCTATTGACCGTTAAATTTCTAGAAAGTAACTATGACGTCACAAATTGTATCATCCATCTATCTAGTGACGTCACACCGCTGGAACAATCGCAAGTGCACAAACCATTAGCGATTAACGAGCGATCGGCCAGCGGGCGGGCACTAAATTAAAATAAATATTTGCAGCGCCCGCGCAGGCTTTTAAGTCGCCGACACAGGTGCCGCGGTACAGGCACGCACGACACTTTTAAATGCTGAGAAGATTTAGATGTACTCGTACTGTTATAATTTTCTAAGGTACACGTCAAAAAAAATCTATGAACTTGAGCTTGATGTGACTATGAGTTCATGGCACACTGTAGCAATTCTTGTTTACAAGAAGTTGGGCTTTATGAGGTTATAAAAGAGGATGATGGATAAGTCAATGAGTACCAGAAGAAGCAACACCAGAGAATGACAGATGCGTAAACCTAGATAGCTAACATGGAATACCTACGATATTTCACTAGCGGAGATAAGAGATAGATTATGATTACAGAGAATGAAATTTACGTGTGTGTGCTGCTCGAAGCGTTTGGCTACGTATGTTTTTCGCTCGTTTTGTGCGCATACGATGTATCCCTTTACTCATAAAATGATTGCGTGGAATTAATTTAATCATTTTTTAAGCTTAAAGTCACTCAGAGGGCTATGGAGAGGTCTATGCTCGGGGTTTCTCTGCGGTATAGAATCAGAAATGATGATATCCGCAGTAGAACTAAGGCTAACGACATAGCCTGAAGAATTGCGAAACTGAAGTGGCAGTGGGCGGGGCACTTTGCTCGCAGGACTGATGGCCGATGGGGTCAGAAGGTTCTCGAATGGCGTCCGCAGCCTGAGAGACGAGCTGTTGATAGGTCTTCAACAAGATGTTTATGATCGCGGGATCGCGTTGGATGCGGAAAGCACAAGACCGGTCTGAGTGGAGAGCCTTGGGGGAGGCCTATCCTATGTCCAACAGTGGAAGACGGCTGACATGATGATTATGATTATTCATTATTTTAAGCCCAGTAGTTGTATGGTGATGAGGGGTGGAGAAAGGTAAATTTTCGCTTATTTTCTTAAATAACTTAAACACTATTTATCTCATATTAATAAAAGAAAAAATATTTTAGATTATAACGAGCACTCTCATTTGATATGTCACACGATAGGTATAGCGATATTTTTTATATTTTAATTCTAATTTATCCTTCAAACGGACTCCACTTGATAAGTTAACGACAGGATATTAACATTAGCGTATCATAAGAATACTGTAACTTTTGGTGATGTGAAGTCAAATAGCTAAATGCTTGTCAACAGTTATTTTACTAGAAAGATTGAAGGAACCACCGAACCAACATGTCTTGATTAATAAGTATATATCCAATTTATATTGTACTAGATACAACAGTTAAAATCTTAAAAAAATTGAAATGCATGAAGTGTGATGCGCCTATTTCTACGCTTCACTGTACTGTCTGATATGACATAATAATTATGATACTACCCGTTTATCTATTTATAAATATGTGTTTCAACGTAAAGAAGCATGATTTAGATTAAGAGCAGATATTATTTGTTTAATAATATAATTTTCGCATCAGTTAACTTGATTTATAATGAGTGTAAACTCCCGCTTTACAAATGGAACACAATTGAAAATTGATTTAAGCGCCATCTCTCTTTTAGTTACCGAAACGTACGACTTTTATGCAATACTGTACAGGATTACGCGCGCAAATCGGAGTAATATCGATTTTATTACGATACCCAATCGGAAGTTACGATTGCGCTAAGCTCCTGCTAATGGTACGAGTTTGACAACTTTATGTGTTTTTATTTATAATTAAGCCCGCCCAAGCAATCCTCACTTAGATATGTGTTATAATGAACTTTAATTTATTGGATCGGACATTGCTTCGTGGAAGTTTGTTTCATAGTCAGTGACTTTTTCTTGCTGTTCTCTGCTTGGAAACTCAAATAAACTGCAGATATGCCGTAATCGAACGCGAATACGAAAGATTACGTTGTATAATATAAAAAAAATATGCAATGAAATGCAAAGGACGAGATTTTAACCACATTTGTTTATTTTTTATATTGGATCTATTATTTACTTAGACTGCACTTTCACATTTTTCGGCTCGTTATGAATGCACGGGTTTTTTTTTGTTTTGGCATTGGTTTCAATAAGTTACCTTTGCAATAACCCACTTTTTGAACATTGTCTTCGTTTTTGACCGAACTATGAAAATAAACACATAATGTCTTTTTAGTCTCGCGCTTTTAGCTCACTTGTTATTTCTATTCCTTTGGTTCTGTGGGCATACGCAGATAGCTTACTTAACTGACTATTCATTCCATTATTCCACTATTACTAGTAGTATATCCGAAGCTGCATAGTGTTAATTGGTTTTGTGTGTCGTTCAACTCGCACATATCAGTTTCAGTAACTCGAAGCTCGCCTACTGTTTGTTCAAGTCGCGGCCTATCGACACTTCTGTACAGAGTCTCGTTACCCGTACCTCAAACAGCTTTGTTTTAATTTACTCAGGTTTTTAATTTAATGGTGCTTTCCGGTATTTAGGTTTTGATTTTTTTATACATTTATAGGAAAGAGTAAACTTAAAAGCATTTTTTTCCATCACGAAGTACACAAACCTACATTTAGGTACACGAAATATGAAAAATACACTATTCTAGTGAATACGAAAACCGTATACCTATACATAGTCTGTGGAATGATTAAGTTTACAGAACTTTAGAATAAAACAATTTTTAACCCCCAACGCATAGAGGGGTGTTATGTATAAGTTTGACCGCTATGTCTGTCTGTCTGTCTGTGGCCCCGTTGCTCTTAAACGGGTGGACCGATTTGAATGCGGTTTTTTTTTATTTGAAATCAAGTTATCTAAGGATGGTTCTTAAACATGTTTAATCAAAATCAGTTCAGCCGTTTTTGAGATATTGAACTTTGCAGTGACAAAGTCGGGATTTTTCCAACTTTTTGCTGGTTACATTCTATAGGTAAGCCGCTAAAAGCTCTTTAACACGTCACTTGTTTATATACTGATTTCTAGCGTCAAATCGAAAATGAGTCAACCCTATAACTTGACTACCATTATCGGATATCGAGTCACACACTGCTCCGGTTCCCAAAAATAATAGAAATCGTCTTAATAGCCTCATTATTTACCCTTTTGTTTATGAAGTATCCTTCTTTATGACTTCCTGTTTTTTAACCTTAAGACTTTCACGAGCTTACCTTACCTGCATGAAGTTGAAGGTGAAAATAGAGTTTTACTCTGTGTTGAAGCTACCTTACATAAACCTTCATACGACTTGAAACATTTGAGATTGTTTATTAAAAAGAGAGATGGGGACCTAGATTTTAGTAGATAGTTAGTTGTGCAGGATAAAATGAGACAAAACGTTGCATAATTTATATATTTGGTATAGGGAGTTTGCCAGTTTGATCTCCATTTTTGCCTAAAAAGTGTAATTTCATGCTTAAATTAAACCGCGCAATGTAATTATGTAAACTATCGCGGAATTCGTATACATTGAAGCGACCGAGGACAAAAGTAGACTGAAGTGTGGGGTGTCAGTGTCACATCGTTTGCTAACACGACACACTTGCTGTTTTAGAGCTTGGTCTTGATTTTGTTTTGGCTTTACACTTACCGTTTGCGATGATAAGTAGGTGTGACAGGTATATTTGCGTAGTTAAGTGAGTAAAGGTGCGGCCAAACCGCTGCTTAAAAAAGCACGGAATCGCAGTGACGCACTGTATGCGCACCGTTTTTATCGCATGCTCCCATCCCATCCATCCATTGAGGTATCCCATCTTAGGCCTCTAGGTTGGCAACGCATCTGCAATACCCCTGGTATTGCAGATGTTTATGGGCGGTGGTGATCTCTTACCATCAGGCGTACCCACTTGCTCGTTTGCCATCCAGATGAATAAAAAAAAATGCTCTCCACACCGCTGCTTAAAATACGAAAGGTGACAATAGATAGTTACTTTCGGATTTTGTAATATTTGTAAGGATTACGGCCTTCGTCAATTCAAGTAGGTAACTAAAACAAAATGGCGTTGATGGCAGAGATTCCAAGGAGACAATTTGGAATGTAAAAATCCAACATGACTGTTAACAGTCCCTCGTAACTCATACAAGTAATTGTTAAGTGTGTGAGAAACATTTAATTAGTAGAAGATTCCATCCGAACCAATGCGGTTGCAAACACTTGTATTAACGCGTAATAAAGACCAATTTGTTTTAATCCAAGTGCACGGGAATTCAGTAATTACTCGTCCAGTTTTTGCGTTGTTACGCGCGAAAAGGTCTATTAAGACTTTTCTGAGGGAAAATGCGATGTGAGAGTTTTACTTAGAAAAATACGGCTGGAAGTGTAAAAAGATAATTTATAGTTCATTAAGTTAGGCGTTAATGATATCGAAATTATAAAAGATAAATATATATCGCTAGCTTTGAAAAAATCTAGTCTGAAAGCTTTTTCTTTAATATAAATTAATTAACTTAAAATTTATACGAAATTGCGATTGCTGAACCAAATCAGAATAAAACAGTCGATGTTATCAGTGAGTATCTACACGAAATATAGAGACAAAAATAAAATTTCCCCTTTTAAGGGTTAATAAAAAAAAACATAGGATGGTCTCAGTAGTAAACAGCACCAATATCTGACACAACAAAGCGTACACAATTATCTGATACGACTCTTTTTCTAGGGCCGGTAGGACGTGTCAGATATTTTTGCACGCTCCGCTGTGGCAGATATTAATGCAGGTGATCGTACAATTATAGCCTGACCAAAAACTGTTCAGGCTTTACCTATAAATACTTACACCTATTTATGAACCCAAGCAGACTATTTTTGAAATAAATCCATTATCTGTTAGAAGTAAGAAACAAACAATTTTCTATCAAAAAAACTCCAAGCCGGTTCTTATTGAAAAAAAAATTGAAAACTGCAAATATTCTCCCAACCAAGACTGCGGCTCAAGCTATTGCAATTTAGAATCTAACACGCAGTTTTTAAATGCATCATAGCTTGCTCTATCCTCCCCAGTAATTTCTCTAAGGGAAATCTTACTTATAGTAAAGTAATGGTTTTAAACTATAAAACCTTTTATCCTAGACGAACTTGAGTATAGCTCAAGTACTAAATCATCCTAGCATTATTACAACAACTATTCACATAGATCCCTCGGCACAAGTTATTTCTTTGAAAGAACGGATCTGTTATACTGGATATTGTTAGTGCCAACGTGCGCCATAATTACTGGTGGCGGCGCCACTATCTTTGTAAGCTTTGCTCTACATTTTAATGCGCGCTTCGTCCATCAATTCCATTATGAAGGCAAAATGTTTACATATATTTAAATGGATGAGGAAAGTATAAAGAAATTAAACGTCAAAGGAATTACATATTCTGACTTACCACAGGAAAGCTTGCAGGGGGCGCCACTGATGTGTTTTAAATAGCAATCTTTTGTGTTCAAGTGGCTTGTTGAACACATAGCTTTACTATTGATTCGTATACGTTCAATCTATCAGGTTACCTTTTTTTAAACATTACCCATATCAATAAGCTAATTAATTTTGGTTCCTTTGCTTACAACAATATTTTTTAGTTGAACAAGCTGTGAACGTAAATTGCCTTATAACTGGCGCCTCATCAATGCATTGCTACAATAAAAAATAGTTTCCTTTGTAGATCGTAATAGTTAATTTATACGACCTTTAACTAAGGGCCCATAAAACTTTACAAGCAGCGCCACCTGTTGCCGAATAGTTGAACTAAAGCTTATGCGTGCGCGCAAGAATAAATTAATAGTATCTTTAATTAATTAATTCTCATTTTCATTATTTAAATCTCTAAGTTATATTCAAATAGCTTATAATATGATCGGCACGTAACTAGTTTTAAGTAATGTTGTTTAGACAAGTGGCCACCAAGTTTCTTGCGGCATTTTGAGTTCTAAACTGTACTGGTTCTGCTCCGTCGCTTCATACAATGTACTTCCCCAGCGCTAACGTTGAAACGTAGTGATTCTAAAAACGATTATATTTCTACACTTAGGTACAGTCGCTATCACATATTTCGGATCGGCCAAGGTGATCAAAAATTTCGGCACATGCACCCTATTATTA
The DNA here is from genome assembly GCF_025370935.1 of Choristoneura fumiferana. Taxonomy (NCBI): domain Eukaryota; kingdom Metazoa; phylum Arthropoda; class Insecta; order Lepidoptera; family Tortricidae; genus Choristoneura; species Choristoneura fumiferana. The sequence goes on from NC_133480.1 coordinate 6,894,685, forward strand.
AGGTATTAGAGTTCATGTTTCGATATTTTTGATCACTGGCCGCTCCGAAATAACTGATGGCGATTGTACATAACATCGGATATTTCAGTTTTGCAAGGGAACTCCCACGGGCGAAAGAGGAGGGAAGGGGGAGGTAATTGATTGGCATCATGATTGATAAGGTAGCTTTTAAGTATTTTATAGAGTTAGTAAAATACAACTAGAGTGAAATTTAAAAGGAGTCTTAAATTTAGAAGGAATTTTAAAGGTGACGCGTTTATAACCGAACTGTAAATGAAATAGATGAAACAATATTTGGACAAACTATATCTTACTTTTACTACGAGTGTATTACCTACATTTATGTGAAAATAAAAAGATACATAGGTACTTATAATAGTTATAATACTAGCGTGGCCGTACGAGTTTTTCTAACGTTAGATACCTTAAATCTCTTGCTAGTAATCATTTGCATCCCGAGGGAACTTTCCATTTTGCCCTTTCTTTTTAACCCCCGACGCAAAAAGAGGGCTGTTATAAGTTTGACCGCTATGTGTGTCTGTATTTGTGCCTGTCTGTGGCACCGTCGCTCTAAAACGGGTGGACCGATTTGAATGCGGTTTTTAATTTGAAATCAGGTTTTCTAGCGATGGTTCTTAGACATGTTTCATCAAAATCGGTTCAGAAGTTTTTGAGATATTGAACTTTGAAATGTCAAAGTCGGGGTTGTTCAACTTTTTGTTGGTAAGGTTATAATCGGCATAATTTATCAGAGAAACAAACGAACGCAGGAACAAATTTTACTTCTTTATTATTACACTAACTTACACCTGCAGGTGGTAGGACCTTGTGCAAGGTCCGCCCGGATTGCTACCACCATCTTGCTCGCTAATACTGCCGTGAAGCAGCAGTGCTTGCACTGTTGTGTTTCGGCGTGGGGAGTAAGACAGCCGGTGAAATTACTGGCACGTGAGGTATCCCATCTTAGGCCTCTAGGTTGGCAACGCGTCTGCAATACCCCTGGTGTTGTAGATGTTTATGGGCGGTGGTTATCTCTTACCATCAGGAGACCCATTTGCTCGTTTGCCGTCCAGTCAAATAAAAAAAAAAACCTGCGACTTCGTTCCAATGGAAAAATAAACAGCTAAGTTCTGTAAAAGACAACTTTGATTTCTCAGTTTCCAAAAAAATATATACAAACATAAAGTCTCTAGCAGTTATTTAGGCTGCAAATTATCAGTCAGTCAACCAGTCTTCTTATTTTTTTAACAGCTATAAAAGAGTAACTGGGAAAGAAGAACCGGATGTGAAAAGCACCGATCATTCTGAAATAGTTTTAGGTTACAATTTGTAGCCGAGACGTTACGCCGAATTATCAAAACAAAAAACTAACGATCACATATGTCATAATACTACAGAAATTATTTAAACAAACAGACGGTGATCATAGTACCCGCCAGCTGTCTAACGACAATATAACTATTTATTACCCTAATTAACAACAAACGCTTGTTAGTTTAGTTGAAACAAACCCCTAATCATAGCGTAATTAACTTAGTTTTTACGCTAATTCTCTCAACTTTTTCTCAACAGCTATGGCAACGAAAAACCAACCTTTATACAATCACAGACAGTCTATACATCTTTTTTTTTCATTAATCATATGGCGTGCTCCGCGATATTTGAAATGAAACTTATGACCGACGTTTTAAGGTGGTATTTGGTTGCGTTACGTGATTATCAAATATTTGGGTTTGTGAGGTGTTCCTCTGCCATATAATTAGGCTGCAGACACCTCGGTGTGATGGCCACTGGCGCCTTAGGCTGTATAGGGTGTCCAAGTTTGTCACTCAAATCGGGACTAATAAAGTTGAACCACAATTTTATATTTTTGTTTACAGTTTGTATTCTTTTATTGTTTTTTAGTTTGACGACCGGTTAAGCTAAAATAGTTTTATAGTCAACATTACTAACGATAGGCTCCTGGTGGTTGAAAAGCTGGCATATATAATACAAAGGTTTGTATGTACTATCGATCCAACTGAATCGTGACCCTCTGTGGAAAGTTTTCGTAGAAAAAGTTATGTCACTCGCATTGCTGGACAAGGGAAATCATTATGATACTTACTTAGGAGCGTTCAACGGTGGGTCAGGAATCTAATGGTTCGACTGTACCTGTGTCTATATTTACCGATTTTCTATGTATTTAAATATATAAGTAGGCATATTTTTTTGTTACATATGTACACTAGACTACATGTAAACTATTATATACGCAAACAAAAAAACACATCTCTTTTTAAAATGCATTCGAGTTTGCGATGAATTGTGGCAAGCAAAAATCCCAGAGGGGGGGGGGCTACAACGAAATCCGAAAATTGAAATTTGTATCGTACCATCTCTTTCTCTCTCGTATTTAATAATATTAGCATCAGCGGGACGGCAAGATACGAAGTTCGAATTTTGCACTGCTGTTATTTACATACGAAGACTACGATGTATTTTTGGCAATTTTATAGTAATTTAGTGAACTTCTGTAATTTCATCTTAACTACTGAATTTGCACGGGTAAAGCTTCGAGTAAGAGCTTGTATAGCAATATATCGAAGTGATACAAGTAAGTCCTGGGTGTAATTGTGCCTTTTTAAGATCAATGGGTATACCTACTCGTAATCTCGTAATATACAATTATCATCCACACATATAAGGGTAAATTACTTAGTAATTTAATTTGAGCAGATCTTATATCGACTCTACGCAAGCCTCTTGTCAAACATCACCTCAAATGGAGCCGGGAGTTTCAATAAATACATTTGAATTTATTCGATACGATACTTTAGAAAAACGACACAATCTATGAGCAAAATGCTTTTTTTAATGGGCATTAGGTATTCAGAATAAGCATAACGGAGCTGATTCTCATTTGTTTCGAATTTAAATAGATTTGACATCATAGTTACGGTTTTAAACAAACGAAAACGGTTTTAATCCCCCAAACGTAAACCGATTTTGACCAATTTTTATTATGTTATCAGTCAAAACAAAAATTCTTGGCAGGTGAAATAGCGCTAGATGGTGTTAGTATCATTAGGTCTATTTGACGTAACAGTCTTACTTGCGATTGGCACTTTTAAGCGCTGTTTGTTTTATGCGATAAACGCTGCGTTACACGCAATGCGTTTGACGCACAACAATTTGCACCAGTACCACTACCATGCGTTTACAGTGACCGTACTCGATAGCGACGGCGTAAATTATTTGTAGAGGCGCTGTACAATTCTCCATACAAATAATTTACGCCGTCGCTATCGAGTACGGTCACTGTAAACTCATGGTAGTGGTACTGATAATCTAATTACCAAACATTGCATTACGCGGCGAGCGCAGTGGCAAGCGCATGCATTATCTGATACAAAATCGATGTGCGTCAGACGCATTGCGTTTAACGTAGCGTTTATCGCAGAAAACCACCGAGCCCTTTAGTTATTTCCCAAACATAAACGTTACACAAATGTCAAAGCTGACAAATAAACCTTACAATACTATACTCCTTTTAATTTAAGGTTTGAATTAACGGTCAAATTGTAACACGCATTCTCGATATTTCGAACACAAATGGACTAAAAATACCTACATGTACATTTACTAGCGTTATTTAGTTTTTACTATAGAAGTGCACACAATTTTAAATGTTTTCGTTGTTTCATTTAAAAAAGTGTGCAAATTTAGTATAGCGAAGAAGCCGGCATTGCAAAAAATTAGATGGCAAAATTTAGGTACTGTTCCTTGCAGTATACTATCCATTATCCTTTAAAGTTAAATTTGTCTTCTTCTTTCTCTTCTAAGAACAAAATTAAGGAAGAATCGAATTCTAAGATCGATTGTATTTGCTATCAAATGTGTGAAATAAAGAGAAAACAAAAATCGAGTAGTTATTTTTATAACAGTATCATGGTAACCGTTTCAATTCCCAATTGCTGGGTTGGTATCTCTATCAATTATTTTTTACAGATTTTTATAGCTGGCCAGTTTGTTTGCCTAAGGCATAAGCAGGTGCTTAACAGGTTGGTAAACAAAAACTGTGCTTACTTCTCTTGTTTTCAAACTACTGTGAATTAGAAAAGCAATCATGAAATACTTTTCAAAATAATCGCTTTTAACTCTTAATGTAAGGACCATTTATGAAACTACATTCAGGGGATAATGGGTATAAACACGTACCTTTCTGAAGCGTTTATTTCTACAAAAACGCTATTTTGATCTCGTGGCTTTCGTAAGTATAAATGCCATAATTTTCTCTTATCGTTATCGTTAGTACCTAGTTTATCCAGGCACAGTAGATGATACAGACAGGTCTTTACTCTAAAAGTAAGCTGATTCAATTTTCGCTAAAATTTAAACGAAGCTTGTATATTTGTCGATAATTATCCAAAAATGGAATAAAATACGGATGGCCAACCTTTCGTTTACGGACGCGAGCATAAACAAGAAAAAAACGTAGACGAGCGGTCATAAATAATAGAATCATTAACATCTGCCGCTATGATTTGGATCATCAATTTTTTTCGAAGTGAAAAAGTTGTTGTTAACTTGGGGGCGTCTCCGGAAAACGACGTGTTTTGACGGTTATGCTGTAGCTATTATTTTTTAATTTCCTTTTGAGGTACAATAACTATTTATTTAATATTATTTTTGTCCATTTTGTGTGATAGAATAGAACAGCGAGTAGTGTATTTAGTGTCTGTTCAGTGTGTCAATAGGTATTGGACGGCGCGAATACTTCGTAGAGAAATAAATATCATGGGACATTTGACACCAATTGACCTAGTCCCAAACTAAGCAAAGCTTGTTCTATGGACACTAGGCAACGGATAAACATACTTTTATAGATAAATACATACTTAAATACATATTAAACATCCAAGACCCGAGAACAAACATTGTATTATTCATACAAATACCTGCCCCGGCCGGGATTCGAACCCGGAACCTTAAGCTTCGTAGTCAGGTTCTCTAACCACTTGGCCATCCGGTCGTCAACCTCAACTCGAGCTTTTTGTTAATTTGGTACACATGAAGTTTTCATTTTATTTTTTTGAAGAAAAATCTAAAAAATGGGTAAAAAAGCAAAAAAAATAAAAATTGCAAATTAAAGTCCTGTATCCGCGCCTGTGTACCTTACATGGAATGTTTAAAAAAATTGAAAAAGTTTAAAATAAAACAAAATGTCTACTAACCAAATGGTCTGAGTGGGGATCTCGTGGGGCACTAGGTGCTGGTATGGGCCACAGCAACTTTGACAACATCCGTTGACTTTGGTTATAGATGAGCTCCTACGAAAGGAGAAACAAGTACTTTAGTAGGAGTATTAGTACTAATCTAGGAAAAAGAATACCACTTGAAGGCGGTAGGAGTTCATATTGAGGGTGATTTAAATTAGGGGAAGTAACTGTATGTACGTACCCTACTAACTGTTTTGTTACGCGTATTTTTACCTCAGATTTTGTAGAGAACTACAATAAACACCTTAAATTGCTTAGGTTTTATTAAAATGATAATCCTTTCGATATTATTCTACTTTGCCTTGTTTGTTACTCTTTTACACTAAAACGGCTGGCCGTATTTAGATGAAATTGAGTATCTATTCAGCTGGATTTTGGAATAACACAAATGATAATTATATTTATTCCAATATTTTCACGGGATTGAGGAGTATGCATGAAAAACCAGAAATCTCAACCACTGTGTTTAGGACATGATATTTGCACATTAATTGTCCTTTATTCAACGTAAATGGTTGTCCGGAAAAGATCGCTTTCAAGCAATAATACCGCCTATTGTCTACCCTGCATTTTGTGTTTTTGTAAATTTATTTTGTTGATTTGCAGTGTTGAATTAAGATATAATTTTTGGAAATTCTCGTCAGAATTTAGTAAAATCCAGGAATTTCACTCCAAGTTGTATAACTACACCTACCGAGCAAAGCTACGAGTAAAGACTTGTTATACAATAAAAAAAACTAAATTGCTTATTAATAAAATTACAATAAAATGTAAATTTTCGCGCAGTTATTCCACAACGGGGGTCTCTTCCCTTTTCTAAGAACCAACGGCCCATATCGAGACGCCCGATACTGGATGTCGAAGTTGAATAAGGAGATTATTAATAATAATAACACGTTTTTACGAGCTGCGCCCGCGCCTCTGGCGTCAGCGTTGATATGGACGCGGGAACAACCTTTGGTCGACTATTTATAAGTTTTTTGGAGTTTTTTTACGGAATGTAGGTAATTTTGGTGACTTGTACTTGCATTGTCATCCAACCAAATTTCAAGTCAATCCGAGCACTGGAAGTGGGTTGTATTCGATTCAAATTTCAAAATTTGCCCCATACCCTACTAACAGAGCAACTGAAATGAAAGCTTGTGACAATCTACAAGAATTAACACGCTTTTTTTATAAAATTTAAGACAGTGATACTTAGAAAATAAATGTCGTTATTATAAATAATACTGCGGGATGTTAGTTGGATAACAATAACTTATTTGTGGGTATCTAGAATACCTATCAGTACGAGGATAACACTGCGCTAAAGTTGGAGGCTTACATTTTTTTTGTGGTAGAAACTGTATAAAGAACTCTTTAACTCGTTTTTTTCGGGCATTTGTTACTAAAGAATCTGCAATTTATTAGTAATAGCCTTGCACTAGTAGCGCTGTGTTAAACAGAGGCCTAATCGTCTAACGCACTCGGAATCACAATCATTTTCACCGCTTCTTTCTCCCACACGGTGTAAAATGAGGACAGAAAGAAATGCAAAATGCGATCACATTGGTTGTGATAGTTTGGCTGAACACATAAAAAGCAGAAATTGCTTAGGTAGGTTTCAGGATTAGAAATTTAAAATCAAAATTTAGTCGCGTTTTCAGCACTCTATCTCTGCTCCTGTCACCTGCACGAATTATGTACTTGCTTTTGTTTGCTCCGTCTTTTTTAATTCTTTATCTTCTCCAATAAACAAATTAATCAAGAACCAGAGTTTTTATCTATATCCCACGCAACTACCAACATTCTGTTTATGAAATAATGGCTATCTATCCTTTTTAAATTACCATCTTTCCGACTATACCTAACCTTTCAAACCCTGTTGTCTTATTTGAAATAGTTCGCAAATATACGCGTATTTCAACCTGACTACAAAAAATCCCTTCAGCCACGTGGTCCGACAACGTTGTTCGACATGTCGGACTATCAGGATTTTTTTATTCCACTTAGTTCGACCATCGGACGTAAAGGATATTTAAAATTCCACTTGTTTCGATCCGCGAACCACGAGGATTTTTAAAATTCTACTTGGTTCGCCTCTCGAACTACGAGTATTGCTATACATATAGCAATCCTATACATATAGTAATCCTTGTAGTTTGAGTTCGAGGGGCGAACCAAGTGGAATTTTGAAAATCCTCGTGGTTCGCGGATCGAAACCAGTGGAATTTTAAATATCCTCTTTGTCCGATGGTCGAACTAAGTGGAATATAAAAATCTTAATAATCCGACATGTCGGACAGCAAGGAATCAAAATTTCTCGTCGTCTGATATGTCGGACAACGTTGTCGGACCACGTGGCCGCAGGGCAAAAAATGAGGTTTTCAGTTCGTCGAAAATTTTTTTTCATTAGGCTGCGTATCTCCAGCATCAACCCAAAAATACACAAACGTTAGTTTTTACAGCGTTAATGAAGATGATCCAATTACAACAGCTATTTAACTCGTACAAGACGTATAATCAAAACGTATGTTGATAATTACAGCTCATAATAATGTAGATATAATTGCTGTATAAGTGCTTTTTCAATCCAACAGTACAGTATTTACTCAGCAAATGACCCTAAGTGATCACAATGATATAATTTCATACGTAAATTTGTTGCCATACGCCACAATTTGTTTTTTTAAGCGAAGAAAGTGTAATTCGAGGAAGTATCTGAAGAGGTTTTATAGCCAAAGTGTTGGCAACTACTGGCTGGCTGTTTAAAAAGTATAACGAGAACGTAATAATAGGTTGAGCAAAGTTCTGCTGCAAAACAAACAGTGTCGAGACTGTCGACAGAGCAAAAGAGAGTCAGAGAGTGCTGAATTTATTTAATAATTCTCTGGATGATTTCTACATTTACGAGTTTGGGATTGTGGGTTGCCATGATTTATGCGTTTTAGGATTAGATTTTGAGTTATGATTGTTTGAGTTTGTTTTGAAACGACGCTTTGGTTTATTGACGTTCGCCATTGTCTACGATAGCTTATTTGTTATTTTTAACATATTAAGTAATGATCTGTTCTCTATCGTTATTTTCAGAGCCATTTTTAACCCCCGACGCAAAAAGAGGGGTGTTATAAGTTTGACGCCAATGTCTATATCGTATCTAATGACATCGTAGCTCTCAAACAGATTGACCGATTTCGATGGGATTTCTTATGAGAAAACGAGTTTTTTTGTTGTAAGTAGTTCTCAGTTATTTTTCAGTAACATAGGTTGAGCCGTTATTGAGACATTGAACTTTACTTAAAATGTCAATATCGAGTGTTTTCAATGTTTTCTTAAGATGAATAGAATATTCTTAACGGTTTGGAAATACTTCTATATAACTTTTTTATTGAGCGTAGTTCCTTTTAGATCTCGATAAAATAAAAATCATAAATATCTAAACTATTTTATTTTAATTTCAATCTTTTGGCATATTAATAATTACTACATACAGTCAAAGATTCAATCAAGCAGAAATAATTCATACTTATAATGACTAACGAATTGATATATTTTTAATTAGAACATTAACACTGCAGCTACAGGTGGTAAATAAATTCCCAAAAAAGCACCTGCTGCTTAGCCCCTCGGAATTCTAGTGACCCACTTATTAACGGTCTTAGCAGCTATGTAGTTGTTTCAAATTGAATTTAGAAGTACTTGGTCGACCGAATGATTGCTTGGTGCCTTTTCACACTGTTAGCGAAAAGATTTACGCATTAAAATGAAAATATTTGCATAAAACATGATTTGTCTAAGTTGATGGAATGAACCTTAAGGCTTAAACCTTATGGTTTTCAGCGCAATCGCTAGTTTCAAAGTTACATAGAAATATTTTTCGTGTAAAAGTATCTACCTACATATTTTATGGACGCCTATGGACACCTATATTATTATGACATACGTAGAAGTAACCATTTAAAATGACCTCACACTTTGTTTACATATACATTTTGTTTAAGTAGAAGAGATGCTTCGCTAACATTGAATATTCATAGATACCTAAAAGTTTGTACGGAACCCTTGGTATGTAAATCTGATTTGAACTTGGCCTGTTTTTGAAGATCCTTATTAAGCCCTATTTAAGTTGGGTATAAACGGCACCTTTATTTTTCATACAGGGTTATTCGTGCGTTTGACCGGTCGGTAAAACGTCATTACCATCCCACGTTTATTAGCACAACAGAAGGACAAGTCGCAAGAATTTTGATCACACTAGGTTAAGCATAGGTTTATCTTTAGTTTTCATAAAAATGTTACCTTGAGCGTTACCTTCTTTCATAATATTTGTCAAAATGGTAAAGACGAAAAAAAAATTGCCGCAAAAACGCATGTAAAACCTTACAATGTCTTCCTGAATTATTATATTGATCTGTGACCCGAGAAATTACACCAATGATCGATGTAATCTGCATTAATACAGCTGTCAGTATAATACGCGCCTCATCGCGCCTGCGCAAACCAGTTCGAGATCCTCAATGAAAAGTATACTTAGTTATATGAAACGTTTATAAGGCGGAACGGGGCTGCATAGATCAAAAACAAATAGAAATGTCAAATTAAATGCGCACGGCGTCTATGTGGCTAAAAGCCATATTTTGACAGTTGGTCTGTAATTAATTTGATCATCATCATCATGTCAGACGAAAGACGTCCACTGCTGGACATAGGCCTCCCCCAAGGCTCTCCACTCAGACCGGTCTTGTGCTTTCCGCAACCACCGCGATCCCGCGATCGTACGTAAGTCGCTCCTTCTTGTTGGGGTAATGAAGTTAATTGATAAAAAAATGGATGAAGTGGATGAACAACACTAAAACCAGTGCAGTCGATCTTTTTGAAATTTTACTTACATCAATACACCTTTAATCTAAAACTTTATCGGGTCAAATAACAGTTCGAAGAACAGCTTAGCCTTAATTACCGTCTGCTATCTAGGTACAAGTCATTGTTATAAACTTTGCTACTTATTGCAAGAGAAAATTATCAAAAACCGCAAGCTTGTTCCACTCCCCTAATTCTACCGAGATGCCTTACAACTTAATTCTACGACATCAGAATTTAATTTACAACTCTGGGAGCAGCTTTTACCGGTAAATTGCTAGTTGGGTATAATGCCCGGTGAGCGAAAAATTCCGCTTCACAGTTATTGGATTGTTGAAATCTTAACCACAGATCAATCGTTGGGAATTTTAACTGTCTCGGTTTGCGATACTTATTTTGACTGTGACAGCTGTCAGCAACCAACTGTTGCTTACAACGAAAATGTTCACAAATTCATCATTTATCAAACAAGGTTACTTAACTACCAATTTTACAAGGAATCTGCTAAGTTTGCATTATCGAAAATACAAACTGAAACATAGATGCACAGAAAAACCAGAAAAGAGAGCAGCGCTGGGAATCGAACCCAGGTCCTCAGCATTCCGTGCTGCGTGCTATACCTCAACACCACCACTGGACAGGAGTACAGACACAAATTTCTCCTATGCACCATATATCTCAGCTTTTTTGTTTTCTTATTTAGTCACTTAAGCAGCGACACTAGCGACATCTATGTTGTAGCTCTCATCGAGAAACTTTCAGCACTCCATTGGAACTAACCACTTACCCGGATAAGAGATGTCGCTATTAAGCAATCAAATTAATATAACAAAATTTGGAGTTGAAATAAAAAATACAAAAAGACTCCAAAAACCAATATTACGTTTTCATTGTTCTTATTCCTAGCTACGATCTATACTTAATGCCTTGCCTAAAAGGTAAGATCGACTTATTATTTGTTCGTAGGTAAGATAACAATTAAATCAAAAATACATTTTCCTTTGACAAGACTAATATTCTGCCCTCTTAGGGCTGAAACGGTACATATCTAAAAAATGAGCTATTTATACCATCTGATGCAGAATGTCCTAAGCTAGGTACACAATGGTATAAATAACCCATGTGTTTTTATTTTAGATAAGTACCGCCTTTTGCCCTAAGAGGACGGTATTATACCTAGCTATTTTATTTTGCTCTTTATTTTGCGCTGTTTGTTTTTTTATTGTATATTTATTATTAAATCAATAAGTAATTTTTTCTCGGTCCTTTGGGATGTGGCATAATGTAACGTAAGTATAGCAAATGTTGTTATGGTAAGTGAAAATTATAACAAATTTATGGGAAGCGAAGTGGTTCGGGAAATTTTATTACAAATAAGTAGGTTTATTGACGAATTTATCTTTTGGTTTTTGGTAAATTGGTCACGTTCTATAGGAGCTGTCATCAAATAAATCACAACAAATACTAAGCTTGATTTACGATGAAATAATAATAATGTCAAGAACTTAATCGGGCCTCGTTCGGCAGAGCCGAGCCCGAAGCCGAAGCCCACAATTAGTGTCCAGTTGTACAAATATGAATGAGGCGCGCGCGCACGGCGCCGCCGGGGGCCTGGCGCCCCCATAAAGCCGAGGATACCCGAATACAGCACGAGGAATTACGATGTATGTATATTGTTGGAAACTTTGCAATTTCCGATCAATCCAAAGAGAAGGTAAATGTAATGTCGTACCTGGGGGGCTGCTACGAAATTCGAAATTCCAAGTTTGTATTGTACCGTCCTCCTCACTCTCGAATTGAATAATATTAGAGTATTTATCAAAAATTTGTCCCGTCATGAAATTGACAAGAAATCAGTTTTGTCAAGAAATTATTAACGCTAAGGACGAGATCATAAAACATAAACTACATAAAACATCCAAAATTTCTTGACGTCAGGAAAACGCGATTATCACGAAATCTTCTGAGGAAAAAAATCGTAATTTTGTAAGTACATCAAAACTTTCTATTGGATCCAACAACAAAGATTATCTGACTTTTTATCACTTTCACCACAAAGTTATGTATATATTTAAAAACAATATTACTTATTAGCCGTTACCCGCGACTCCGTCCGCGCAGAATTCGTTTATCGTTATCCCGCGGGAACTATGCAATTCTCCGGGATAAAAACTATCTTATGTCCTTCTCCGGGTGCTAAACTATCTGTATACCGAATTTCATCTAAATCAGTTCAGTGGCTTAGACGTGATGGAGTAACAAACAAACAGACTTACAAACTTTCGCATTTATAATATTAGTGAGATTTGTTGTGGTGAAATAGTATCAGGATTTTTTTTTAATAAGTGGACAAGTGAAAAATTTAAAAATGGACTACTTTTCGAGAAATGGTCATTAATGTCACTGGACGGCAAGATACGAAGTTCGAATTTTGCACTTCGTAGTAGAGGCCAGGAGCTCAAAACATTGGCAGAGAGGCGTACAGAATGACGATTACTCCACCGACAAGAGGCTCTTAAATATAATGATGATGATGAACATCATTGACTTGGTTAAAGCCGTGGGTTTACGGCGGATGCAGGCTGCTTCCAACCGAAGCAACTCGTGGTCTGTTATGGGAGATGTCTATGTCCAAAAGTGGACGTATGATAACGAGTGGTAGAAAGATGGTGATGAATTATTAATTAACTAGAGTTTACCCGCGGCTTCGCACGCGTGTATCATTAGATACAGCAGTTGAATTAAAATTCCCGTGGGAATTTCTAAAAATTACATCGTGGTTTTCATTGACATTGCGTTAAAAGGCACTATGTCAAATTTCGTGAGTCTAAGCCCAACGGTTGTTATTTCGAGATTTTAACCCTATCCCGTGGGAATATCGGGATATAGCGTGAAGGAGTAACAAAAATGCACACACACACACACACACACACACACACACACACACACACACACACACACACAAACTTCCGCATTTATAATATAAGCTCGGGTATTTTTCTTCCTGATTTTGGTATATTTTTCCTACTAGTATTAAAAATAAGTTCCTTTTTACCCGACAAGCCTTTAAGATAAAGAATTACTAACAATTACTCGAAGCTATTGTCAAGGCAATTTTATAGTCGCTAGGTTTCACGAGCCTAGAAATGTCTGCGATCTCCGCCAACAGAGACATATATGGCAAACCCTAGCCATTTCTGTATAAAAAAGAACACTCTAATTATGGGCTATAAAACCGAATACCGAAGCCTAAATCTCATTCCAGATAACATCAAACAAATTTGAGAAGGGCATGCTGGTGCTGCATTTAAGTCAGGCAACGGGGTGCGTTAGTGTACGACCTGTAATTATCGATCCGAAATGAACGACAATAACGTACTACTAAGACTACGTACAGTCACCTGTATTGATATCTGCCACAGCGAAGCGTGCAAAAATATCTGACACATCTTACCGGCCGGTAGAAATAGAGTTGTGTCAGATATTTATGCACGCTTCGTTGTATCAGATATTGGTGTTGGTGATTGTACTTGATAATTCGTGACCGTATGGTCCTCATATTATTGTACAGTCCGGGACAACAAATACTTGCTAGTACATTAATCGCACCCAGACAACGCACCTGTATTTCTACTTATTTGTTGCAGTTGGAATGCAGTCCGTCTGACTGGCCCTAAGGGGTACCTATAACGTTTGAATTTGAAGAGCCCAACTATTGAATGAAGGTATCAGCAGCTTGTGTCAAATGTCTAATCTAAACTTATCTGGAATGAAAATAAATCCATTGAAAAAAAACGTACGCCTCATACTCGCGTAATAGATTAATGATACAGGCTGTTGTTTAAACGAGCGGTGTTTAGAGCTCTCGCCACCCGCGCGGGAGAATGAGACGGCGTTATCCGAAGGAAAGAGACGCGAGAATAATCGATAGAGGCGCCACCGGAGCGCCGCGGGGCGGCGCCTGCGCAGGCCCCACGCGCACATCTTATTGAGAAATTCTTCATTCTTTTTGGTTTCCTGTGTGGTTATACTGCCTGTTAACAATATTACCATTGGAAGACGGACGCATATTTTAAGAGTCCAGCTAAATCCTGATTTATAGCGAATCGAGAATCGATTGTTTTTCGTTCTGAGCGTAAGAACCGCTCGAGCAAATTTTAAACTAACTCACTGTCATATAGACTCATTTTGATTCCTCACATCGTAGAACGTTCTAGCAGTAAGTTTCATGATACCTTTTGAATTTCTCCGTCAAGCAATCCGATGTCATGTGTAATTTTATTTCAGTTGGTGCTCTTCAGAATATTAGGAATAACTAATCACATTTCTTAATTATAACTATCTAGCCAGGTATAATTTAATTATGAAAATCCACGTGTTAAGGCTCCAGTAACAGGTGTAAAACTGACGCAAGAAGCTCCATGTCCAAGCTGGACGCTAAACAAAACACAGCGCAGCGAAAAATCCCCCGTTAAAATAGCAATCAGTTATCAGACAGTTATGCTAATAAGACATACTAATTTCAAAAACCAACAAGCATCGAAAAACAACACACGATCGCTCGGAGGCAAAAAAAAGAGTTGGGCCGTCGGGCGCCAGAGCCCAATTACGGATGGTGGCTGGTGGCCTATAGGCAAACCGCCGGAATCTGGACCCGCGGAACAACTTTGTCTCAACAAGCCATCTTCGCATTCATCAAGGAAGTCACTGGGGCATTTGTTGTGAAAAGGTTGTAGAGCCAGTTGGCCTTATGGTGGTTTATTTAACACTGAAGAATGCAGGTTTTCTAGAGTCTAGACTTCTGGGAAAGTAATGTGGCGTAAAAGCAGAGAAGCGGCAATTATTTGAGCGCGGGGTGTGATATTTTTATTTTTAATTTTTCGATTTTTATTTTTATAAGGTCGCGGGTGAGCAAAGTAATTGCTTTAGTTCATTGATATTAGTTATGTGTGTAATGAAACCTTGGAAGTCGATTTTAACCTACTTCTACCACTGACGACCAGATGGCCTAGTGGTTAGAGAACCTGACTACGAAGCTTGAGGTCCTGGGTTCGATTCCCGTGTCGGGGCAGATATTTGTATGAAGAATACGAATGTTTGTTCTCGGGTCTTGGGTGTTTAATATGTATTTAAGTATGTATCTATCTATTTAATTATATTTATTCGTTGCTTAGTACTCATAACACAAGCTTTGCTAAGCTTACTTTGGGACTAGGTCAATTGGTGTTAATTGTTGAATTGTAATTTGTGATTATTTGTTTATTATTCTAACTGTCGCATCGTGCTGAAACTTGACACTTATGCATAAGCTGATCTGATGATGGAGCCGGAAGCTAGATAATGGAATAACAAGACAGAAAAACTTAATCTAGCCGTGTTTGGGCTCATTGGAATGGTCTTAGGGTGTACTTCGACCAAGAATGGTATCCAGGGTCTGTTGATGGAGTAGTCAGTAAGATTTATCATTAAAGCGTAGTTTTAGTTTTACAAACTATTTAGTTAGGTTATCTTTGTAAACGTTAAGCACCACGTATTAATTGCATCTCGTTCTACTTAAATATTTACACACAGGTTGTTCTTAAATCACAAATTAAGCATTTGAGCAAACATAGGCGTGTTTTACAAATTGACTCTACATATTGTTTTTAATAAGTTAAAATTGGTTTGTGTGTCTGTGTGGTAATTTCAAGAATTTCGAAACTGATAAAAAAAACACTAATAATAAATAAGAAAGAAAAGAAAGGAAATACATTTATTTAACGCCATAAAACAAACATAGAACAAATAAAGACATACATGACGCTTAATAGGTCCCCACAGAATAATGCCACGGCAAGCCGCTAAATGTCGTTATCCTTTGATTAACTTGCTTTTAAATTCCGGCAAAGTGAAAGTCCTCATGGAACGGAACGCATACAAAGTTGCTGTCAAGAGCTAGTCAGTAATCAGACTAACTTTGCTTGTTTGTGTGTTTGCACGTGCAGGGTAATCCCAGGACTTTCAAAACCTATTAAGGACAAAATAAATGCTAGAAAACTTTACATTCCCTTACCGGAAAAGCTACAATGTATCCGCGGATCTCAAACAAAGTTGCAGGCAAGCATCCCACTAATATAATAAATGTAAAAGTTTGTAAGTCTGTATGTTTTTTTTTGTTACCTCTTCATGTCTAAGCCGCTTAACTGATTTAGATGAATTTTAGTATACAAATACCTACTTTGAGTCTCGGGAAAGGACATAGAATAAATTTTATCCCGAAAAAATGCAAAGTTCTCGCAGTATAGCGATAAACGAATTCTCCGCGGACGGAGTCGCAACAGCTAGTTGTTAGATAAAGATTGGTCACTTGATTCTAGTTATACATATTCGCACGTCCTGACCGGACCGGACGTATAGTTCCGGCGGGGCGTGACCTGTGGCGTCACGACCAATGGCGTGACACGTCGATAGCTAACCCGGGTTATTGAGTTATGCCAAGTCAATGACGAGAGAAATCCTTTGTATGTAGATTGTGTATCGGAAACATTGTTAGAGAATCCCGAGTATATGTATAATAATCATTAATTAAACCTTGATATGGATAAATGGACCTTCGCTTAGTGCAGGGCATTGATTAAAAAAACATATATGTAAAAGCTAGTAACTCCCGCGGCATCGCTTTTGTGAACAATAAGATTCTGCAGTTGAGTTGGAATTCTGTAATTTTTCTAAATTTCAGTGGGAATTTGAAATAACATTGTGTTCTTCATTAACGTTGCACTTATTTCACTTCTTTAGTTGCTTTGTCTTCTAAACTACCAAATGTGCCAACCGTGATGGGGTCAAGGAATGAAAACTTCAGGTTATGGATGGATTTTAAAGAAACCAATGCTCAGTAACATAGCACGATTTATATTATTTGAGGTAAAATCTAATAATTGGCACTATTACCTTATATCCTGTTAGTGAAATAGCTTAAAAATACGCATTCCACGAACGAGAGTGAAACTATATTTCTGATATTAAAACACCCTGTATAAATAAGCAAAATGTTGACACACATGACACAAGTAACTCGACAACAAACCGATATACATTGAACACTGAATAAAAATGTACAGTCAACAGCAGAAGTGGATGAGCGGTTACGGTGCTTAAAATGGTCTTATTATACAACACTCTCTCTACCTTGGCAGTAGAGTCGTGTGTAGATAGATCATTTTCAGCACTAACCGCTCCACTTCCACTGCTGACTGTACGTACCTCGGGACACCCTAATTCACGCTATTGCTGCTAATAATAAAATTCATATTCAAACGACAATTAGATAATAAAAAGTAGGGTGACATAACCAAGGGTGTGAACATAAAGGACGGGATTAACGGTAGTGTAAAAGGGGCTTAAGATATTACGTCACGCCTCGCGTGGCGGCCATTTTGTTTCTATTAAATATCCAGCTTTATGAGTACTTAGTGATGTTTATAATAATAATCCTTCAGGGGAAATGGATACGGTTTGGATTTATGTGAAGTTTTTTTTGCGTCTTCGAGCGAAATATTTATTTAAGTGGAATTTATATTTCGTCACCAAAACAATGTTTTAGCGTAGGTAATACTAAATAGTCCGACGAAAATATTTATTTTCAATTTCTAAAACAAATAACCTGGCAAACGTAAACAGTTGGAAAATACCTGTCTCGGTAATTTCAAGGTTTAATATCACAAAAACAGCTGAACCGATTTTAATGACATTTAAATAAGAACCACCGTAAAGAAACTCGTTTTCAACATGAAAATCGGTCCATCCGTTTGAGAGCTACGATGCCACAAGCACACATTGACGTTAAACTTAAAACACCCCTTTTTTGCGTCGGGGTTAAAAACTATAGTCAGTACATGTACAGAAACCGGTAAACTTATTACCGGTAAAGACGGAATTTAACCTCTCTTCGATGGTTAAGAAAGTATAGCGCGAACTCCCCACCGCGTTTTCCAATGCTTAAAGATACCGGCATTTGTACAAGACCACACGCAGCGTAACGAGGCATTCTCGAACGAAACTCACGGAATCATCACGGTCGTAGGTCGTAAATCGTCTATCGGCTAATCTCAAACAGGACGAAGCCTCAATTAACCTGAGCTGAGCAATTAAACGGTCAGATAACGCGCTTCTGGTGGTCCCGAGTGCTTTCGATCACGTCTAGAATGTTCCAGCTGATTGGGTGATTAAGTTATGAGATATGGTGGTTGGGCTGGAGATGACTAACTCAGATTTTGGCTCTGCTGCTGTCTTAAGGCAAAAGGCGGTACCTAAAAAAACAATCACTTTTGAGTTATTTTTACTATTGCTTAGTTGAAGACATTCTTCATCAGATGGTACAGTCTAGTAGATTGCACTGTGAAGAATTTAAAATAGGTTAGTCGTCGGAAATATCTGTGCACCTTGCTTACTAAAATACGGTTCCTTTGTGTACCGTTGACATCCCACTTCCAAAGCTCGGTTAAATCGTGAAATTAATCATGGCTATCTGCATTGATAAAATTACGTTAAGGTTTCGACCACATTATTTACATCCATTAAACTAAATAAAATTGACAAACTTTGAGATACATGTACAAAGGCGACTTTATCCCTTTTTTACATACCATGGATGCGAGAGGATCAATCAGTTAGGGTATATAGGGTATACGGTTGAAACTGATTACTTCTCCAGAATCACGATGGCCTTACACTACGAAGTTCTTTTGAACTTTGTATCGTGCCGTTCCTGTCACGCTAATAGTATTTAACAAATGAGTGAGAAGGATCGTGCAGTACAAACTTCGAAAATCGTAGTACGTAGCGCTCTATAATAATATTCTTTGAATCGATCCTAAGTGTTTGCGATAGTAATTAAAAATATTTCATTTATCTTAAGTAATAAATCGTGTCCGCTCCCACAACTTAACGATGTATTGACTAGTTTTATTGCTACCTTTTAATCACTTGACCAAAGATGATAAAACACTATATTTATGAGGTTTTACCTAAACCATTAAATCGTCGTTTTGTGGTTTAACATTTTTGTTTCATTAATAATCCGTTGAATTCACAGATGAATTTCAAGCAAAGAATTAGTTGAAATTTTTGGTAAAGTCAAATTTTAATGCAAGCTTATTGCTGTCTGTACTTTTTGTTGACTGTACTTGCATTGTGGTCTAGAATATCCATACCAAATGTCAAATTACTAAGAGGGAACTAAGAAAGATAGAAAATAATGTTTGCTTAGAATAGGTAGGTACGTATAGTCGACCAAGAAATTGGTTTACCACCCTAAGGTTTAATGTCATTTGTAGCGCTTAAAATGTCAAAGCCCATTTTCACTCATAAGCCATATCACAATCAGCGTTATTGCTTTATTTCTGAAGTAAGAACTGTCATTAAATTGTTAAAGCACTTTTCCCACTTACCGTTTGTTTTCCAGTATTCAGTCGGAGAAAACAATTAAGTGGGTAAACTACTGCTGCTAAAGCCCAAGCTTAATCTGAGAGGAGGCGTGCCCAGCAGTGGATACATACATTCAAAAGAGTAGCATTAAGATTGGTTATTATCATTATGCTCTCGTTTGCAACGAATTCGAGAAACTGCAGACAATTTTGCACCTACCAGAATTTTTTGGAAAAACTTTAAATTAATTTTTATGAAAACAAAATGGCATCGCATCATAATCGTCCTAAAAATAGCTCATAATGAATGAACCAGCCAACTATGCGGGCCCTCGAGCCATGCGGGCTCTGTCAACGGCGTCGGAGACTTGGCAAAGGATTCTAAGTTTATCAAGATTCTAAAATACTCGTACTTAAAATAATTAATAATATGTGATTTAGAAAATACTGCTAAAACATTTAGGTATCAAATGATTCTTTGATTGTCTGTTCATTGGGTAGCTTTCCAACAAATAATAAATATTAGTCTATCGGAAAGATTATCAGAAAATAATGAACACTTATTTTTTGTCAATCAAATAAAAAACGGCAAAGATCAAGGGCGCCAAATTTCGGAAGCATCCCCTTCTCGTTGCGATTTTTATCCTGAGAAAATGCAAAGTTCCCGCAGGACACAGACGAAGCTGCATGCAAAAGCTATTTCTTTTAATAACTTAAATATAAGTTAACATGATATCTAAGATTGTCTTCGTTTTATTTAAAAAAAGCAGCTCAAGTTCCGATCTCTATAAAAACTGCGCCAAAGCGACTCTACACATTCATAATTGAAACTATCATAAAAAATCATTGATTACTATTAAATTAATCGGCGAACTTCACTAAGGCAATTGAGCCCAGTACATCTGCCCCTACGAAAATGGCGAAGCGGAGCGGCTCGTTTGAACTCTCAAAGGAACCGATTTGTTAGGCATAAAGACCTCTTTATAGTCGTACGAGAATTACCCGTTGATATTGCGATTCAATTAAAAAAGAGGACAATTGACGGTCAAAACGGAATCCAAATTCATTCGGTCTCTCTTTCCCACTAGGTTTTAACACCACTGGGGGGTGAGGGACAGAAGTTGAAACGTTCGAGATGCGGTAGCGGAAGGTGAAATTTTCGAGTTAATGCTGAACTTAATTAAAGGTTTAGCCGGTCTTGATGAAACTTCGGCGGTTGGAAAGCGTGATTTTGTCATTAAGATTTCTTGTATAAAGTTTCTGAATTATGACAGTGGTATTCCGTTAGCAGTTTCACTTTAAAAGAGGTAAGCCATGTAACTGGATACACAATCTTCATAAAATATATCGCTGCCAATAAACAGGACGACGCGCCTAGAATGT
The DNA here is from genome assembly GCF_025370935.1 of Choristoneura fumiferana. Lineage (NCBI taxonomy): Eukaryota > Metazoa > Arthropoda > Insecta > Lepidoptera > Tortricidae > Choristoneura > Choristoneura fumiferana. Next base: position 6,915,572 of record NC_133480.1, read on the forward strand.
GTTAAAACTGGACGATTAGAACGCTCGCGCTGCATGTTGGCAACTACAGAACTAAGAGCCTTCGCATATATTTTCAACGCAGACGATGCGCGTTCAAGTTCTCAAAAAGTCAATACAAAAGTGACTAAGTCTCGTTTATCTAATTTATCCTGCTTAGTCTATTAGGAAATTAACTGCTCAAGAAATGGGTGATAGTAGAGATGAACGAAATTTTATTAGTTAGTATCGTAATCTACTAAAACCAATGAAAATACGGAAAAACGTGTCTTCGTTGACAGATGGAGCGGCAAAAAACTGTCTATTTTCCGTTAAAAACTTACACCACAGGCATTTAACGTGTAAGAGAGAAAAATTATGAATTACTTGATAAGTAGTCCTTGTTCAATGTACACCTCAAGTCAAGATTAGTTAGATAAGTTTTAGCTTAGTTTAGTCCATTTTATTATGGATTACTACCATTTACTTTTATCGAGGAGCGGTGTCTCCAGAGGGGCTACTAAGAAATTCGAAAATCGAAGTGCCTATCGTACCGTCTCTCTCACTCTCGCACTTATTTAAATAATACAAGCGTCAGCGAGACGGCAACATACGAAGTTTAAATTGTACACTTCGTAGTATAGGGCCAGATACGAGTATACTTTTGTTTAGTAGGATGCTCCAACATGGTCAGTTGTTACCCAAATAAACTTGTTTTTTAGGGTTCCGTAGTCAAAATGGCAAAAACTGAACCCTTATAGTTTCGCCATGTGTCTGTTTGTCTGTCTGTCCGTCCGTCCGCGGCTTTGGTCACGGACTATCAATGCTAGAAAGCTGTAATTTTGCACGAATATAAACGAGTATGTAAACTATGACAGCAAAATGGTTCAATAAAAAATTCAAAAAACATTTTTTTTGAGTACCTTCCATAGACATAAACTGGGGTGATTTTTTTTCTCATCCAACCTTATAGTGTGGGGTATCGTTGGATAGGTCTTTTATTAGGGGGTTGCTAAAATGATTTTTCAGTTGCTAAAGTGATTTGTTTGCAAAATATTCAACTTTAAAGTGCAAACTTTCATTAAAATCGAGCGTTACTAGGAAAACTATAACGGTTAAGTTTTCTTGAGAATTATTAGTAGTTTATGAGTACCTATATATAAACTTGGAACATTCCGTACAAAAATATTAGTTAATTTTTTCGTAATGGCTACAGAACCCTATTTCGGGCGTGTCCGACACGCTCTTGGCCGATTTTTTCAATAAATTGAAATCGTTTTAAATTGCGACTTGGCAAACAAGCTGTGTAAGCTAGAACCCAATCATTATCATTACATAAAAGTTTATAAGCGATACTATCCAAATACGATTCCTGGTTTACCAATACAATAAAAGCCGGCAATGGCCGCCAGTAGCGGCTGCGCCGGCGCACGCATTAGCGCGGTGACAATACAAATGAGTGTTTTAACGCAATCGCGCAGCCTTCATCTTGCCGCGGGTCAGAACAGAAACAGGTATAGAGTCGTAGTTTAATGTTATTATATTTTACATATTCTTTCATCCACATAAATAAAAATAACTTGTAAAATTTATTTAAGGGCACCACTTCGAGCCGCTGCACCTATTTGGTAAGGTAATACTGTCTGTGTGTCTGTACTTTTGTATGTGTTTATTTTTTTGGTACAGTCAATTTTTCATACGTACATGTTTTGGTTGTAGGTATTTGTTCTTGCTAGAACAAGGTTTGTACCTATAAGAATTGGGAAATAAATTGTTTGAAAACATTTAAAAATGAAGTACCTTTACGGGAAATTGGGCGGACAAAATGATTACTAAGTAACAAGCTGAAAATTATATAAAATGGTTCGATAGTCCAAGATGCGAACAAATAAACATATTTTTTGTACTCAACTGTTTTATAATATATATGTGTGTGTGACTTCAAAAAAATGGCAAAACCTTTTCGTATTGAACCACTTTAAAAAAAAATGTAAAAGAGACTTTCTTTTAATTATAATATTGCATGAATGAAATTGCATGTAATTAAACTAGGCGGCGGTTTCTTTATTAACTATCGGCTAATTAAAATTGCTATCGCTTTATTTAATAGTGCATATTAATCGCTAGCGCGTAATTGAGAATCGGACTGGAAGAAAAATAAGTTGTTAAAAATATTTAATCGCAACGTAATCCACCAGAGCATAAGGATTTAGATCTAATTTTAAAATCGCTATAATATATATTTATATTTTAATACATAATAATGGTATAATATTTTAATACAATGACATTTTGAATACTATCTCAACTTCTTGAATCATGCACGATAGATGATTAGAGTAATAAATTTATATGACAAAAAATGGTCCAATATTTAATTCGTCTACTCTTTACAACCCGGTGTTCGCTCGAAGCCCACCAATAGCCTCCGATATGCCGATAACGTGTTTAAATTAGATTTTTTATTGGGCCTTATCAGTGGATTTAAGGGTCCCCACACACGCCGCTTTATTTGTTCCGAGCTATTTGTACACCCACACTTAAAACACTGGAAGCTTTTCATAAGTCGGTATGCGGATGATATCATGTACTTTTATACGTTTAAAAATAATAGTCCATTGAGCAGTTTCTTTTTTAATATGTGTAGGTAAATACATATTTTTATGCATATTTAGTGCAGATCGGAAACAAAAGGAAGGTTAGTGTCAAAGTAAAATAAGAGATATTATACTTTATGCAGCTTTGTAGATTCTTTGACTGAGATCAAAGAAGATTGGAAACGAAACTCTAGACATGTGTTCTGAATAATAAGAAAGTTCCTGCGTTGAAAAGAACGATTAAGGACTTATATTGCTAATTATAAATTAACATTTCCTTAATCACCAAGAAGAGAATAGTAGAAAGTAATATCGAAGCGATACAGAAGCAAAAATACGTGATATCCACTTACATTTCAACAGTCAATTTCCGAATTCAAAAGAATCTCGCCTAATTGAAAGTCCGCATTCTATTCCCAAATCGGTACTCTTTTTGTCGTCGATTGTAAACCATAAACAATAAATTGACGAACAAACTTTTTAATCGGACCACCGAGGCGGTGACACCAAGGCGTTCTGCCACCATATCTCGAGTCACTTTACCGCGTGCCCCGAAACACGGAACGCTACTTGGTTTAATTCGTTTTTTATAAGGGCTGTTAAAAACATTACAGCTCCAGTTTTATCTTAACGGGATTAAAGCGCTACCGGTCTTGGCTGACGAGCGGTCGTGATCTTTTAACGTCGATGCATTGGCGGCAAAAGGCAATATTCGAATTTAAATCACGTATATAATTTTGCATAATAATATCCTGCTGCAAACTACTGTGGATTGATACAATGGTGTAATTTCTGACAATTTTGACACTTCATACTCAAAACACGCTATTAGGACCAGTATTAGGACTGTCATGCAAGTTTTAGGTCTAAACTGGGCTTTAGTACTGATCAGGATTGCCCTTACAGCTGTACTCTCGCTCCGAAGGTTCATGTAAACTTGTATAGGTAAGGTAATGAATATCCAGTGTTAGCAGAGCCCCTCTCTTAAGGAAAATGTACGCAGCGTGGGGCCATTTTAAATGGATACTGATATAGATAGACAGACAAAAAAAAATTTTAAGGTTTTTATATTGGTACCTTCATACCAAACAAGCAATATTTTAATTACTATATCTTTCGATTGTCTTGACTTATGTAGACGTTTGTTTTTTTCACAGTTTCATGGGATATTTGGTAATTATTCTAGCTTGAAACGCATTCTTCTGAAAGGATCTTGACGGACGGACAACCAAACAGACAGGCCGAGTATATAACCTTGAGCCGTTACGCACTGTCGACTGGTCGCTGCCGCGCTGGCGACTCAATTCCTTGGCGACCGAAACGTGCGTCGCCACTACGCGGCGAGTCGCCGAGTCGCCTGGGCAACCGGTGACCAAGTGCGTAAACACTAATTTAAAACTATAGAGAGTCACAGTTGCCATCGACTGAGTCGCCGGCGACCAGTTGACAGTGCGTAATGGATCTAAAACAGGCATTAAGTGTCATTTATTATTTGTCAGAAGGTAGCCTAGTCTAGCTAGTTATTTACCGTAGATGATTGATTTTTAAGTTCTCTGTTTTGGCGCAAAGGCTGTAAAGTGTAGTAAAAAGTTTTTCCGTGGACAAAGATAAGCGAATGAAAACACTCGAGTTCACTCGCTTGTAAGGCAATAAAATATATAGTAGTGTTCCTTATTGTAGGAAGTTTTTACTGCGTGTCAAAACGCTATGTTTTACTATTATTATTTATGGGGGCTGTAACATTTATGGCCTGTAATGTGACAGAATTTGTTCCAACAGCGTCAGATGAGAGGTATCGTCTATGTCGAAGGAACCTGATTAACTTTATGCCTCCCATAGTCAAATGTAATAAGGAATCCTCCTGAGCAGGCATTAATTACTATAAAATTTTACTGCTAGTGTACGAAGCTAATGTTTTCTGCAGAGATTTTATGACGGTACTTTCTTATAGTTGTTAACAGTTTTCTTATAGTTAAGCCAGAGCCGGTAGTCAATTGAATGAAACTGACGACGGTTGTAGTAAATTTAATCTTATAGAGCATGATGTAGCGGCAAATCGTAAAATGTTATGTAAAGTCTGGATAGGTACTTGTGGTCATTCGTTTTGAACTGAAGCTGCTTAGTTCCAGTTACAACTCTATTTTTCAACGTTATCATCGTCGTTGGTCGTTCACAGTTGGACACACATAGGGGGAGGCTTTCCAGTAAAGACCCCAGTTGCTTCAGTTGGAAGCGGCCTGCGTCTACCGTGAATCCACGGCTTTAATGCCTGGTTCATTATTCCAATAAAACCGTTCCTGTAGCATGGCACTGCGGTGCTCGAGCGATTTTGTATAACTCGTTTGGATTGTGACCCCGCAATGTATTGCTACTGGCATAATTTTACTGGAATAATGTGAACCGGGCATAACCAGGTCATCCGTCTATTCTATCTTGTTGGTGGTCGTCCTACGCTACGCTTGCCAGTCCGTGGTCTCCGTTCCAAAACTATGCTATGTTAATGTTTCTGCTTTTTTCAATAATTCTAGCGATTCCACGGCCAAAAATTGTGGTATTTTTTACCATCAGGACAGCTCGATGAAAAGTGTTTGCTGGTAAAGTTATTTCAACATTTCTACCAAATCGCAGTGGCCTTGGTGTAAAAGTTACGAAAGTTACAAAAAGTGTGTGCGTATCATTTTTCAAATGTTCTACCGTTGATCCCTAAATTTATGGATGAAAACATTTAAATCTTAAATGAAACGTTCATAGCTCCAAATCTGAAACAGTGAACGAGAAGACCAATTAAGTATAAGTCGTTTTAAATGCGGTTGAGAAGCTATCTCGAAGACCCGAAAGGGTGCAAGCCCTTAATTAAATAGAACCGGTATCAATCACGCCCCTTCACCCGAAAAGGTCTTACGACTTAGGCCTTTTCGGCAATGAAATACTGTAGGGCATGACATAATTTGTCACCAGTCCCGTCCGCACGCCCTGGAGGCGGTACCGACATGGACATATTTCACGCGGAATGGGCTGAAGTTACAATGATATAGTCTAATGGGCTAATTTTGAGTCAGAACGCTATTTCCGCGTGGCGGAATTTCGGACTGTTAAGTTTTAGTCAAGTATCTCACTAATATTATAAATGTGAAAGTTTGTAAGTCTGTTTGTCTGTTTCCTCTTCACGTCTAAACCGCTGAATCGATTTACATGAAATTCGGTAAACAGATAGTTCGAGGCCCGGGAAAGGACATAGAAAGAAGAGAAAGAAAGAAAAAAAAACATTTATTCATGACATTATCACACAAAATACTATAGGTACTATAGGAATAGAATCAAACATAGGATAGTTTTTATCCCGGAAAATTGTATAGTTCCCGCGGGATAGCGATAAAAGAATTCTACGCAGACGGAGTCGCGGGCAACCGACTAGTATTTAATTAATTGTATGAGGCGTTACTTTGCGGAGGTCCATATCAATGACCTACAATTACTTTGCTCATCCGCAACCTAGCCTACCTAACCTAGTCGCGGTATCCGATAGTGTTTTGACTTTAGGCCTCTCAAGCAGGTTCGAGCCCGGCCTTACTTTGAGTTTTTGGAGATTTATGCGTGCGTTACCATGAGGGTAACTTTACGGTACTTTACAATGTTTACAAATAAATCACTTTGACTTTGACTTTTGACTTTACGGTGAAGAAAATGAGGGAAAAAAACGCACTTGCGAAGAAATTCAATGGTGCGTGAAGTTCCCAATCCGCACTAGGCCCGCGTAGGAAATACGGCTCAAGCCCTCTCATTATGAGAGGAGACCTGTGTCCTATAGTCCTACACTGGGCTTTTTGATGTTCAAAAACCAGTACTTTTTCAAAAACAAATACTCGTTTTTGAACAAATCCAAGTGAAGCTTTATCGTATTAAACCACAATCGTTGCCCTCGTATCAAATTGTCGCACAAAAACAACTTATTTTCACGCTCCTTTATATTTTATCGCAAAAAATGGCAACAGGAAAGCACAACGAAGTATGTTTGCAATGCCACTTTATAGGGTAAACATACCTAACTGTAGTTGCCCTCACACGTAGAAACATTCTGCAGACAGGTCGGGACAACTCGGCATATCAGATACAAGTATGCGGAAAATGTTAAAATTGACGTTTTCACGAGTGACAGAGCAAGGTGTGGAAAATACCGGCAGTTACCCAGCGTCATAAAAATAACGAATATAAAGAATTCCTTTTGTTTGACTGAGGAATATTAGGTTTGTGAAGTGAGAAATTCGGGCGATGCCGATTTTGAAATTGGAATTCTTTGGGTAATATTTTATTTCTTGAGATGACGCGTGTTTGTTTTTAAAACTTCACAAGCTTTTTTATCTTTTACAACTTGTAATTGTAATGTTTATTGACATGTTTTGTAAACTAAATAGTTTAGCAATTAAAATTTGACCCCGTTTCAGTGATCGTTTGAAATTTGGTAAGTACATAATACCGGGTGTGGCCTGTAATATGAGCAAATAATTTAAACATAGATCTTACTCCTCAAACTGAACAACATTAGTTCAGCGACTTTTAAAAATAATTAGATTTTTAATTTTTATTACGCTTGTAAGTTTATTCGAAGAAGCAATATAAAGCAAAATGCTTGATGTTTGTAGCAAGACAGGCGACGTCAGTTGTGTTCTAGGATGGCGTACATTGATAGCAGTATTTAATTTGTGTGAAAAAAGGAAAATTCAAAAACCATTATTTTTAAAAGTCGCTGATCTAATGTAACAACATGAACACATGAATGAACCCAGTTTGACGAGGACTATCCATATTTTAATTGTTTGCTCGTATTACAGGCCACACCCGGTATAATATATAATTTGAATGACAAAGTAATCAACAAATAAAATCTGGTTTTAAAATTGAAATTTCCACCAAAAATATTCATAAACTGATGAATTTGGAGATCTTGGAGACGGAAAATCAAAAGCAGTTACTACTTACTTGAAGAAAAGATCAACAAGAAACAAGATTTATGGAGAACACACTTCACTAGTGAACTACATATTTACAGTGATTTATTTCAACGTTAAGCTCATGGTAAATTTCAAATGTAATTTCGCATATAACCACCCAAAGGTGTGAGCATGGGCTTAAACCCACTGATTGAAGTCACAGATCAAACCAGTCCTTTGTTAAGTTGAAACTTTTCTTTTAGCGGCCCGTTATTACTGGCCTTTCATCAAAAGCTTAAGAGCAGTCCGTTCTAAAAAAAGTAATTCGAAAATCGGTCACCAGATCCTACAGTTTTTTTTTAGAGTTTACGGCTTTGTAACGAAACCTTAAACCAAATATCCTGCAAAGTTAAAGGGCTTACTAGTGATGTTTGTGTAACACACGATGCATAAACCATCGCATCGAGTGCACGCAAACTTGAAAATTTACGTCACTACCTGCCAACCCTAGGAACGTTGTCATATCGACTACTAGTATGTCAAGTGCGACAGTTTTACGATTTTCCTATGTAAATAAGGCGAGGAACGTTTGGCTGATGCTTGTCATACGTCAAGGATGACGCAAGCGCCAATTTTACCATAAAAGTAGGCCGATGAAATGTTGCTTGTAATAAAACGCGTTGGAGAATTGATTGGGACCACAGGACCTATCACAGGACTAATAATAATAAGAAGCATAGAAATATGCGTGAGACGCTAAACTAAAAAGCCACATTATTTGCCAAACGCAGTATGCAACGATTCCTCTAATACGATTGTAACTCCTTTACGCTTAAACGGCTAGATGGATTTGAATGAAATTTGGTATGTATGTAGATAGCTTGACGTGTTACGAGTTTAGCTCGACATGTTTCGGGCTAATCCACACAGAAACATACACAAAATGGTGAGCTAAACTCGATTTATCCGTGTTTAATTCACTAAATATTTTAATCTACATTAACAAGGTATTTGTATAGAAAGAGTTTATGAAACCATTTAGGTGCTGCAGTTCGTAAAAAAAATATATATAACAACACTGAATACCTCAACGCTATGACACGAGCTACGAATTTTCCCAGAACACAGCCTTCAGATTCCATTCGATCATCTCTTCCGCGAACTAAGCTAGTCGTTTACAATAAAGAAACATATAGTTTTTGGACGTTTGGCATTGCGAGGAAGGCTCGATTGGTATTGGATTGGGCTAAAAAAGCACAGTTTTTGAGATAGTTTCAATAAAAAAAAGGCGCTCGCATGATCCTTTTATTTCACTTTTTTAGCAAATGAAAGGACTAAGCAATCTTGACATAATATTCTTTTATATGGTAAAATCTTAAAAATGTATTACTTAAGAAACCATAACAATATGAATGTCTCTGTCACTTAGTTTGATTTGGTCTTACATAATTTACATAGGGTATGATTTTATTGATCACCTAATAAATGCGTTTTCGGCAACCTAATAAATAATATTTGTTCCTAAAATAGTAGATCTGTAACCTAAATTGAATCACCAAATAATATTAAAACGGTTACCTAAATATTACTTAAAAATCACTGGAAAATAATATTGATCAAATAATAAAAAATAAAAACAACAACAACAACAACAACAACAACAACAACAACAACAACAACAACAAAACAACAACAACAACAACAACAACAACAACAACAACAACAACAACAACAACAACAACAACAACAACAACAATAATATCTTACAAATTACACCAATTGACGAAGCCCCAAATTAAGCAGTTTGTTATATGGGTGTCACAGAACGGGTAGACATACATACTTAAATAGATACCAACATCCAAGACTCAAGTACCTACTACAAACATTTATATTCATCATACAACTATGTATTAGCAAAAAATGTTCGGTTCTGGCACTGGCTTCGCTCGCTCGGCTTGCACACTGAGAGTCGCAGTTCTACCTAAAACTCCTCCTTGCTTCGCTCGTCGTCGTACAGAACCCAGACCTGCCTTAGTAGAATAGGTAGAAGCATCGAATTAAGGAACTGATCTATTTATTAGGTGACAGATCTATTATTTTGGTGATCGACTTTTGATGATCAAACTATAATTTAGGATAGGTACAGGTTTACATTCATTTGATGAATCACACTTACACACAGATACAGATACACTTAGAGACAGATTTGATTAATTTGATGACCAATATATTTCTTAGGGATAGGTATAATAATTAGGATATCGCAGTCGCAGTTTAGTGACAGATCTAAATTTAAGTGACAGAAAATATATTTCCCATTTATATATAGCAGAAAAAGCGGAGACAAAGCAGAGTTCACATTTATCTGTAGTGTTGTGTCGTGACGCATCAGAACGGTGTCGCTTTCATACATTTTATATGGTTGCGTTCACATTTATCTGATGCAGTGTGTTAGACGGCTTGTGCTGTGTCGCATCAGAAGCTATAGAGAGAGATAGAGAGACAGAGAGCATCACAACACAACACGACACGACAGATCAATGTTAATGCGGCTTAACGCGCTGACGTTTGCGATCACATTCACCATCTCTTTCTACCCTCGTCTTATAACGTATAAAAGAAAGAAGTGCTGAAAACGATTGTGATTCCAAGTGTATAAGTACCTATTCGACAATAAGGCTTCTGGTGTGGATTGTTCAGTTATCATAAAACTTACTCAAAGCAGATAAAATCGGGCGCAGATTAAAAAAAACTGTCATCGATATTTGCTAGACTTGTTTACTCATTGCTGACCCCACTCATATACAAATAGCATTTTAATATTGTGTACACTGACAGTATGGTCCTCTTCCCACGGGAGGGATGGTATATCAAACAGGACACTGCACAATGGCATTTGTTGACATAAGTTCTAACTAACGTTCATTAGTGATATAATATGTGGTTGCAACCTGACTGGTGCAAATCAGTTAACGTTGATTTTGACTCACATATATTGTTATACATTATGTGGTTCCATGCAATAGCTTTATCCAACTTAGAAAAATACAGCCGAATTGATAACCATCTCTTTTTTTGAAGTGGATTAAAAGTAGAAAAAACCCCCGACATTATCATTTCGCGGCTTGGTAATGTATATTTTTAATACTTAACATGATTTAATATCGTTTAAAGATTGTAAAATTCTTTCCGATCCGATGTAGTGCGAGCCGTTTGGCGGACATTATCCTTAAGTGTACATTGCTCACTCAGTAAAAGTTTAGTGAGTTTGAAAATAATCAAGAACTCTCGCGGTGTGATGATGATGATGTAGCCTTGGTTTTGATCATATTTTGTGTGTCAATAAAGAAGTACAGAGACGGGAAACAATAGCACTTAATCCACTTAACCAATGTTTGTTCGACTCCCCGAAAGTGTCAAAAGATACTTACACCATTCGGCCTGACCGCTGTTTGCGCGCAAATATTTGCCTTTTGCACTTGCCGCTGTTAGTTCCTGTCTGATTTGTTGAATTAATCAATGGAGTTTGACATCTCACTGCACTCAGATATATCAATTAAAGTTGAGGATAAACCAGTAATTGTACTATTTTCAAATTTACCGAAACGCTATCCAAATAAAAAAAACCGGCCAAGAGCGTGTCGGATACGCCCGATAAGGTTCCGTAGCCATTACGAAAAAAATAAGTAATATTTTTCTAAGGATTTCGTATTTTATACGGAATCTTCCATAGTTTAGGTATATTTTATACCTTTGGCTGCTATTTACTCTTAAACTACTAATAATTCTCAAGCAAACTTAACCGTTATAGTTTTCCTTGAAAGTTTGATAAACTTACTACCATCCTGAATTTTTTCAAATTTTTCCACCCACCGGTTTAGATTTTAGAGGGCCCCTGACGGACGCTCGATTTTAATGAAAATTTGCACATTAAAGTTGAATATTTCGCAAACATATCACTGAATCGAAAAATTGTCTGAGAAAACCCCTAATGGATTTAAAAGACCTATCCAACGATACCCCACACTATAGGGTTGGATAAGAAAAAAAAAAACACCCCTACTTTACGTCTATGGGAGGTACCCTAAAAAAAATCTTTTTTAAATTTTCTATTGTACCATTTTGTCGGCATAGCTTACATATATATCCGTGCAAAATTAAAGCTTTGTAGCATTGATAGTCCCTGAGCAAAGCCGCGGACGGACGGACAGACAGACAGACAGACATGGCGAAACTATAAGGGTTCCGTTTTTGCCATTTTGGCTCCGGAACCCTAAAAATACGGTTGCGTTATATGCGTCAGAAAAGTAAGAAAGAAAGAAAGAAAGAAAGGTTTATTTTGGCTCCAAAAGTACCACCTAAAACTATGACTAGAACTAGCACTAAAACTATGTTACTTGGTGACACGGCAGTATACCAAAAAGGGTCTCCACTCAGCATGTGTTGCCGCACATTATGTGCAGTAACGCTGGTTTGTGTAAGTGTTTTTTTCCCGCCATATTTCATATTCAGTTTGGTGTATTGCAATGATGATTATTATTTATCCTAATTATTGTAAACAAGGCAGTTTGTAGAGATGTTTTTGTTACTAAATAATGCAATAACTCTCGATCATTATTATCAGCGAATAATTAAGGCTATATTTTATCCCTGCCCTGACACATCGTTCCCAAGGGATACAGATGAAGTTGCAAGCAATGAACAGCAAGTGCGAAATAATAATAATAGCTGTTAGTTTAGTGTATGTTTGGTGGCCATAAATGACTTCTTTCTTTCTTTAACGTACCTACTTATAGAGAGACTAACGAATTCCACATTAATTGATATTTCCAAGGACGGTGGTAAAAAATATAAACCGCCTTCAAACCGGACAAATGTACGTTGAACTCCCGCCGTAACGTTTCCGTGCAATTGCGCAACACACAGGTTAGTACATAATTTTCACAGGTGCATAAATTCGTATTATTTATAGTATAATAATTATAATTAAATTAATTGAAAACCTGATTTCATAGAAATAAAAGGGATGCAATTAAATTAGAAACTTGTTTTATACACTATTTACGTAGAAGAACTAGGGTAACGAATTAGCCCGTTCAAGTAGTAATCGACAGGTCCTCCTGAGTCCTAACTTTTTTAAACAAACGTAGTACCTACTTAAAACCTAGACTTGGTTCACGCTTTGTTATTTTGGATATTATTTTAAAATTCTTGAAATTCTTTATTCAATGAACAATTTGTACTTTATAAAGTACATTCGGCCGTTACTCTTAGTGTTAATTGGATACCTTAAGTTTTCTGGGATGATCCATATTATACTTTTTATCGATAGTAGACTTATAATGGAGCTCACTCCTGTAGATATCTTTTTTCGCTTGCCGTTTATTTGTAAAAATAAATTGAAACTTTATTTCGTCAAACCACACGTTTCGTGGAATTAATAGGTTTTGTGCCTTGGTCTGTTTGATTAAAAAAAAGTGGTATTGACAGCTGTCAGTTGTTAAATGTCGCCGTAGAATGACACATACGTACACATACGTGAACATTTATTAATGTAGTTAGTTTTGTCGGGTGCGTGTTTGGGGCGCTATAGTCGACACCTGAGGTTAGTCGGAGTGTCGAAATGGCAGTATATTACCAACGGAGACAGAGACGGATTGAGTCAAATAAGCGTTTTAATTGTACGCCGATAATAAAGATGGAAAAAAACTATAAAAAATAGCTGTCGGGGTGAGCTCTTGTTTATATTTTCATAGTTACCTAATATCACAGAATTAGGACTAATATTTAAAACGCCACGTTATATTGAAGTGAATTTTTATGTATTTTACTATTACAAATTTTACAACCTAATTTATATGAACAATGGGGTAGTTGGCAACATAAAGTGAATTTCGATTTTTGGCTACTTTAAAAAAATATTAGCCAAGTTGACAAATGAGTGCTGTTACAAATCTTTCGGGGAACCGTGTCTTGGGAGCTCATAAAAAATCATAAAATGTATGTAAATTGATTGGTGGCGTGGCCTCGAATACTCTATTGTTGACAATCATAAAATAATGTAACAGAAATAAAAAAGAACAGAAACAAGAGTTGGCGTCCTCCTCCACGCTTAGGTACTTTACAAATTTGCGCAAATAGTTTGTGGAAAAAATCTAACGCCATCTACATGAATGTACAAATCTTGAGTGTGACCGAAACACTGGCAGCTAACACAGCCATCGGTCTCGATATTCCAAATTCAAAATCCGGCACCCTCGCGTGCGTTCCATGCGTGTCGCGCCGAGCCCTAACTGCCGCCATTTTCGGCCAGAAAATTGGAAAAACAACACTCCAAGTATAACCTCCAAATGTATGCAAACGACCAGTGTCTCACGACGGTTCCTAAGGAAGCATTCAAAAATAAGGGCATATAATGGAACAGAACGCAACTAATAATGAACTGACTTTATGGTAGACGTCAGGAAAGTTCGAGGTTTGATGTGTCTATTAAATACTTTTTGGTCGAGGTATTTTTGCGTTCTTGGAAACTATTTTGATGGCCAGCGATAACTATTGTATTTTAATAGCTATTTATTTTACGACGTGATGAGTATCTTATTTATCGGAATTATGATAATTTTGGATTGAAATTTGATACAGGCAAATAAATATCCTGTCTTACCTCTAAGAATATTCCTCAAAATGTTTACCTACTAGCTTTTGCGCGCTGTTCCCTAGAAAACTGTGCATTTTTCCGGGATAAAAAGTAGCCTATGTCACTCTCTGGCCCATAAACTATCTGTATATCAAATATCACGTCGATCCGTCGCTCCGTTTCGACATGAAAGATGGACAAACATACAAACACTCACACTTTCGCATTTATAATATTAGTATGGATGGATACTACAAATACCTACCATGAACTATATTCCTCGTACGATTATTTATTTTTTACGGGATCTAAGAAACGATTTCGATGACACTTGCTATGTGGGGGGTTTTTTGGGGCAAGCAATCGATCTAGTTATGTCTTATATTTATTCTTATTTCCTACACACCATATTATATAATGTGTAGTGAAATACAGAAGTATTTTTTATTTTATTTTGTTTTTAGGGTTCTAATGCGTGCCGATAGCTCTTCATTACGCAACTTATCTAGATATGCTGAGAAAGTACCTTTAATAATAAAACTTTTTCAGCCCACTTGTAAAGCGTAAATAAAGCAAACTTAAACCACTCCAAGTTTACTTTTATTTTACCTTAAGTGCCTATAAAAGCGTCACTGTGAACGTACTTCCTTGCCGAACCTCACAACTCAACAAAAACTGCCGGAGTGTGACAATAAAAATGGTCGAATACAAGTGGCGCCGGGAGGAGCAAACCAGGATGGGCTCCGAACACGCATGTACCCAAAATCACCAGAGTTCATAGACCTTCGGCAACCATAAAATTCTCTCGCGCATCTTATAATCCTGGAGCTCAAGTTAAACTGGCGCGAAGGCAGAGGGGGGAAAATCACCTATTATTAAACAGGGGTGCCAAACTAATGGTTTCACGTGTTGTTCCTTTTTATGTGTTCCGTTGTACGCTTGATATAAAGTGTTAGAAGCTATGTAGGTCATGTGAATTGGATTTTTGACGACTTTGCTTTATGTTTGTTTATCAGAGATTGGTAAGATTAGGTTTGGCCTTAATTCGTGGGTACAAAAACAATCGAGCAGCGTTGTAGATGTACCAGTGAGTTTTAATGATACTTTTTAAATTCATTCACTTTTCAGTGTATTGTAATTTAATGCTGACGTTCAATTTATAATATAAAAGTACATAATCCTCATGAGTCCTCACGTACTTTATTAAGAATAAATTAACACTAAGAATAACGATCGAATGTCGTAGATTGTACTTTGAATGTACATACTTTATTAAACACGAATTGTTCATTCCTTAAAGATTCTTTAATAATATCCGAAATAACAAAGCTAGTCTGGCTACTAGCTACTAACGCTTATGTCTTAAGTAATACATCTGTTAAAGGAAGTTGGGACTCAGGAGGATATATCATTTTAACCCTGATTAACATTGTAGTAAGTATATTGTATTATTTTATATACAGCGATGTTTATACTTCACTAACCAGCTGCGAAAACGTTCTTTCAAAATAGGGAAAATTTGGTCAGTTATCTAACTAAGTAACTACAATTTTAAAACCATTTCAAGTTTATGATCGTTTACTAGGTTTCTGTTTCCTTCTCGAAACGTGCTTTAAAAGTTTTGTCCCTCTCAAACTTATACCTGTATTTGGCCTCTGAAAAGTATCTATTATTTATGGAAACTTAATGAAGAAATCCTTAATAACTTTGACTGACAAAGTATCCCGCTCTAGATTTATTTATTGGTGAAATTTTGTACTTGCTATATATAGGTCATAAGCTCTTACGTAAATCGGGTGATGAATTACGTAGTTTGTGTTGTCCATAGTTATAATAAAATTAGATTTACATCTCAGATAATGTAAAAAAAAGTGATAGTAAATCAGCAGACCATTGTGTAGTTCTTTTTTAAGAACATAAGCAGTTTGCACCGGCGCTTATAGTTAAAAAAAATAGCTGTAACCAGGCAGTCAAGTACGTAAAAGGATTAAATTTACGCTACAACTGTTCGTACTCGTAAGCAGCCTCTGCCGACAAAGCTCTATTGTCTGTTGTAGCTCTTATTCTTACGATATATTAGCTTTTGTGTTTGAAAGGATTGAGCTTTTGGAAGCTGGCTGTTCGTACTTTAAGCTAATAAATTATTAATAGAAATATTGAATTTCTTACGCTTTTCCTACTAACTTAGAACGCAGGAGTCGCGTCTTCTGATTGTTGCAACATATGGCATCACATCACTATTGGCATATGCAAGCTATTATGATTTTCGGCTTCTTGGTCGGATTTCCAATAGTCCACTTGGTATGATGCCTTTGGCGCTTTAAGGTACATAAACTGGTTCGAATCCTGTCATTTTCGTTTTAAAAAAAATCTTAGATTTTGTTAAGCAAGCGTATAACTAAAGTAATAAAAACGAATGATATTGAAATGTTACAAATATTGCTCAACATTTTTGAAATGTTTTATAATTAAGCAAAGGGCGCATAATATATCTTTCAAAACCTATCCAGCAAGCAACAAAGCCTTTTTCATTAAAAAAAATCTAATCACGTATTTTTCGTACATCATTAACATACATTACATTATTACGAAATAAAGTGGCTTTATTGTTTGAGTTATTGAATAAATTAATTACAAACACAAAATACAAATTGCATTAGGTACATTAAGCTAAGTTAAAATTATTACTAAAAGCAAGATCCCCCGCGGCATGGACCCAAAGATGCTGGCAGCATTTCCTGCTGTAGCCTAGGTGCAGCAGTGACAGATTACAATTTCTTCGTGCAAAAACCTAATCTCACTCTCTTCTCCAAGTAACTTGAACATTACCCAATGAATCGTGAGCCCCCATTCTCCCTTCAGCCTGATAATTAATCCAAGAAGATGGCCTGATGGTTTTATCACCCCATCGCAACCCCGTCCGCGCAGGACGCTCCGGTGCCTTCCAAAAGGACATCTTTGATCAATAACTGTACACAAATTATGGAGCATATGCCTTTTCTTGCTCGAACGGCCGCATCGGTTCGCTGGGCTTCGCCTTTATGTATTTATTTACTGTTACCTGCATACGTTTGTAGATAATAAAAAAACCGGCCAAGTCCGAGTCCGAGGGTTCCGTACAAACCTGTAGGTAGTAACTTTAAAATTATTAAAAATATTTTTATTATGATGTAACTAAAAATTTAATTCGCAATTTGTCCTTTACTTGTGCTATAACTTGCTATAAGACGTTGCTTCGTACCAAATTTCAAGATTCTGAGTTCACGGGAAGTACCCTGTAGGTTTTGATTCTCTTGCGAGTTTCGAAAATTTGCGGCATAAACGGCTGTATCTTTTGATTGCGTTGGCTTAGAAGTTTGATTTTTTCACAGCTCCAAGGAACAGTAGACTTGAGTATTTGATATAAATTTCAGCTTGAAACCTTTACGCGTTCCTGAGAAAAAGGGTCTTGACAGACGGACGGACGGACGGACAAAAAATGATCCTATAAGGGTTCCGTTTTCTCATTTCGAGGTACGGAACCCTAAAAATAAATATATCGAGATAACTTTTGAACTTGTTTCGTATGAAAACACGTACGACGCTTAGTACGTCCACAAACTAGATGGTCGGATGACCTGGTTAGAAGCCGCGGGTTCATGGTGGACGCAGGCCGCTACTTTACGCTACGCTACGCTTCCAATCTAAGCAACTGGAGGTCTATGGGGGATGCCTGTATCCTACAGTGAACGTCGTACGTCTGATATGATGATGATGATGATATGATGGAAATTTTGTTTGCGTGAACTTAAGGCAATTTTTTGACCCCGACGCAAAAAGAGGGGTGTTATAAATTTGACCGCTATGTGTGTCTGTGTGTCTGTGTGTGTGTGTCTGTCTGTGGCACCGTAGCTCTTAAACGGGTGGACCGATTTGAATGCGGTTTTTCTAATTTAAAGCAGGTTTTCTAGCAATGGTTTTTAGATATGTTTTATCAAAATCGGTTCAGCCGTTTTTGAGATATTGAACTTTGAAGTGACAAAGTCGGGGGTTTTATATCTTTTTGTTGGTTAGGTAAGGTTATTTTACGGATCCTAGAGACCATAGCCTTCCCAGCCAGCACAAACCTTCTGAGTAAGTTTTTATAATAGCAGTCACAGAAACGAATTGCTGAATAAGACTACCGTAATTAGCTGATTTGGCGCTTACTCAGACGTTACTCAAGCAATTTGGGCACAAAATTATACGCTAATAGCTGAGTAATAGCAATATAACACATGAATAAGTTTTGAATAATTGTACGACAAGCTGAGTATCTTCTGCATAAAAGCATTTTGTTCTTTTATGCAAGTATTACAGCTCTGTTATCCAGAAGATGAATGAATGATGAATGAACTATATGCTTAGTCCTTCAAAGCTCAGATATTCAGATGATACACAGCTTTAAGCTTATTTCAGAACATTTATCAAGAATTTATTCGAATTGAATTTAAAGTTGACATAATCGAACACAAAAATAAATTAAAAGTGCACGCGTTGTTTGGAGAGTGACAGCAGCAGAAAATAAATGGCCAAATTTTAATGTCCTAGCGGTAAATAATTTTATACGCTTATTTGTGCTAGAAATAATAAATTGTAGGTGCGCATGCAACTTTACCGTGTATTCATATATACATTTCGTGCAAAATTTTTACGCGCTACCTGATAAGCCAGGTTTTTGAGAAATAAACAACATTTCGTCGTTGGTTTGTTTTTACGAGTGAAATATTTTTTATGTTCTTATACCATTTGAGGGTTCAAAAGTAACCTTGTGATACTTTTTACAAGAATATTATACCGATTTCGTTATCATAATTGAGTTTTCGAGTATAAAATTTCTCATCATTTAATAGGTTATGTTATTCATTATGGCGACGCTCATTCTGAATAAAGTCTGCTTGCACAGCGGCTCCTCGTCTAATGTCTGCATAACAGACCTTATGTGTCCACTTATTCAGATGTTCTCTGGTTAAAAGTGGTCTGCCCACAACATATTTTCGATAACTGTTCTATAATCATACACACTCGTAATATAAATCAAACAATAAGGATTCAGTCATAAAATAGATGAAAACCCACAGTATATTTTTAGCATTTTTTTTGATAGGCGGCATTTACACAACACACTTTAATATTAAGTATAAGCGCGCGCACGAAATCGAAATGTCAAACTACTAGCCGCATAAATGCTGACAAATATTGCAAAATAGTTCTGCTAGCTTAAAAAATGTCTACTTTTCGTGAATACTCAGCCAACTTCTGCATAAGAATCTGTTACTTTTGCTTTTACCCCAGTTAGCTGCACATGAAAGTAATTTCGTACTTAAAGCGGCATAAAGTAGTTATAACAGCTACCTTAAACTCTGTTAACTAACTATATGCTTCATAACAGGAACCACACCCTACTTTATACAGCAGCTGTGTAACTGTCAAGATGTGGTGTGTAATACAGCTAAAAGAGAACAGAACCTCAATTATTCAGTACTCTGCTGGATAATAGAATCTTATACCAGCCAGTGTGATACAAAAGGTTACACAAACTCTTGAGTAACAGGTCTATTTATGATGACTATTCAGCTTTAAGAAATAAAATCGGCAAATTACAGAACTAACTCAGCTAATAGCATTATCATAACAAAAAACAACTTTAATACAGAACTTGGCAATACACACAGCTTCTATACATATATAATAAAGCTTAACCCTGCATAAGGCTAAATTGTTGGCCAGTTATATGACTTGTGTGCTGCCTGGGTTATGCTGTTCACACTTCCACGGGTTCCAATAAAGAATGATCTTAATAAGCAGATAATAAATAGTCAATAAACTGATCCTGTAAAAGTTTTTTTTTCTTTTGAGGCATGGAAGGCTAAAAACGCAAAAGAACAAGGCAAGTCCATATAACTTTTCTTACGCCATATTTTATTTATATTTGGGGAACTCTTGAAGCCATTGGTATTACCGCTTGTTTGATACGAAAAAGCATTGACAAAGAAGTTTCAAAAACTTTTTATGCTTCTGTTGGATTGTGTAATTGGTTGATAGCGAAAGGTCAGGCTGTATGAGTGTTTTGTTGTTGAGCAAAATTTTATGAGTACAGTCACCTGCAATGACCTGCATATCTGTCACAGCGGACGTGCAAATATATCTGACACGTGGTAAGACGTAAGTAACCTCTGCATGCTTTTTTTTCTTTTTTTTATTCGACTGGATGGCAAACGAGCAAGTGGGTCTCCTGATGGTAAGAGATCACCACTGCCCATAAACATCTGCAACACCAGGGGTATTTGCCAACCTAGAGGCCTAAGATGGGATACCTCAAGTGCCAGTAATTTCACCGGCTGTCTTACTCTCCAGGCCGAAACACAACAGTGCAAGCACTGCTGCTTCACGGCAGGATTAGCGAGCAAGATGGTGGTAGCAATCCGGGCGGACCTTGCACAAGGTCCTACCACCTGCAAAAACACAGAATATCTGAATATTCTGTGCTTTTTGTGTCAGATATAGTAACTGTATAAGAAAAGCTGGCTGAAGCGGCCGAATATAACAAACCAGCAGCAAAATAGTCTAGCCGGTTCGACACACAATTTTATACCTGTCAGCTTTGCGACTCTGGGGTCCATGGGACTTGCAATGGGATGGGATTTGCAAAAGCGCCCGGTTGACACAACTGGAGATCAGAGGGGCTACTACGAAATACGAAAATCGAAGTTCGTGTCGTCCTTCTCCCTCTCATATTAAATAATATAAGCGTCAGCGGGACGGCAAGATACGAAGTCCGAATTTTGCAGTTCGTAGCATAGGGCCAGCGGGGCTACTACGAAATTCGAAAATCGAAGTTTGTGTCGTTTGGTCCCTCTGACACTTATACAAGTACTATTTAATACGAGAGCGAGAGGGACGGTGCGATACGAACGATAAGGCCCTCATTCCCGGCAGCTAGCAATTCAAAGAGGAAACGCTGCCGCGGCAAACGGGCACGGGGATAATTTCTAAATTTAGCTTTAAGAACCTAGTTTTTATTTTAGTTTTAATTTAGTTAATTAAATATTTTCTTCGTTATTATGTAACATAATTATTTCTAAAATATAACAACAAACAGAAAAATAGTTGCCATCTGCTACTGAATCTTTTAAATAAATGCGCAAAACGTAATGTTCAAACTCCACACTTCACTGTATTCGACGTTTTTGCCTGCAGCTGTATTCTGCAGTCGACTCGACCTATTGTTCGAGTCGATCCGAATCAGGCGCTCGGATTAGCCCTTCACAATTAAAACGGTGCTTTCGCCATCTTTGACGCATTAAAAATTGTGTAAGCTTACACTGCGCACGAATTTATAGTTAATTATTGAGCTATAAAAAATTGATTTAAAAGTAGATTCTTTCGAATTAAAACAGGCACTAAGATTCTTGTACTTTTTTGAAGTGCCTTATTTATTACAGGTTCTAACGGATTCAATAAAATATGCTAAGAGGGAGTTTTTGGGGGCGAACAATCGATTCAGCTTGGTCTTAGCTCTGAAAAAACGCGTGTTTCTCTTTTACATAAATTCACTTATTTATCGTGCCATTTCACATGAGTCCGTGAAAAAGTATAGAAAACACTAAACATTTAAATACTTAATTGATTAATTATTATACCACCTATGCGAAAGTCGAAGGGTATCAATGAACTAAAAGTTAAAAAAACTAATAGTAGCGGCATCAAGCTAAAAGTTAGCTCAGTAATAATTTAACAACGCATACTGTCTTTCTCTTCAACCAATAATAAGTAGGTAATAATTAATAAATATTATGGGGCAATTGACAACAATTTACCTTATCCCAAACAAAGCTTGTATTATGGGTAGGTCTTAGGCAACGGATAAACATACTTATATAGATAAATACATACTTAAATACATATCCAACACCCAACACTCGAGCAAACATTCGTATTAAGTATTCATCATATATCTGCCCCGACCGTGGATCGAACCCGGGACCTCAAGCTTCATAGTTTCTCCAACCACAATAATTTGTTGTTTTTAGAAAGTCGGGGGTTTTCCAACTTTACTAAGTTGGTTAGGTTATTTAAGTATTAAGTAGCTGGCTAGCTCTGGCTAGCACTAGTCAGCTGTGTAACCCTACCGTGCCGTGTCCCGGCAGCCCCTCTCAAGATGTTTCGGTAAACCGACGATTACGCCGGTCCGGTTCTTCAGTGCGATTTCACGCTTCGTATCGCCTGTTTGTAATTGATACTAAACTTGATGTCTTTATGGGTAAGGTCAGTTTTGAACTTAACATTTCTCGAATGTTCTGAGGCCCTTATTGTCTAACGTCTCCGACACTCGCGATCACAATCAAATGGCAGTTTTTGTATGCGGAAACTGTCATTTGATTGCGATCGCGAACGCCAGAAACGTTACGCAATAGACCCTTTGGAAGAAAAATCGTGCAAGTTGCATTAAAAAGTCAACGTGTACTTAGTGGTCAATCGAGCGCCGCAGCGAAATGCAACTTGCACTATTTGCTTGCAGATCTAAACTTAACTGGGTTTTAAAATAAAAGGGCCGACGACGCCTCAAAAATAATGTCCACTGCGTGTAAAATTGTTTTTTTTTTTTTCTATTTTGATGAAAGTCATCATTCGGGTATGCGTACCTACTTATGCCATTCTGAATTAGAAAATAATAATATGTTTTTTGAAGATTATCCAAATAAATAAAAAATAGTAGATTGTACAACAAGAGCATAAAACGAGCCATTTTACCCAAGACGTTCATATAGCTATATATAGACACGTCGAGGGGAAAATGGATTCAATGCTCGAGTTTTACACTGCTTTTCACTTCGATGGCGAGGAAATGAAATAGCAACAGTGAAAACAATTGTTCACTCACTACGTAAATTTTATTTTTCATGCATTACTATATAATTATATTTTTTTTAGTTTTAGTGATTTATTTTAATTGATTTGATTGATTTTTAGTTTTATATAAATAAAAAATGTATTAAAAAATATAAAGAAACTTCTTTGTTTATGGCTGTTGACACCTAATTAACTTGGTCTTAGACGAGGATTTTATTTTATGCACTAGTGCATAAAAAGTCATTTTATGTCGCCTAGATCCAGCATAAACACCAACTTTACGAGCGTGAGAAGTGAAAAATAATTATGATATTCAAGGGACGTTTTTATAGGTATCAAAAATAATTTAGGCCTCCTTACCAGCTTTTTTAGATTTGATCTGTTTACCTACCTCTTAATGATTGCGATAGCGAACATAATAACCACGATTTAAAACAAGGATTCTAATACAAATTTACGGCAGCATAAAGCGGCGTCCACACTAATATTGCTTTGGCGACAGCGACACGCCAATCCGCCATTAACATGTCCATAAACCACGGCGTTGTAAATAACGAGGTATATATCGCCAATTGATCAACCGGGTCCATACCAGCCTAACTGGATGCTTTCTGGCGTTCTGCAGCTAGGGCATAGGGGGGGGGATTTATTGAATTTGACAGTTGAAATTTTCAGTTACACGAACTCTAACTACCTATTAAGTGAGTTTACTTACATTTTTTTTTTAATTTGTATCATCCTACCATCTAATCACTAAGCTTTAACATCAAACAAAATGTATTTATTTTAAGATTTAAAATTTGTTATAAATTGTACTAATTTAAATCTCAAAAATAAAAAAATCTTTACTGAGAGTTAGCAACTCTATGGCCAAATTTACTTCTATACCTAGTAACAGGCGCTAACTGGTGCCATGGTGGCCGGAGGATGAACTAAATCTACAATAACACGCACACGCAATCACACAACAAGATTACTGACGATTGCGAACAGATTTGAGAACACAAAAAGCTTCAATTTAGGTTTTGCTCTTAATACTACTCGTAGCAATAGTTTCAATGAGGCTGCAGAAGACAATTCGGTTGGCCTGAACCCGTTTCGCACTCTACAACGCCGTGTGATTCAAGACCGTCGGTTTTTATACAATTTTTAGTGTCTACTCACGGCCTCATTAGACGGAGCCTTTATTTCAATCGTTAAATTAACTTGGAACGGATGGATTGCTTTGATATGCCCGGTTTCGTTAAAAATATCGGTGACTAACCAAGCGGTGTTATTAACGCTAACGTTCGTTATCTGTATAGTTTTTGGTATATTATACCTAGTGTCTTATAGACGAAATTGTTAACATATTAATACATCGTAATATTTATTTATTATAATATTTCAAAGCGAGGGAAATAAAAAGTGATAATTATTAACAAATATTTGATACGGAAAAAACGAAAAAAAAACAGTAGGTATATTTGAAAAAAAAAAAAAAAAACTTCAACTGTAGGTATGTATTATTAGAGAGCAGTGTCTGTAACTTTTTTTCGCGTGGACTTAGATTTATTTCAGCCGGTTATATCCACTGTTTTGACTGCAGAAATCGATACCTAAGTAACGTATGAGTATGCAGCAGTTTAAAAAAGGCACTTGCCGATACCTGTGACATACGGACAGACAGACAAACAAACAGACGGACAGGATGATACTATTTATAAGGATTCTGTCTATACTCGTATCTTGGCTACGGTACCTCAAGAAGTCAAAGTACCTCCCTATTTATTTAATAACAGTGGGTATAGTAACGGAAACTTTTACAGTTAATTGGTTTGAGCTGTCCAAGTTTTATAGTTTAC
The DNA here is from genome assembly GCF_025370935.1 of Choristoneura fumiferana. Taxonomy (NCBI): domain Eukaryota; kingdom Metazoa; phylum Arthropoda; class Insecta; order Lepidoptera; family Tortricidae; genus Choristoneura; species Choristoneura fumiferana. Next base: position 6,940,428 of record NC_133480.1, read on the forward strand.
ACTTTTTACGTTTGTTTTGACTTCATGTCTGAACTTTTGTATGAAATTGGCATTGGTCTCAAAAAAACAATGTATATTTTTCTATAAAGATTTTTCATAAAATAGGCGAATTTAAGACACCTATTTAAAGAATTTTGGTTTTAGTTGCGTTTTAAATTTTTTACCCTATTTAGAAGTAACCGTAATTATAGCTAACCATAGTTGTCATGGCGTTAATAAACCTATTCCTCGAAGTGGTTTTGGAATTAGACCACATTGTAAAAAGTGGTCGATGCCAATTGTCAGATGAAATAGTGACAAGGTACTAAAATGTACCGAGCCGTGGTGGCCTAGTGGTTTGACCTATTGCATCTCAAGCAGAGGGTCGTGGGTTCAAACCCCGGCTCGCACCTCTGAGTTTTTCGAAATTCATGTGCGGAATTAGATTTGAAATTTACCACGAGCTTTGCGGTGAAGGAAAACATCGTGAGGAAACCTGCACAAACTTGCGAAGCAATTCAATGGTGCGTGTGAAGTTCCCAATCCGCACTGGGCCCGCGTGGGAACTACGGCCCAAGCCCTCTTGTTCTGAGAGGAGGCCTGTGCCCAGCAGTGGGACGTATATAGACTGGGATGATGATGATGACTAAAATGTAAAGATACTTTGACTGTAGGTACAATAAGTAAGAGCCTAACCTTGTGGCCCTAGAAAGCTGAGTTTTTCCAACTAAAGTAAACCGTACAGTTAACGATATAGACAAGTAATAAGATAAATTTTCGAAAATCCCACAGCATGACATCTATTACTAGATCAGTTTATCAACTCTTGTGCAAGTATTTATGCCCTCTAGTGGCAGTCTCATCAAAACAATTACAAAACAAGCGCCTGAACCATTAAGTTATTAAACAAAACAAATCTTTTAATCAACATCATAATTCGTTTCGGTCGTGGTGTTATTAATAGAATGTCACGGTTTGTTTGTGTCAACGTATTGAAGATAATTTAATCACTTTTCTTTGAAAAAGGTGGTTTAAACCACGGTTTAAACAAAAAAATAAATATAGGATATTTGGAATAGAGTTGTACTATACAAAAGCTTAGCGATATTTCCAAGGTAGGTAATATTTAAGCAAATCAAATATGTCAAATTGTTCGTTTGTTTATACTCTTTATCGGGCCCAAGCCTTTAAGGCCACCATCAAGGGGAATAATAATAATACTCTTTATTGAAAAAAAAGGAAACACAAAATGGTTACAAAAAAAAGTGTTAAGTACAAAGGTGGATTTAAACCTGAAGGGATCTCTGCCAGTCAACCTTTGAGTGATAGAGAAGAGCGATCAAAATAAGGATCGAGAATCGTGTTTAGTAGCCTACCCATAGAGAAAAGTTTACACAAATTTATACGGCAGTCATAATTTCCTGTTATAATGCCTTTGATTGAAATAAAAGTACTCAAGATAACAAAAAAAACTATTAAAAATATCGTCAGAAATGTACACAGTTTCAAAACAAAATATTAAAATTAATCGTCACTAACAAGCCACGGTGTTGGATGAAAAATAGTTCCAAAATCGGCATGCACGTATAAAAAACGTCTTATCTTCCTGTAGGATCACGTCTGTCCGTCTACCTGTCCCTATGTCAAACTTATGAATATTAAAGTTGCACATGTCTTTATGACCATTACGTATAAGTAGTTGCGATTATTGAAACTGATAGCTTTATTTGTCATTGGAAAAACGCATGCTGTAGAAATAGTAAAAATAGGTATCGTATTAAACAAAACGTCGATCCAGTCTTTACTAAATATTTATGTGTTGGAACCTATTGTCTCTCAATATTCAATAGACAGTTAAGCATCTATGCGTTGAATATCCATTTGAACTATTATTCATTAAATATTTATTATTAAATAAAATTAATAACCCATATAAAAAACTAAAAATATGGCATCCCGCCGTATCAAGTCAGCTGTTGTCAAAATTCTACGCATACCTCGCGGCGACCGTCGTTATTTCAATTACCCCCGGCCCTCGTCAAAGACAAAAGATCTGACACGGAAAAAAAGAAACAAACGCCCGTAGAAAAAAAACAATCGTCTTATCTATGATTGAATCGCGGTCGTGTAAATGCGCTCAAGTGTATTATGTATCTTAAAGGACCGCTTTCTTCGGTAGCGTCTTCGAAATCGAAACGACTTTTGCATTTTTTTTTCGACAATCAGAATGGGTTTTCGGGTGGGTCTCGCCTGGTCCAGTTTTTGGCGTATCTTAATTACGCGTACGTGCTTTAAATCTCGAAACTTGACGAGAATCTACGACACAAAGACGTTTCTTCCTTTACAAATATTTATACCAAAAAAACGTAGATTATAAGTTGAAGTAGTCCCAATTTGTAACGGCTGTTGAAATATGCGTTCAACACTGATCTATCGGCATTGAAGTTTACTAAAGAGCCGGGTTGATGGGTGCCCAAAGTAAATAGCCGTAATAACCGTAAAGGGCACAATGATCCCCCGCTGATCGACGACAGGGGTTCTACCCACGATCCGCTTTTTAATTATAATATCACCCACATTATAAACTTTTTGCCCCCAACAAAAAAAAACCTCTCGACCGACTGCTACTTTTTGGGACGTTTTTTGCAGAATTTAAGTTTTGATCGCCATTATTGAACCTTAAGGTTTTGTTGATCATAATAACAAAAGCAATGACAAGGATAATGCATTACACAATACAAAAGCGGTAGGTTTTGGTATCGGTGAGATCTTTATGGTTTTTGAAGTAGAAAGAGAATCTAAGATTAAAACGTAACCGTAAGGGTTAAAGCTTCCTGTGACTAAACTAATGACTGGAGCCGACTTTACGACAGCAAATAACACCACTGAATTCGAAACTACATAACATAGAAAATACCAATCATAGTTTTGTATAAAGTTTACAGGTCGTGATAGTCTAACAATGCATTTTAAAACACACTATCCAGTTTATCACTTTAGTCACAAGTGCTGTAACCAAAAAAATCTTTGCAGAACTTCACCAATACCAGAACCGTTAAGAAAAATCGGTACTCACGAATCCGTGTTTGTCGCTTATGTTGTTGGTGAGCTTCAGTTTGTGGAAGGACACCACTTTCTGCATCCACTGCTCGCCCGTCGACGGGGAGTCGGGGTGGATGTACATCCTCTTAGGCATTTCAGGGTCAGCTTTACCAGCGACCATCCACCGACTCCGGAAACAAAGATACTAGTTAAAGATACACCCTAAGATGGTGTTTCAAATTTCAATGCATCGATTCCAATGCCAGCAAGATTTGTAGTAAAAAACTAAGCAAATTATTACAAGGTAATGAATACTGACAGGTTCTTGGATGAGGTTAATAATTTCATTCAATTGATTTACTGTTTATTAGAAGGGAACACCGTCTATGAATAAGAGAGCATGCAAGCTTAAGAAAGGCGGGCAATTTAAATGTCAATAATAGGCACGTTACGATTACGACTTGGAATAATCGACATATTGCTAAAATTAAATACCTAGCTCCTAGGCACACGTTATGAAGCATAAACTGTATTTTAAAATTGCCGTAAAATAAAGAAGTTTTCAATCCAACACCCCATGCAGTAATATGTTTACTTAAAAACGGTATAATTGACACGCATATGCCTTGCCCCGCAAACCCTGATAATGCGGTTATTAAATGGCAATAAACAAGCAGCCAACTAACATAATGGTACAACAATAAACAATGCATGAAACATAATGTGAGTGAAAAGAGATCTGCGTACAAATGGGACAAAAAATTGACCAAAACAAAGTAAGTTTGCGGTGGAAAGCAGCAGATTGTTAAATATGACGGAGTTGTTGAAGTGATAAGGGCCATAATTTGGGGTGCGCTGAGTCTCAAACGCAAACTTCCTTTGGTAAAGAGTCCACCTTGTTCACGAATCAATGAACGAATTTTGGAACGGCGGAGCCTTCCCGGTGCCTCGGTGAGGCACGGATAATAGGTGCAGGAAACCGCGCAGATCCCCCATCGTTTCACATCAGTACATAAATACGCATGCTTCTTGCCTTTTGTTTTCAATATTACGAATTACATTAAAATAAGAACAGCTAACGCGACCGATAAGCGGCGTCCCACAATCACTACCAGTTACTCTTATTTTAATTTAATTCCTTCAGTTCTTTTATTTATACCTGTTGTGGAATTTGTATCTGCAATCGTCGGCAGCTACGATGTCCATTAGCAAAATGTACTTTGCTTTTTTATCAAGACCAGAAACGCGAACTTTGTAGGCAGGAAACATACGTCTGCAAGCAATACGAGAGAAAAACATGGATTGGGACTCGTTCTTTGCGACAACGATTTGACATCACGTCGATTGTTTGACATGCTGCTGGACTAGTTTCACTTTTTACGCCCATTTAGTACTGAGAAACAAGCGGACCATATTAGCTTGTGATCTTGTCGCGCTAATTACGCTTTAGTATATTCGATTGAATATTTACTTAAAGCGGCTCGCGAAGCCCTACTTAACTCGGGATTTAATCTACACACTGAACAAAGCGCAATCTTTCGTTCTATATTTGGCTTTTCTGGTATCGGTGCGAGTCTAATCAGCCGCACGAAATGAGGTGTCACCAAGTATTTGCTACAAACAAAAAGGCCGTGTTTCCGCCACAGAGGGCCAAAGATGGCGAGGTACGCGCCCATTGTGCGGTTTTATGCCGACGCGAAACATCGTGACCAACGGACGTGAGTTAATGCCGTGTTGAACGAAAACTCAGCGATAACTCAAAACAAGGCACTCAAACGTTGGGCTCTAGTAAAAAACTTGTCTCCTGATGCGAATGGAGTGAAGACTTGGAGAAACATACATGCAGTGATCCGTAATGTTCAGTTAATCGATGAGCCTCACAGATTTCTGATAATTTATGAGCATATTAGCCGAGTTAGGCAGCTGGAGGCTTTTGTCGGCGCCGATATCGGTTTACGGCTGAATCACAGTCGCATATTCGGCCGGAATGCCCGGGTCGTATTAATTAACGGATATTAAATCTGAGTTTATCGGACGAATCTCGATGTTGCCAAACCTGCGTGTCGGCGGTTTTGATATTGGACGTCGATTGGCGGCCGGACATAAAACGGACGACCGTCCTTATCGCCTCTCGTCATCGGGAATTAAACAATGTACACGATCATTTACGATGATTATCGATATCTGGCGCTCGGGTGCGCCTCCGCGGATGCGTCCCGAGTGACATAGAACCGTACCCCGGAAGATTCGGCTTAAATTTTTTTACTAACGAGATCTTTCGGCGCGATTGTCGCCGCGCGTTTAGTCCCAATTTCGATTAATTTAGTAGAACACTACGAGTCGCGTCGGTATTTCTCACCTCTGGTGTCGGCTGGTTCGCTTTTTACTTCACCGCCGCGGTGTTTAAGACAAAGATATTTTAATGATATTACCCATAAGATGCGAGTTGAATCCTTAATCGTCGGACGATTTGGAGCGGTGTTCTGTTGTCGTACATGTCGTTGCCCTTAAAATTGAGCGTGCTTCGTAACAAATTGTTCGTATGCAATTAAGAAACGCATCGAAATTGGTGATTAAGTGGGAACTAGTGCGTGGCGTGGGGATCACAAGCTAAATGAAAACAAGCTGTAAAATTAGGGAGTCTCCAATCGACGTTGACGTCTGTTCTTAGCTCCGACAAGCTGGCGTCAATAATTATGACGCCAGATTTTCGGTGGCTTACATCGGTGGATTGAGAGGATGAAGTTATGATGGTCATGAGCTCCAGCAGGCAATGGATGACCAGGCAATCTACCTGTTGTGGAACTTATATCTGTAGTCGTCGGCTGCGACGATGTCCAGAAGTAGGATGTATTTGGCCTTCGCGTCCAATCCGGATACGCGGAACTTCATTTGAGGGAACATTTGTCTGCAAATTGGAATGATTCCTATAGAATCGACAGCTGACCTATGATATCAACTACAAGTCTCAAAAAACTTTAGTACCTTATTCAAACAAAACGTACTACGCTTAACTTTTCAATAGTTTGAACGAAAAAGTAAAGATAGCTAAATGAGTTTTGTAGTTGATCACAATTAACTGGAATTTCATGAATTAAAAAACAAACCATCGCAGCTTTGTGTGTGATATTGCATTGAATCTTCATACAGAAATTTGCTTCCATGTAAATAAGCAAAGCAGATTTAAGCTACCTTACTTTCCATAATAGACACGCATTTTACTCGCAAATGCGAAACGGTAAAGCATGAATCTAAGCAAATCGACTGCTTTCTATAGCAGGTAAGTAATCGTGCTTGGGTGCAATCTGTCATGTCATCGGTAGTTGCACTAGGTACATTGTTACGCCACTTACTCTTCCTTGTTTGCACAATATTAATTGCGCTACACTTTTACTAAAGCACCATGTACTGTAAGAGAGCTTTCATTATCTATTTGTTACAAAAAACGTGAAGTCTTTTTATACTGACTTATTTATTATGGAGCAATGTAGTTTATTTCGTAGCGTTTTTTTATGGTTAGTCTGCACTACTATACACTATTTGTGTATAAATTTCCATATTTAAATTTATGGTGGAATTGTCACTCAGGTATGGCTGTTGCCACGTTACGTTGTAGTTACGTTATCTCACGATCCGAGATCACAGTGGCGTTGAGTGAACATTTTCGTTAGGTAATCTTCGGATGTTAGTATAATATCTTCTAAAAAATGTAAGCAACCCAGTGGGAGTCAAGTTATTATGATGCCACGCCACTGCCAGGGTATAAACTAAATAGCTGTTCGTAAATAGAAGTTTTTGCGTGAAATAGTAACAAACGCAAACATATAAAAATTATCGCATTTATAGTTAATAATAGTACCTTAATTTGTGTGTTGTTATAGTTATGATGGCTTCAAAGATATAGCTAAAATAAATATTCCTTCCTCGTTGTTTCACACGACATAAATCAGCCAATAGCGGCAGTCGATCCATGTGTATGTCACGTAAGCGCCATAAATAAAATACCTAATGAGCCTTTAGGCGTGTTTGCATTCATAGAATATAGCAACACTCAAGAAACGAGGGGAGAATAATGCGTAAGGCAGCTTGATAGGCAACATAAAATGACTTGGAATAACCCCCCAACTCATACATTTTATAAAGATTTTAAGAATACAAGCGCAAAGCGCGCAGGCAGGCGACAACGGAATCAACGTCAAGATACTTTACCTGTTGTAACTGTTAATAGAGTCAAAAAACTGTTAAAAAAACTGTTAATATATTAAGAACTCTAGCCACATTTTGTCTTTTTGCCAAGGTTCAAAAGAGGTTTTTAGCAAGTTAGGAACTTTTTCAAAACCACAAAATACTTTATTTCTAGGGTTTCGTAACTCAAAAGGAAAAAGGAGCCCTTTTAGGTTCACTTTGTTGTCCGTCTGTCTGTCAAAACCCTTTCTCTTTAAATCGCGTGGAGGAAACAAAGCATGCTTAAATTAATATGAAACACTACAGGGCTATGGTACCTTAAAATTGTAAGAAAAAGTGTTTCTTAATGGAACCTTTTGAAAATTTGTTACAACGAGTATGCAAAAATCATGAGGATAAAAATCTCCAGCACACCCACTTCCCTTTAGAGTTACGAAATTTGGCAACAAATAGTGCTTGACTACACAATTAAAGGCCAAGAAGTCCGAAAATTACTAATTTTTGTTGTTCATAGTTCATCATTATTATTATTTATTTATTATTATATATAGAAATATTATCATATCAAGTTTAAACTTATTATTTGAAAAATAAACCCGGATAACTCACGTTTTAAATCGAGTTAGTGAGCAGCCGCCTTATCGCATGCTCCCAGAGGAAGGGCTACGAATTAGCACGAAACATGTCGAGGTAAACTCGATTTAAGACGTGAGTTTATATCATTAAATATAAGTGAGTCTCACGGGGGGGGATCGCGGTGGATGCGGACAGCACAAAACCGGTCCGAATGGAGAGCCTTGGAGGAGGCCTATGTCCAGCAGTGGACGTCTACGTCTTTCACAGTTACAAACTTATTTTTTGTTGGGCCATAAATTTCTATAATACGGAACCTTCAGTGTGTGAGTCCAACTCGCAATTGGCTAGTTTTCGATGTATTCTGTGACTCAAAGACAACCAGGATGAACATGATCTAACAGCTTTGTATTCGCCTCCCGTAGTCCACGACACGACATATATCAGTAACTGTCCGTGTGTGTGTCACGTACTAACTATAAATAAGATGGCTAATGAGCAGACAAGGCTCGGTTTCTTAATAATTGCGAAATATTTTAAGGAATTGTCAAAAAGGCACGGTAGGTCATGAACATGAGCAACAAATAAAGACGGCTTGTTAAAATTAAATCTTTGTCAACAAGAAATACTGACCTTAAACTAAGCTGCCTATTAATTTCAGTGTTTTAGTCGCATAATATTCTTGTAAACATAGAAACATTTTGACAATATTGTCAATACCTGGAAAACTGTAGTTTCGAGCAGCGTGCTATGAGAGCATTATTACCCCTCTTAGCTTTACCGTTGGTTTGAGGAACACCTGTGTATATTTGCTTACGATCATCGTTACTTTTCAGTTTAATGTCATTGTATAAAACGGCGACTGACGGTGAGGAAACCTAGACTCCAGCGAAGTCTGTTTTAAGTAACAACTTTTAGCCGCTAATACGACTTTCCCTAGAGAAAAACTACAAACTGCGAGTTTTCTGTGCAGAGTTCAAACCACGGCCACAATTTGTATGTTTTTTTATGGTTTTATAATGTCATCCATTAGTGTAACTTTTATTGTGAGACCATAAAAGCAGATTTATTTGTATAACATTAGCACGATTTAAATTTGTTTTTATGAGCTTGAATTTCTACTTACAACCGTAGTGATTAAAATTAGGAAACGCTTCGGTTTTATTGTATTTAAATCAAATTGAACCCGTGAGAGTCATAATAAAAATAACATAAACAGAAAAAGAACTTGAGACAGCGTGAAATACGTTTCGAAGTTTTCAAGAAGGTAGAAAAGATGTCACGCTAATAATATTCTAGATACATGTACTTTAACACCCTTCTTTCCGCGTCGGGGGTTAAAAATATGACTAAGTATAAAAGATTTTTTAACTAAGACCACTTTGTACAAATACAAACTCTTCATCATTCATAATCTTTATCAAACAAGTATTATTACTTACAGCATTAGCTATCTTTAGATTAGCTATTTCTGCTTTAAAAAGATGATAGGTACCTTCACTATTCATTCCCACAAATAAGTTTTTTTTAATTTTACCTTTTACCGCTTTAAACTAGTAAGGTACCTGGCCTAATTAATCATCTAACTTATCTAGTCCAAATTGAATACGACACTGCAGCAAAACATGCCCTTTAAAAGGTCCGTAGCAGCTATTTATATCTAAAACTTACAGCGCAGTAAAACCTTATAAACTCTGTCCTTGATGGATAATAGGTACTGTTGCGAACCAAGCTAACCGCAAGGTGTCAGCAATGTAATATGATAAATTAATAATGATATACAGATGCCACATTAAATTGACTTTCAATACATGACGAAGTTGTTTTTGTCAAGAGTATAAGAGGTTTTTGAGACCATACCATTTATCTACTTTTTCAACTATGATTATTATATAGCATCTTTAAAGAGTATTGACATATATTTTTGGGGATTAATACTAACAGATATTTTTTTAAGTCAGTAAAGGTACTTAATGCAAAGAAATCACGTGCAGTGAAATTCATACCTGCTTACTTGCGATTTCGGGATGGATAGAACAATTTGTCTATGTTACGTACGTTAAATATTGTATCTATACGTTACATACTCAATCAAAGAGACAGAAATAGTCGCAGACAATGTTCATTATCGTAAAATCATTGTTAATCTAGTCAAATCAAAAGAGATTCGTCGTAATTAACATTCTTTAATTGAAATTGGTTGACTGTCTTGCGATCTTAAAATAGCGGTGTAAGTCTCAAACAAAACAATATATCTTTTGTCTCTTTTGCTTATAAGGTAATTTACATATACGTACATTTCAAGAAAATAGGCAATAAGTAAAGAAATTTGTCTACTAGTAGTGCTCAGATAGAGAGTTGTAAGACTACTTTGATCTTAACAACTTCCCTTCCCTCTCCAAAGAGTCATAAATGATATGATTCACAAAAATATTTTGGTATACTTAAGCTGAAGAGCCTTATGTGACTCGTCTTTGAAGGAAAACTTGTACTATTTTCTTAGTTGAACGTGGTTCAATGCCTCAGATTTAGCAGCATGAACGTATAGAAAAAAATCTTACCTAACATGAAAAGTGAACGTGGGGTAGGTAGTTCAAAAAGGCATTGTAAAGGGGAACAGTGAAGTTGTTAAAGTTATCTCATTGGCGCCAAAGTCTAGCTCAGTCTTAGGTTTTATCTCTAAATATTATCTAAACGAGGCATTTTGTGAAATATACTGTCAATCAAAAGACAATGCGAGCGTTTACACTGAAGGCGTCTTTGTTACAGTAAGTATAAAACCTAATTACTCTGATAGCCACTACAGCAAGCGACTGTTAGTAATTAATTGGAATGATTGACCGTCTTTTAGTTTTGACATGTTATCAGTGCAGTAAGATTTATGGACGACTTGCTTTTGCAATGTCAATATCAATCCGTTTGTCTAAAGATTGTCAACCAGTAGAAGGAAATTTTTCGAATGAACATGAAACATTACTTTGAGAAACTAATGAAGGTCGTAGGGGACTGTTAAAGTGTGTACGAGTAGTGTATTATGAATAAGGTTTACTTGGAAGAAAAATTCAAGGATTCGGATAATAAAGAACAAATCCTTTTGAGAGAAACGAATGAAGTGGGAAACAGCGGTGACATCTAGATAAAGATTTTTAATAAAGGAACGTCAGGATCAATCGTTGCCATAGAAGCTTGAGATAGCCAAACACAAATTTAACACAAAAAAACCGGCCAAGAGCGTGTCGGACACGCCCGTAACAGGGTTCCGTAGCCATTACGAAAAAATTAAGTCATATCTTTATAAGGATTTCGTATGTTGTATTTATATATGTACTCTGTGTATGGAATATTCCAAGTTTAGGTAGTACTCTTAAACTACTAATAATTCTCAAGGAAACTTAACCGTTATAGTTTTCCTTTGAAGTTTGCTTACTACCATCCTGAATTTAAAAAAAAAATTCCACCTACCGGTTTAGATTTTAGAGGTGGGACGCTCGGTTTTAATGAAAATTTGCACTTTAAAGTTGAATATTTTGCAAACTTACCACTGAATCGAAAAATCGTTTTAGCAACCCCATAATGGTTTTAAGAGACCTATCCAACGATACCCCACACTACAAGATTGGATGAGAAAAAAAAACACCCCCACATTACGTCTATGGGAGGTACTTTAAAAAAAAATATATTTTTATATGTACTATTTTGTCGACATAGTTCACATATATTTTCGTGCAAAATTACAGCTTTCTAGCATAGTCCCGGAGCAAAGCCGCGGACGGACAGACAGACAGACAGACATGGCGAAAGTATAAGGGTTCCGTTTTTGCCATTTTAGCTTGGCGGAACCCTAAAAACACTGATTCATTATTAGACGTTCCAATAGTAAGGTTTCACTGTAAAAACATACCTACAAAAAAAACAGAATAATTACTTTAAAAGGCTTATACTAGGCGAATACTAGGAGAATACTAGGAGTGAACTTAACACGATATATAAAAGTCGTGCATTCAGATCCTGAGTCAGTTTATGTTGTTAGCTTTGCGGCATTTTCTTAGGAATACTTTGTTTTATTGCTACCATATTTCAAGTTGGAGGGTTACATTTTATAGTTTTAAGTTCGCGTTTCTTTATTTATTTACTTCTGAAGTTATACGTGTCTGAGGACAAAGTTGAGCAATTAGTTGCATCTTCTGTAGGGTGGTGTTTAATAACGATCTTTTCTTAATACCCTTATTCTTAGTCCCTATTCGCTGTAAAGTTTGTGTCATTTTGATATAGCTTCAAAACAGTCCTTTGAGATTCGCGCCAATTGACAAGTTGAAGTAAAGTTTATGAAGTTTTAAACTATCTTTTTTTATCGAAAACGTGAAATTTTAAAACCTACCCCCCTTACACGTAAAAAGGTGACGTTTTTTTTTCGCCATCACTTTTAGTGTTGAATACCGTTTATATTTGGTCTTTTAAAAACATCAAGTACAGGTTTTTGAAGATCATTTTTCGATTTAGGGATGCGTTTGCGAAATTGTAAGCAGTAAAGCCCCGCTGAGTGGAGACCATTTCGGCTACACATCATTATTATTTAGTTTGTTCTTGTATTCTATATCGTTTTTTAAATGTTTTTTTTGTCATGATGTTTTGGCTGAATAAACTTATTTCAATTCTATTCTATTCTATTCTATAAAGTGCTAATTTTAGAGTGTCCACAAGTCCTTCTAGAACTTAAACCGTTAGCTGAAAAAAATCGTGAATTTACTCGTAGTAATAGTCACAGATATGATATGAACAATAAGATAAGATATGATATGATATGATATGAAGAAGTCCGTGGTAATAGTAGTAGTATAACGAACTTGAAAGAAAAACTATCATGGCTAAGTAGGCTTTTAAATTACCGAGATATAGTCGGTCAAAATATAATATTGTTATTTGCCGCTTCTCAGTACGGAACTGCATGTGGCCAGACACGCACTTGGTTTTTGAAGTTAAAAATTAACCAAAAGGCACTAAGCAGTCATCAATTATCACCTAATTGGAGGGTCAACGTGGAAATTCGCTTAAAGTGGTGACGGGAAGAGGGGGGGTGATTAAACGAGGGTGGGGGCGCATCTGCTCGCACGTTGACGCATTCTTGCGGCTTCAAGGCTGGTTGTACTGGTTTTTAACCATCGAATAAAAAGTTTTATTTAGAATAACTGTTGCACTCAAAGCCAATTAATATTTAAACGTGAAAGGCTTTGGCTCCTGCTAAAATCTATTCCTCATCTCTATCTATTGGTAAAAGTAGCCTGGAAGAGATTGTTCTGAAGCGATAAGGCCGCCTATAGCTTACCTTGGAAAATCTCTACATATCTTTGTTTTCTGTACTGCTTACTATTATGTTGGTGTTCAATAAAGAGTAATACCATGGTATTGTATTGTATTGGTGTCTCTAGAATTTTCATCGCGTTTATCGTGTGTGGTTTTAATGTTAAGCATATAGTTTTATCTGCGGCTTTAATTACGGTATTAAAGTCATTACCACTTGTATTGTCTGTATCCCGTGGTGTTATATCAAGTCGCAGCATGCATGCGTATGCGTCGACGCAGATGAAGGGTTTTTAATATTTTGATTCACACTTTTTAACTGCATTTACGATTGTACGTGCAGAGTAGGCATATTAGATATCAGAGCAGAATATCTTACATGCTGTTTCAAATCTGATACATAATTTTTAAGTTTAGTTACCTAGTTTATAATACGGTTGAGCTTTAGAGTTAGATGTTAAATTATTCCTTCACGTCACTTACGGTAAACGGTTCGCTGTCGGGCACAGGTCTCCAATCAGATCAAGAGGGCACATAAAATCCGAAAAGTTTCGAGACGCAATCTGAGCTGATAGATCAAACGACTATAGGCTATACCATCCGTTGCCGATTACGGCATGGATAGCTATTATTATGTTTGTGTGTATGTTTGTCCGTCTTTCACGTCGAAACGGAGCGACAGATCGACGTGATTTTTGGCATAGAGATAGTTTATAGGCCCGAGAGCGACATAGGCTACTTTTTATACAGCGCGCGATAACCGAATTCCACGCGGACGAAGCCGCGGGCCAAAGCTAGTTACTAAATAAATTAGTTAACGCTCGATAAAAAAACACGCGTGTTCTGCATTTCCTTTCGCAAAAAAAAATTAGCGTTAGTTAGGTAAGTAAAGCATTAAAAACAAGTTTTTTAAAGTTCAATTAACCACGGGTTAACTATTTGTTCCACCGGGCGTCAGTCATCGACACAGCTCGCCTTTCACGCGAATCAGCCGCCAACCCTATAGGTACCCTATATCTAGACAAGCCTGGCGTTGAACTCTCGATAAATCTAGGTTTTTGTAAAATTTGTTGGTGATAATTTATGTTTTAAACTTTCACGATTCTCACTCATCTTGACCTGACTCACTGACTCATCAACGCCCAGCCTAAATCTTTGGACCGAAAAAGCTTTTTTTTACAGGTTTTGTTTTTAAAACGCAAACAAGGCAAAAAGTTATGTTCGCGTAAGTTAGCTCTGAGTTTTGCTAAATTCATGTGGTAAATTACCTACTCTTGAAATTTATGATGAGCTTTGCTATAAAGGAAAACTTCGCGAGGAATCCTGTACAAACCTGCGAAGCAATTTAATGCTATGTGTATGTAAAGTTTCCAATCCGCACTGCCCGCGTGAGAACTGTGACCCAAGCCCTCTCATGCTGGGAGGAAGCCTATGCCCAACAGTGGGACGTACATAGTGAAGGTGGCGATGTCAAACCCGATAATATTTAAATATTTACTTAATCATATACCTTACGTTTGGCCACAATCACGCCTGATGGAAAGCGAGGATGAGGCCTACGATGGAGCACGCTTGCCTAGTAAATGCTCATTCACCCTGGACTGAACTTAAAAGCGGCCAAATTGTATTGTTCAGGAAACACAGCCGCAGGCAGAGACGTCCACTCTTTTGAACTAACCGGTTGATGGATGGAAGAGCAAAAACGCTTTGGAGACGGATTTTTTTAACTACTGACAACGTAAGGGTGGAGACCCCGCCTACTTCAGGTCGATACATTGATATGTTAATTTGTATGATACATTGATATTTAATTTGTATGAAAAAGGTAAAATCTAAAGACCATTATTTTCAAAAGTCGCTAAACTAATGTTTGACAGTTTGATTCTCGTATTACAGGCCACACCCGGTATAGTATCGCTATGTAGCAACAGCAACGTATGACATTGGCAACACAACTTTATCGTTCGCTTAGTAAACTAGATAATTAATGACACGCCAATACAATTCTAAACAACTGCTAATAACATGTCAAGAGTAATTAACGAGTTGGCACTTCTACTGTTACACCACACGCTATTCAACTTAGCACTTTAACTACACTACTTAAAGTTTCCACGTAAATGGCAAAGGATCGTGAAACAAAATAAATGATCAGTGATTATATGGAAGTGACCGTTAGGCCGTCTGCACGAGCGGACAGCGGAGCGGCGAGCGTGCTTTGTATCTATGCGCGGCCTAGACGCTTGCTGCACAGTGTGTTACCTTGTAACACACGCAATGCACAGAGATAACGTCCCGCTGCTCGCTGGCGTCTAGTGGCATGTTTTAAACGGTAGGTGATAATCTAATGGTGATTTTCCACCGGCGAGGCGAGACGAGACGAGGCGAGACGAGAATTGAAATTTGTATGCATTCTCGCGCGCCCGCCGCGAGCCGCCGCGGCCCGCCGCGGGCGCTGCCATACAAATTTCAATTCTCGTCTCGCCTCGTTTCGCTCGCCTCGCCGGTGGAAAACCACCTTAAGACCCCCGTGTAAAATACTGCACTTACCTATACATAGGTATGATCGAAATATGAATAAAGAAAAGGCCACCTCCATAGTACTTAATATTATAAATGCGAAAATGTGTGTGTTTTTGTGTTTGTATGTTTGTCCGTCTTTCACGTCGAAATGGAGCGATGGATTGAGGTGATTTTTGGCATAGAGATAGTTTATAGGCCAGAGAGTGACATAGGCTACTTTTAATCAAGGAAAAATGCATAGTTCCCGAAGGAACAGCGCACGATAACCGAATTCCACGCGGGCAAAAGCTAGTAGAGTCATACAATACAACAGCTCTGGATTTTATAGCTATGATTATTACTTCTGAGTTTTTCAGAATTCATGTGCGAAATTAATTTGAAATTTATCAACATAGGTAAACTCCAATCGTGACACAAAACGAATCTCGGTGTATACTATCTGTGTGCACGCACACAAAGCAGTTTGCTTCCGCATTGGTCATTGGCGCATCACGCACACAAACGCATTGCTCAGCTTAGGTATTTTGCTGTGTAATTTTGTAATTGAGGTGTTATGGCGAAGGTGAGGTCAATCTATTCACACTACAATGCAAATTTACAGTTTAAGCTGTTTGCGTTGTTGTAAATGAGTGTGTATTGTAATTGTCACTTCTAGATAAATACATGTGCACGTACAGTTAAGTATAGGTCATCTGGTATGATTGCGTGCTATTAAAGGATAGCTAATAATGCCGCCATATCCGTCTGTAGTTTTGCACTGATGGAAAAATGTGTAGATGAATTTAAAAAATATTTTTTTGTTTTATATTTTAATTTGGCGCAGAGAACCTTGTTCAAAATACTTTAAATCTCGTCTGGCGCCTCCAATAAGTTTTTTCATTAAAAAATCTTAAGTTTATTTAATTTTATTGACGTGTTTGTAGATACGCATGAGTGTGTGAAAACGTGTAGGTACGTGTCGTACAGACGTAGCTTTATTGCACGTGTGGTAGCAAGTAATCCGAGATAGAAGGTCTCAGTCAAAATATTTTTCTAAATTTAGACTATCGGTAAAACTTCTGTTGATAAAAATGCGACAAAACCCAACTTGGGTATTTTTTTTCCAAAACAAATCTAAAATTTTATGATGATTTACACCATAAGTATTTAACGCGTCTTCATTTTTTAACACAGAAGATACGCCATCATTGAAGTCAGGCATCGCTAATGCAGATCGAAATTATTTCCTAAACATGTTGCACGTACGTACAGGTTGTTCATTGATATGGAACTATGCAAATTACCCTGATCGATATATTTTTATTTTACACAAGAACATCAGAAGAGTTTTTCGCACCCCTCTGATACGAACTCTTTCTGATACCACTACGTTTTTCGATAGATAGAGATGATTGTTGGATAGAGGGGTTTCTCCCTGCATATGACTTCATCGCGCTGGACCCTTGAGACCTTTTTATGGATTGATTTGTTTTTTTTTTTGCAAACATACTTATACATAACAATTAGCAGCGTGTCTGACAGAGGCAAATGTCAAAGTGACAGATAAACAGAAACGAATGTTAAGTCAACACAAAGTTTAAGGGTGTACTTCAATAGAAGCGGGGATTTGATCAATCATATTAAGTAGTTGAAATCTACGTCACGTTGTAACATTACAAAGTATACCGGGTGGGGCCAGTAATACGAGCAAAAAATTTAACCGTAGATCGTCCCCGTCAAAGTGAATAACATTAGTTCAGCGATTTTTAAAAATAATTAGTTTTTTAATTTTTACACTTTAAAATTTATTCGAAAAAGCAATGTAAAGCAGAATGGTTGATGTTAGTAGCGTGACAGGTGACGTCAGTTGTGTTCTAGGATGGCGTACATTGATTGTAGTACTTAATTTGTATGAAAAAATGAAAATTTAAAGACTTCGTTATTTTTAAAAGTCGCTGAACTAATGTTGTTTAGTTTGACGAGTACGGTCTATGTTTTAATTATTTGTTCGTATTACAGGCCACACCCGGTATATGCAGCTTAGCTGTTAATGCCATGAAGTTAAAATTTTAGTCGGGCAACCCCGAGAATGGAACATTAACTTAGGTAATACATGTCTTCGAATAAAACTTGTGGGTGCTAAGTGTACACGAGCTTTGTCATCACTGACATTATGTAAAAATTTGGGCAATTCGGTGGGAATCGATGTCGCCACACTACTGGGAATAATTTAACTATCACCTTACTAAAACCTAACAGTTTCAACAATGTACATTTAACGTTAATAAAGTAACTGGTGCTCGATGCCTAAATTATGTCGCCGGGACTTTGACGCTGCGTCAACACATTATCCT
This sequence comes from Choristoneura fumiferana, assembly GCF_025370935.1. NCBI lineage: Eukaryota > Metazoa > Arthropoda > Insecta > Lepidoptera > Tortricidae > Choristoneura > Choristoneura fumiferana. The sequence continues at coordinate 6,958,361 of NC_133480.1, forward strand.
AATAGTTATTGGGATAGTTTTGATACAAAATACATCTGTGATATGAGCTATATAGCATACTATATTTGTAATTATCCAAATTGTATATTCGTACGTTTTAAGTCAATCTGAGGACTGGAGAATCCGATTTGTTTGACAACGGATGTTTGGGTCGTTATTTGATTGAGTACGAGTGTTCCGTATGATTTTCGCGGGGACGTTTTTGCTGACATGGTAGAAGATTCTATTACAGTTTCTAGGTTACCTAGAGAGTACAGCTTAGGGCATATAAAAAATAATCGAAAATGTCATCAAATTTTACAGACCATTCATAAAAAAAAATGACGACCGGATGACGAAGTGGAAGAACCTGACTACGAAGCTTGTGTCCCGGGTTCGATTCCCGGCCGGGGCAGATATTTGTATGAATAATAGGTACGAATGTTTGTTCTCGGGTCTTGGATGTTTAATACGTATTAAAGTATATAAGTATGTTTATCCGTTGCCTAGTATCCATAGTACAAGCTTTGCTTAGTTTGGGACTAGGTCAATTGGTGTGAAGTGTCCCATTATATTTATTTATTTTATTTAAAATGTAACCACTATAATGAGTTGGTTTAAACGCTCGAATAATGGTCATTATCAAGTCGTTTGCTTGTTGTAGTTTAGCTTGGTGTTTATGAAAGATGTGGAAGAGAGGAGCGGGTTCTGCAGGTCGGCATGTCACTATGTGTGTCGCACAGACAGTTGCGGTGCACGGTTTGTAGCAGAAAAGCAAGGAAATATAGGGTAGGTAGTTTATTTACTCGTAAATTAAAAATCAACCGTTGGTAAAAATAACAGTGGCTTTCCGTTAACAAGAAAAAAATACAATTTCTTTCTCAAATTAGGTAAACTAAGTAGATTTTCTTGAACCACAGATAGCATCACTCCCAGGTCACCAACCGTCCTAGCACATGCACTAGCAGAATATACAGAACTGTGTCAAACAAACGAAACGACCATCTGAATAAAACCTCTACAAAATTCTCGACGCCGTCAGTTCAAATTCAGGTTACCTAACTCACCATGTACAGTCAGTAAAACTGTAGACATCGTTTTATAAGGTACGAGTGCTCGTCACTGGCCCAATAGATGACATCTTAAATTTTATGTCATTAGCAGTAGAAGATTTGTTTATGGAATAGGGGGCAAACGAACAAACGGATCGTCTGATGGTAAACGATTACCGTCGCCCATGGACACGTGCAACACCAGAAGAGTCACAAGTGAGTTTCCAATCTTAGCTACGCTTAGGGCTTAGGTTGTAGGTGACAGGGTGTCATCTATAGGCATAAGCGTGTCGAACATTCGGACGTTTAACTTATTTACTAGACTTTACCTGTGACTTCACATACGTAAACTATTTAGATCCCGCACTGTATTTGAATTTTCGGAATTCCCATGGGAATCTCTAAAAATTACATCATTACGTATAGTTGTTATAAAACACCCGCGCCACGTCTCTAACCCCAGCGGTTGAAATTTGAAGGTTTCATCCTTATTCTGTGGGAATATTATGACAAAAAGTAGCCTATGTGTAATTCCAGGGCCTCTAGATAGGAATTAGAATGATAATTAATATATAATAGTTACATAAAATGTTAAGATTGGTTTTTTGGAATCTTTTTGTATTTTTTATTTCAATTCCAAATTTTTTGTTACTTTTACGGTCATCCCGTAAAACCTATATCGAAAATACAAACTGAAATATAGATGCACAGAAAAACCAGAAAAATAAGACCAGCGCTGGGAATCGAACCCAGGTCCTCGGCATTCCGTGCCGTGTGCTATACCGCTACACCACCGCTGGACAACGATACAGACACGAATTTCTCCTATGCACCTCATATCTCAGCTTGTGTTGTTTCTTATTTAGCCACTTAAGCAGCGACACTAGCGACATCTATGCCGTAGCCCTCATCGAGAAACTTTTCGGCACTCCATCGGAACTAACCGCTCACCCGGACATTGGTTTTTGGAATCTTTTTGTATTTTTTATTTCAATTCCAAATATATATTTTTTGACATAAAAAGTTGTTATTACTTTTCGAGCCGCATCAATAAAACATCATTTTTGTCGTTGGACATAGGCCTCCCCATAAACCGTAGTAGCTTCGGTTGGAGGCGGCCTTTATCCACTGAACCCGCGGCTTATCTTCAAAATGCTAGGCTATAACTAACTGAGTTGGTTAAAGTTGGACCCGTTCAAGTCTCCACAATAGCCTTCTAAACTAAAAACAGTCGAAACTGTTCAGGTGTTGCTATCTGTACTCGAATAAAGTATAATGACAAGTAGACAGGCATTCCCACTGTTGGAGCGTCAAATGTAACACGGAATGCAGTTTAACAGCATTTTATTTTTATAATTCTTTCAGTAGAGAAATATGGGACGCGAGTTGTTTTGATTCAGACGGTTGGTAGTGCTGTAGACAATACTGTCATATTTGATAAATGCGATGGCGACTGAATTGAGTGTTTGTTAGTCTTTCACGTTAAAAGAGTTTGACCAATTCAGATGAAAATTGATGTATCGAAAATAAAAACTGAAATATAGATGCACAGAAAAACCAGAAAAATAAGACCAGCGCTGGGAATCGAACCCAGGTCCGAAGTAACAAAAAATTTGGAATTGAAATAAAAAATACAAAAAGATTCCAAAAAACCAATCTTAACCTGAAAATTGATGTATATAGTTAAAACTCCAAGACGGAACAATGTTTGGCTACATTGAAAAAACAAACATTCCTAATATCTTCAAAATCATTGTCAAAAGTAAAATTGTAAAAAATGCAACTTGATGTCCTCGTCAAGTTGTCACTTGTCAGTTGAAGTGACACATAAGAGATACATACATAAAAACACATTTTATAACCTTCTTTTGCTAAATATGTGTGAATTAAAAACACTTTAGTTAGGTATGGACTTTAAAACAACGTCAAAAACCGACACCTAAAACATCGTTTTACAACCATCTTATTACTGGAAGTGGGTCAAACAAATGAATTTGCAATTTCTGTGAAAAAAAAAGTCAAAATAAGTACTTACATAAGTAAACAAAATAATATCGAATACTATAATACAAAGTTAAGTAAAATTAAATCCTTTAAAAACAAAATACGGCGCCAATAAAAAAGACCGTAACATTAAAGTGTCACTAAAAAGGTATTTTCCGTAAGTTAAAGGCGCCGTCTCTAATGTGATTTAACGTTCGTCGGTTTGTGTGTAAAAGTAAGTATAAATATAAATCTATTAACAAAAAGCGGCGTCATCCCGCCTCGCTTATCTCTGACCGGTGGTCTTGACGGTAGCCCGAATAAGAAACAGAAAACTATAGAGACGAAATGTAATATAAAAAATGTAAAAAATAACTTAGTAGTTAAGATTAATGAGGTAATAATTATTTATTGAAAATAAATAAACAGTTAACTACTACTTAGTTGTTATTTTTTTTCTTAAAAAAAACAGAATAAACTCTAAATGACATTGGGAATTACTCTTTCCTTTTTTTAGTTGTGTTAACGCGTGTCACGGAATGGCAAGAAACTGAATTTGATTCCCAACCTCAGATTTATTTTTTCAATGTTTTTTCCTTACAGTAAAATTAATTATTCTACAACTTTTTTAACGGCATAATTCTTATAATATAAATATGTACTCATATATCCATGCAAATTACAGCTTTCTAGCACTAATAGTCCCTAAGCTAAGCCACGGACGGACAGACAGACATGACGAAACTATACGGGTTCTGTTTTTGCCATTTTAGCTACGGAACCCTAAAAACGCTTGTGCTACCGGTCCTGATGGAGATAAGGACAACGTGACGTAAGCTTGCTCTTGACGCCACCTTTGAGCGGGCGGCATCCTATCCCCCACTTATCCGGCACCTCACATTTTGCGTAATTGGTTAATCGTATCGGATCAACGGTAAGTTTATTTGAGGGATTTATGTTTTTTTTTAGAATGATGTAGCTAAAGGCAAAGGACGGGTACTCCATGCGTTGCAAAAACGAGCTCGATCGAACCAGCAATGATGTCTAACTTGCCGATACCGCGGAATAAGTATTAGTCCAAGTGCCAGTATATTATACGTTATGTCAATCAAATTTATAGAAAGAGTAAACAAAGACGCCGTTAACCTGACCACAGACATTTAATGATGTGAAAACCTAGAACCTATTGCAAAATAATTAATCTGTCCAGTAAATCGATTAATTTATTAATTGAATAGATCAAAGTATTTTTGTCTATTTTACATACTTGATTTAATTCCAAAGACGGTTTATCCAATAATAAAAGAAGTTACTTTTTTTTAAATTTTAAGGTAAATAAATAATAATCGCTTATTCAACCGAGTATTAATCGATTTATAAAATGACAAATTTTCCGCCATCTACGCTAGTCTGTGCTACTACAGGATTATACACGAGTTTCATTCAAGAAATAATGTCAGATTTTGACGAAGATTTTTGAAATGAAAATTAAATATTGAAATCAAGTGCATTTTGGTGAAAAAATCGATCAGACGTCTAGTTAAAAGACACTAATTATAGATAAATGTGATATTGATTCGATCCAGTGGGTGTTTATACAAGAATTTTGATGAAATCGATTTGTTATACTTTCCATAAATAGGATTGACAAAACGTATGTGATGTGATATCAAAGTCTACGTAAGGTAATTATGCACAAAAGACACCAGATAATTGTATGGCTCTTTGTTTGCAACTAATCAATGTAGTGCAGATTGTAAAATCTTGGATTGGTTTGGTTACAATGGCGTGGTTCTGTAACCACTCGATTAGCGATAGGTAGCGATAAGTATGTCATTGTCCAGATTGTGTACACTGCGAGAACCAGTACACTGTGTAACAAACCAGCGCTACAATTTTTTTGTTTGGGAATAAAAACAATCTTGACTATTCTTTTAAGTGAAAAAAACTTTCGTAAATAATTTATTATAACAAATATTCTATAGGGTGAGCAAACCTTTTATAGGTGATACTTGATAAAATCGATGGCAGCTGTCAGTTTTGATGCTTGCAATCGAGTTGGCAGCAATTTAATTGCTTGAATTTCACCATTGTAAGCTCAGATTAAGATATGTAGTACCTATCACGAATTACCGAATATCACCGATAAGTCAGGGTTTGCCCAAATTACCTAGTAATTTATAGAATCACACACACTGTCCATTAACTTTTAAAGCCTTTTTCAGTAAAAGGACATGTGATGTTTATTTCTATTGCTAATAAAAAAACAAATAGGTACATTTAAAAATACATGTTCTGTGAATAAATCAATAGCTAGCACTAGAGTTAAAGTGTGCTTTCTGTTGTTTTGACTGTACCTTTTGTTTTGTTTGCACCGATCTAGTTTGAAGCTAGTGGGTGTTTGAATTTATACTGTCGTCAAATCACGATGTCGCTGCAGGAAATTTCAACAGGTTATAAATTGTTGATAATAGCTCCTAAACTTAATATTATTGTCCTCAGACATCATATAAGTCAAAGTAATAATATCTCGCTCAATTCTCTTTTGGAAGCGAACATGCTGTTTTATCCCTTAATAGTGGAGCGTTTGGTATCTTTTTGAGGGGCGCCAGCGTTGAATCGACGGTGACATACCAAAGTTGTATGTGGGTTGCGAAATACGATCAAATTAAATATTTTTTTAATCAAACGTCGAAATACAATGCCATCAATTACGACACGAGCGTCATCGCTCGTTTTGTAAAAAATGATCAAAAGCGGAACTTTTGATGGAACGGCAATACTTTAGGGTTACCAAGCGCAAGGCTTACACTGATTATTTTTCAATGTAAAAGTGTTACTAAATATTACACACTAAATACTTACATCTTAAACTAACATTCGTATTATTCATACAAATATCTGGGGATCGAACCCTGGACCTCAAGCTTCAGGTTCTCTAGCCACTGGTTCATATGGTCGCCACTTTAAATCGGATACTATTGTACACACATTGTAAAATATTGTATAGACCCGGGCATTACTTTGCGAAGATTCATATTTAAAATAAAATAGATATCATTTGATTTGTTCTTCCGCGAAATAAGTATTTCGCAAATCTTTTAAGACGTAAAATAATAATAAATAAATCACAGACAGGTCGGTTAAGTTTAAAAAAATACAAACAATCATAACTTCGAAGAGCCATTCGCTTCACGATCACAAGTTCCAATGTTTAAAATCCTTTCGTTCAAAAATCTCCAATCTGTCAACCCTACAGCGACTTGTCGCCAGTCCGACAAGGTGTCGATTAGTGTTCGGCGACAAAAAGTCGACAGTAACATCTTGTCGTTGTCATGTCGCTTCGTTTCCAGAGATCGGGTGATAGCGGATGAATAATTATTCAAAATGTTCTAACTCATTCGATGAAGATGGTTATGATAGTGGTGTGTTTACTGAATGCATCAATAGAGTACCTACTACCAAGTCAAGAGGTCATCGACAGAGTCCACTGGTAAAAAGTTCTTCCGTTTCCCCGATTTTTTAGAAATAATAATATCGTTTTCCATAATTAAAGTAGCCATTTATCTTGTAAAATGCTTTGTTTCTGTCTAACTAAGTATAATATCGGTAATTATAACACCTTAACCCGTCGAACGCCCTGCGCGGCACAGTGGTGCGTATTCGTGATTAGTCAATTTTTGTTACTAGTTTCGATCACCCTTTAACATAGGGTACTAGTCCAAAATTACCCAAAAAATTCGTTGGTCGCGCGACGGGTTAAACGAGCAATTCTCGTATATATTAACTATTTATATATTTTGGGGACATTGGAAACGGCTCTAATGATTTCGGTGAAATTTGCTTTATGGAGGTTTTCGGTTTTAATCGCAGGGAAGGTCTATTGCTCGATTACTTAACCCTAAACTTGACAAAATTTTGAAAAGGTCATGATTCAAACCTCATTGTTACTTTGTAAAGCCTTAATTTTTTTTTACAAAAAACATGAAAGGTTGTCTTACATCATTACCATTTTTAAGGGCCTGCCTGCTTGATTTATGCTAATAAATTTTTGGACTGAACAATTTTTGGTCTAACGCGCGTGCGCAATTGCATTCCCCATCTCTCTCTACCCTCGCCTTTACCGTGTGACAGAAAAGAGTGGTGAAAACAATAGTTATTCCAAGTGTGTTAGACAAAGGCCTCTGATCGACCATTTGAATGTTCCTGAATGACATATGAATATGAGTCTAACTAGCTAAGGCTTTTAAAAAATGATTCCGTGATCTTGGTATTCTATAGGTACCGGGTGTGGCCTGTAATACGAGCAAAAAATTTAAACATCGATCGTCCTCGTCAAACTAAACAACATTAGTTCAGCGATTTTCAAAATAATGGAGTCTTTGAATTTTCCTTTTTTCATACAAATTAAATACTGCTATCAATGTACCTACGCCATTCTAGAACACAACTGATATCGCCTGTCATGCTAAAAACAACAAACATTTTGCTTTACATTGCTTCTTCGAATAATCTTAAAAGTGTAATAAATATTAAAAAACTAATTATTTTTAAAAATTGCTGAACTAATGTTGTTTAGTTTGAGATCTATGTTTTAATTATTTGCTCATATTACAGGCCACACCCGGTATATTGCTAAATATATGCCCAGGGTAACGGATCATATGGCTAGCCGGATATAAGCTAACGTTACCATGCCAGCGTTTAACTTAAAAATAGAAATCATCCTCACACACCGCATGTGGAATACTGATGTAACCAAACTTACCATTTAGCATGCAGCCGACGTCTCCATGAGAACGGGGGTTCAGTTAATCCTTCAATAGCAATTAATCAACAATCAATTAGAGCGTAGCAAACAATTAGCCAAAATGCGGTGATACACATTCGTCGGCTGAGTGTTCTATTTACGTGAGAAGTTTCTCAAGTTCTGTGGGAAACTTTAGTACGTGGAGGAATTTTGAATTATAGGTGAATCACCGCTGCTTTGGAGGATAGAAGAGACGTGTATACGAAAGCCGAACTTTCGATCCTTCCATGTGGACTCGCAGATTGAAGACAAACGTAGCCGCGTTAAAGAGTAATGAAGTACCAGTTGGCGTGACGTTTTAACTGTTCATACTAACTACGAGTACGGGCGGAATGGAGACCAGGACATAGAACCCCCGGCCAGTCCATCAGCAGCCTCGCTAACAAGATGTTTGATCGTGCGAATAGTTGGTGCTTTCGCCATTTGTTTCGGCTTGCGTGCTAACACGACGACCGACAAGGAGCCTGCCGCGCGACATCAATTAAGCCATCTGGCCTCATATAGACAACTACCTTAAAACGACGAGTAAAGAAAGGGCGAGTAAGAGAAGCACGGGTTAGGTTAGGTTAGGGTCTTAGAGCCTTAGAGCGTCAATGAAGACGGAAACATCATGCTCTCAGTACCGCTCTGCTTGCAGAAGAGGAAATCAGTGCATAAAAGTAACGTACTATGTACGTCCCACAAAGACACAGGTCTCCTCTTAGGATGAGAGGGCTTGGGCCGTAGTTTCCACGTGGGCCCAGTACGGATTATTATTTTATTAATTTTGATTTTTTATATTTTTTTTAATTGTTTAATTTTAACGTAATTACAATACCTAAATTATATATCCTTATGCTTTCGGATTTCTTCACAGATGTGTGCAAAATTCCTTAAGATGTCTTCCTTCACCGTAAAGCTCATGGTAAATTTCAAATGGCCTAAAAGTAGCGAGGTATAAATAAAATAATAGTTGAGGTATAAGTGTGTTTTAAAAGTAACTTAAGCTAGGACTTGAACGATAAAATTTACTAATACTAAAACCTTTCTACGCCTCAGCCTTACGATTTTACTTTACGTGCCACAAACCATGATTAAGGTGAATAAACTTGAATTGTTTCACAGCGAACAAAATTGTACCTACAGTTGTAACTTATATTACAACATGACTAATATCTACTCGTGTTTCTTTTGCGAGTATTCAGTGCTTAATTCCTTACATCGAGAGGGGAAAAAAATAGTATACAAACTGTATAAAATTATAATACTTTTTCTGATACTGAAATTAACCTACATACATAATTATAATATTAATGCTTTGATGTAGGTACAGTCGAGGTCAAAGTTATCTTTACACTTGGCTTTTGAAGTTAGTTAACCTTTTGAGCGCCACGGTCGGCAAAACGCGACAGCTGAAAATCGTGCCATAGGCCACCATGTCTGCATTGCATTACGTGGCGCCTATAGAGCGATTTTCCGATTTTTTTTACCCTTTTTCTCAGAAACGCGTGGAGGTATCAAGCTAAAATTTATATCAAATACTCAGGTCTACTGTCCCTTGGAGCTGTGAAAAAATCAAACTTCTAAGCCAACGCAATCAAATGATACAGCTGTTTATGCCGTAAATGTCCGCAAATTTTCGAAACTCGCAAGGGAATCAAAACCTACAGGGTACTTCCCGTGAACTCAGAATCTTGAAATTTGAAGCAACTATCAGATAAAGGAAAAATTGCGAAAACCGTAAGTTTTTAGTTACATTATATAATAAAAATATTTATACGGAATCCTCGGTGCGCGAGTCCGACTCGCACTTGGCCGGTTTTTATTTATTTAAAAGGCAGATCTTAACGCGAGCAAAGCCGCTGGTGAAGGCTAGTTATATAATAAAGAATATACTCCAGATTTATAATTAGAAAGCCTTAAACCTAAACAGCCTAGTTCTACGTAAAGCAGCGAAACGTCAAACGTCGCGAGCCAAAAATAAAAAGAAAATGGCGGATGGCGGCGTATGCTCGGTGCGACGAAATGCGGGGAATGTCCACGTGGACCCAAAGTTCCAGTCGATTAGGGTTATCAGATGAAGAAGCAAAAAGACCCGACAAAATTGAATAGCCGGGTAGGATTGCCTACACTGCATGTTTTTTTTAAATAAACTATCTGCCAAACTGCATGACAGTCTGTTGGCGGAAAAAATGCTTGCTAACACTCTGTTCATAATCTAAATCCTTTAAACTACATAAATATGTAGATGAATAAAGGCATGGAAGAGGGCATGTCATCAGTCATGACAATTTATGCAAATTTTTTTGAGCACTAACTGCGAATTGTTGCATCCAAAGACTTGTTGTTGCTGGAAGCTACTTTGTTTAGATATAATCCTGACCCAAAGGAAATTATACGCTACTAACACCGTTGGCGGTGAACTGGCTGGCAGCCTTATATAGCAGTTGCCATGGGTAAGTTTAATTCCTCTTATATACGAGTAGTACCTATAACTATGTAAACAATACCGTTGTTTATGGGTCACGTAAGAGCCCTATCATTTAGCTTACAGCGATTATTAAAATATCTAATGAAATCGTTACATTTCCACATAGATGCCAAAAATACCCGATTTGTCAGGGAAATTCTGCGACTGGCAACCCCACGCGGAACGTAAAGGCTCCCGGTCCTGCTTTATTTTGGATGTCTCCCATTTGTTATACATAATACATGTCGGGTCCCTATCGCGGGATCGCGAGGGAATTTTGGGACGGCGCCACCGAGCACAGGCCATATACGGGGTGATGGCACCTTTCATTTTCTCTGTTGATCAAATATTTTTTTAAATAATCTCTCCTAGTGCAAATGTAGTCGTAGCTTTGTGTTTAAGCTAAAGGTACTTTGTTTTGTAGTCTTATCGTAATCATCATTCGTACCAAATTGCAAGTAAAATAGTACATACTAGCACACAAGAGGGAAATTAAACAACTATCTTATAACAGGATACTAAAAGTTGGTAAAATATACATATGGCTAGACCATTAATAACTTAAACGGTTATTAAAACGATTAGAAAAACTGCTTAACAATCATTGATGATTTTAAGACGATCTATGTAACAGTTAACCGTTAACAGATTGCATGGAGAAAATAATGCTTTGTAACGTAAGGAATTGTTAAGTATATAAGCTCTTTTATTAATTTGTAAACAACATTCTTAACATTAGTAGATATTGCGATTAGATACATCGACATACATAACGACTGGCTAAAAACCGTGACGCAATCTGCACTCTGCCCTGTGCAGAGTAGCGTGCCTACGCCTGACTTGTGCGAAGTCCTAAAAAACATCACCCTGTATGTAGCAGATATAGAAGATCGAACTGGGCCCAAAGAATGCGTCGAGACATGAACTTATGAGTTACATCCACCGAGTTTTTTGTGACACCGAAGCCTGCCGAATCGGAAAATTGACCTTTAAGGACTAAATACCAAATTATTTGAAAAAAAAGGTCTGCTTATTTGACAGGTTTTCTTGTATGTAAATAGCCGTTGGTTTTTAACTAATTGAGGCGGCGTGAGGTTTGTTGCCAATTGGATTTTCGACATCATTATCCAACAATTCAGAGATTCTAAGAAGAGAAAATTGAGAACTCCTGCAGGGGTTCTTTATTGTAATATGACTATTGAGTTTCTCTACTACTCGTATAGCTTTACTAATTATGGACCCTAATTTGCGTCATTTGGCACTACAACTATTCTTTTCCTTCTTCTGTATAGAAATAATTCTTCTTTTTAAGTAAGATTATCTTTCAGTTGCTCGTACCATTGTTTCATTTTTATTTAATGCCTTTTTGCTGTGCCAAATGTCACCACTTAAAATTATTCTTTCTTTCTTTCTTACAGGCTGTCTCCAGCTTTTACTACATTTTGATGGGCATAAGTAGGGCTCCACTCAGAGATAATTTTACACGGATCCCATTTTTATTTTGTTTACTATAAGAGAAAGGCTAACGAGCAAGCGTACGTCATACAATAATCGACCTCAGCCCTGTAATAGCGGTCAATATTCTCCTAAAAATATTAAGCTCTCAGCTTCACTTCTTAACGATTTTTGAAATTTATCCCTTGCAGATTTACATTTACTCCTTATAAGCGCATTATTATTATAAGCGCAGTGTCACTCTTCCGTCGCGTATACCCCCTGAAATCCAGTTTTACACCTATACACCCCTGCTCCCCTCTACTCCTAACTTCGGAACCAAGGACTTAGACGATACGAAAGATGTCACACTAATTACTGTACATTGCGGGCCCTCGCGGTGATGAAAGTATAAGTGATTGACTATCGACAGCAATGTACCGCAACTCTCATTCATTCATTCATTTATTTATTTGCATTAAATGTGGTCAACAGAAGGTATTATAAACCGATACTTCACCCCGATACTCACCACGATATTTCACCATCAAAATGAGACTTAATACATCAGTCAAGGTTACTTAATAGCCAAGTTCTCACGCATCGAAAAAAACGAAGGCGTTGATTGTTGATAATCCATCAACCAAAGCCTAAACCTACTTAGTATGCAGACGCCATCCAGAATAAATCCAACATTTGTACGAAAAAAACAATTATAAATCATTCTATTTCTGTAACATCAAATCACCTTGAAACACCACTAATTTGGAATATACCAGTCACCAGTATCGTTTTTGTCCCTGTCTCTCGTATAACCGATTTATTGTATGTGAGAGAGAGAGGGTAAGTTAAGCTCGCCGGGTTTGGAGAACTTAGGTTCCGTTCACGAAACTACTGTTCCTCGTAAGGAGTCATCACTGGCTGGCTGTGAATACAAAGTGATGTGTGAGAAAAACCCAATAAAGGGGCAAGTGCGAACCAACTCTGTGGCTAGGGTTCCGACTTTAGACAGGATTTTGGATTGACAATTGATAATTGTTAGTTGCCTGAACTTTGTATATAATCAAATAATTAAAAAAAAAATTGTTCGCGATACGAGCCGCTAGAGGCGCTGCCAATTTGCTAATAGCAATCGAAATGTTAAACCCAAACGCATTCGAGTCAGTTGTATTGAAATTTACAAAACATATAACCAACATCCCCAATTTATGTCAAAATTTACAAATAAAAATAGTCACATCACAAAATTAAATTTATCAAATTCAGTCTATACTGTTATATGTAATGAAGAGTCTTACTATCGAAAGACTAGCTTTTAGCCACGATGCTGTCTGCGAATAATAACTTTCTGGGATATAAACTATCCTATGTCCTTCATAGGGTATGCAACTATCTATATGCTAAATTTTAGCTACATCAGTTCACCGGTTTGAGCGTGAAGACGTAAAATACAGACAGACATACAGTCAGAGTTAGGTTCTTCCACATTATAATATTAGTAAAGATTTGTGGGACCCTAAAAACAATTATGCGTGCTACTCACGCACTATCTTCGTTATATGAGGTAAGATAAGGAGAATTAGCGTAAAATTTGTTTTAATAGGGCATTGTGGCTAAACACTGTAAACTCAAATACTTAGACGGGATTTTAGTGTTACGAGTAGGTACGACCTTGTGCGTAGGTACCTATGCAAAGATCCCCCGAATGGCTAAAAAAAACAGTCTTTCCAAGAACCACTTGTACAGATGTACTTATACGTACTTTTCCGATAAAATTCAATGCAAAACCATTATGCATCATAAGTATCTGTACTATTGCTGTCGTACCAGCTGTCTTAAGCCAGCTCCAGCCAGGATCGTCTCCGCAGGACGGAACTCTTCAACGGTTAATAGCATCGACTTGAAATTTGGTATGCAAATGTAGTTTGGGTAACAATGTAAGTACAGTCAACAAAAAGTACAGTAAGCAAAAAAAGCTTGTATTAAAAATGAAATTGTTACTAGGATTTTTATAGGTGAAAAGGAGAAAAAGTAAATTTATCTAATGCTACGTTTGAAGTATGTTTCGATGTTAGGTAAGTACTCAATTTAGTTGAGACACCGCCATGCCGTTAGAAGTATGTGAATCTTTGCTTTTAGCTTAGCGAAAATTGTAATTTTAATCAAGATACCACCTTTGTAACGTAAACACAACCTAGGGCTTGTCAACTTGTGCCAAGATCTTATCCTCTGTAGAACGCTCTCTCTTTCCCATTAGCTTAGTTAAAAAGGGACGCACGATGCAAAACCTGTCGAAGTTATTCGCTAAAAGAGAACAGTATTGGCAAATAATTACCGACGGAATTATGAGTTATGATTTTGATATGAATAATTTATTGTCCAAGAGTGCTTGTGGCGGAATAAATGAATTGGGAATGTTTTCTGAATACATTATGGTGGTGATGTTGATTATGACATTGATTATGTGGATGTAATAATATCATATATAATATTGACTTTTTGTTACAGCTTTGATTATTAGTGATTACTAGTTTTGTAAAAAAATATATAGGGTCTTTATGCACGTGGCGACTTATTTGGAAAAAAAACAACATTTTTGACTTTATATTATTTTAATAAAACCACCTCCGCCACTGCTAAGAAATTGCCGTTAAAAACCTAGTTATTTATAGTTTTACACGAGTAACAAAAAGAGTCCTTACTGACTAATCAATACCGAGCCCTTTGACCTAGGAAATTGATATTTACCTTCATGATTTAAAAAAATATCTGCAAAATCCCAAGGGATAGGGAGTTCTATGACTAAGGCAAGGGCACGAGCATGAGCTGGTGGTTTCAATGCCAGTACGCACTAGTAATTTTTCTAGGAAATCTACACAATGTGGTAAAAAAAGTAGACCGACGCAGAACTAGTCACAGCTAGTTTTCATTCTGATCACGTATGTCACACCGATGCATCTACGCGCTAGGTGCCGCGGTTAGATAAAACCTACTTAGAGTAGATAATGCCCGGGCGTTTATTCCGTATGATTTTCGTGGGCACTTTTTTTGACTTGGGATTTTATACGGGCCGTAAGGAATAATGACTTGATTTGTATTTACGTAGACCCAGAAAAAATATTATTTTTAAATATGTCTCACCTGGAATCATTCATTTTGAGACGGCATATTATGTTTTGGTCTCGATTCAAACTACATTCACTTACTGCGTAGTGAATTTTACTATAAATTTACATTAGACCAAATTCCATTCGCACTTCATTATTAGACAACGAAAAAATTTGTTTCTTAATATTTACTTATCAGCACGATTGCATTTTGACAATATTCACTTTGGTTGGACGGTAGTAACTTTGATCTAAATTCAAAATAATCAATTCATGTGGATGATTTTATATTTGTACTAAATGACAAAAAAAAGATAAAAATGTCTTTTTTTTCAGAAAATGATAAAGCTCAAATGTGAAAATAATATAATTAAGCTGCTTTGCTCCCGCAAAGCAAAACATAATTGCTTGTACTTTGATATTCCACTCGTAAAACCAACAAACTCGAACGTTTTTCACATAATTTTATTACGCATAATATTTAACGCGGCAATAAAAAGCGAGCCCGCCCGAAAATCTATACAAAAAAATGTTGAAAATTATATACTCTCAAATAACTCACAACATTATCTTGTCCGTAAATCATAAAAATTTAACTACCTTTTAAGTGAACATTATCTCAACTGATTAGGAGATACAAAGATTCCTTTTCTCGGGGCATGAAAGAACTCTTTGAGAGCGACCTAAGGTTATTTGATAATTTATAAATTATTATAGATAAATTACTATTTCAAGTTAATTTATGACAAATGGGTCACGGGTTGCGATTGTTTTTCAACTGCCGGCGACATTAGCGGGATGATTTATTATGGGAAAAAAATATTATGGTTATTTAGGAATACACAACTCTAAATTAGACTAAAGCACAGTTTAAACAAGTATAGTATCCACAATTTTTAATATCATCGCGGTGAATCTGCGCTCGCACTGAAACACGTTAGAATTGCTCGTTTAAAGGTATTAGATATATAATCAGAATCTCGGAAACGGCTCCAATGATTTCGATGAAATTTGGTGTGTAGGGATTTTCGGGGACGACAAATCGATCTAGCTTGGTCTTATCTCTGGAAAAACGCTTATTATCGAGTTTTAGCCCGAGCAGAGCTCGGTCGCCCAGGTACTATTGTTAGTGACCCGTGAGCACATTGCAGTAATAAAAATGGCGTATGTCAATCTGGAATAGTTTAGCTCTCTATAGCAAAAGATTTTTTTAAATTAAAACAGTATGTTGTTCTAGAGATTACGGTATCCCTACACCTTGATGCGTTGTGTATGCACGACGCGTGTGGTCTGCCTACATTAGAGTTTAGAGACCTAAATGGCTTTACGAGTAACAGTGTAACAGGTCTGGTTTGATCTTTACTTAAATGTTACTGTCTATAGTCAGATCTTGCAAGCCAAATTTAACCCTAATTCCAATGGTTGGATTGATTTTAAATACAATACGTTTATCGCACCTCACATACCGGGTATGGCCTGTAATACGAGCAAAAAATTAAAACATATAGATCCTCCTGGTCGAACTGAACAACATTAGTTCAGCGACTTTTAAAAATAATGAAGTTTTTGAATCTTCCTTTTTTCATACAAATTAAATACTGCTATCAATGTACGCCACCCTAGAACACAACTGACGTCGCCTATCACGCTACAAACATCAAGCATTTTGCTTTACACTGCTTCTTCGAATAAATTAAAAAGTGTAATAAAAATTAAAAAACTAACAATTTTTTAAAATCGCTGAACTAATGTTGTTCAGTTTGACGAGTATGATCTATGTTTTAATTATTTGCTCATATTACAGGCCATACCCGGTATAGGTTAATTGATTTTCGCTGGATTCTTAACTATAGTACGCTCTTATGCCCATGTTCTACTATAAGCGAAGCGGACTCCATGCGGCGTTCAAAGGCGTACCGGTATTGAAGCACATCTAAGCGGTACTACCGCACATCTGTGCTTCAATTGAAAAAAAAAAACACATAAGTACCTACACCTTTTTAGAGGAAGGCGGGTATTAACGTATCTACTATCACCGGCATTATTATCTGCCACAGCACAGTATACAAAAATATCTGAAACGGCCGGTAGGCCCTAGAACTAGAGTCATATCAGATATTGTGTACCTATTTGTGATTATAAGCATAGACGTGTGGTATACGTGTAGAATTATGTTTAATGAGTTCAAGTTTCAACTAATGCGATTAATAGATTCTGCACGTTTCCGCTGAAGGAACGCGCACCCTAAGGGGAGACGGACAGTCAATCACCTTCTCGCTCTCTTGACTTGCATTACCAAATTCGACAACGACGAAATTTGAAGACTCTTCACCTTTCACTTCCCTTTTACTGTGGGTAATATTTCTCAATTTGCTTCTTTTCACATTTCTTATGCGCCAGTTTCTTTTGCTAGAATTAATAGTAGATAGTTGGTACAGGTGTGCAAAACGCGACATTTAATCTGATACATTTGTCCACCCAAGCCACAGGCGAGTGTGGGTAGTTAAGTCAAGAGTATAATGGGTTTTATGAACGACTTGCGCTCTGGTTTTCACTTCGATTCGAAATTAAACAATAAAAAAAATAAGATTGTAAATTGATTGAATGGTTGTAGATTGTTGCAAGGTTGTACGATTGTTTTTATTTTATTTGTTTGAATAAACGATTAGTTTCAAAGGTGTGGCCAGAGTTCTCTTTTCGTTCTACGGCCAACACGTTCGGGGCCCAAAAGTAACCCAATGAACAAAGAAGACTCTGCATGTCGCGCACGGTCGTGGCCAAGCCGTAAGGCTACATACACGCTATTCGGCAAACCGCACGGTTTTAGCGTGCTGTCTCTTTCTCAAACGATACTTTGAAGAGCGACGGCGCGCTAAAACCGCGCGATTAGCTGCATAGTGCGTACGTAGCCTAAAGCCGCGAGGACGCCGGCGGGCAACGAAGCGGAGAGCGTTTTTTCTATTCATTGCGCGGGCTACCGACCAGGTGGCACCGGGCAAAAAATATGAAAACGCCTATACTGTACCTATGCGTTACCGGCATTGTATTAAAGACAACCGATTCAAGATCTAGAACATGTCTTACCAATTAAAACAACTACGTGCAACTACAGTATAAATTATCACAGCTTAATTATTCAGCGGAGACAGTCGATCGTGTCGTACTAATTAAGACTCTCGTAAAACGGCCCGTCGTCAATCACTACTGAGTTATAGACGGCGTGTTTGTGAGAAGTGGATGCGCTGTTCGCTGTGCGAAAAAAATAAACGCATTTAAAATATACGCTATAAAGCCCTATCGAAATCCAGTGTGCCCTGCTTTCGAACTATAGAATGTATGCAGTTTTTTTTTATTCGACTGGATGGAAAACGAGCAAGTGGGTCTCCTGATGGTAAGAGATCACCACCGCCCATAAACATCTGCAACACCAGGGGTATTGCAGATGCGTTGCCAACCTAGAGGAATAAGATGGGATAGAATACAATACAATGCAAAAACTCTTTATTGTACACCAGACATAGTAAGCGATACAGAAAACAGATACACAGAATACCTCAAGTGCCAGTAATTTCACCGGCTGTCTTACTCTCCACGCCGAAACACAACAGTGCAAGCACTGCTGCTTCACGGCAGGATTAGCGAGCAAGATGGTGGTAGCAATCCGGGCGGACGTTGCACAAGGTCCTACCACCTGCAAGAATGACCTACTACCAAATTATCAATTTACTGTATAATCGCTTGCATTAATTTTAGTTATTCGCTTGCTATACGGACCAACGTCTCTTACAATAACAAAACGTTGGAAACGGGGGTTTTAAAGTTGGAAAACCCCCGACATTGTCACTTTAAAGTTCAATATCTCAAAAACGGCTGAACCGATTTTGATAAAACATGTAAGAACCATCGTTAAAACACCTGCTTTCAAATAAAAAAACCGCATTTAAATCGGTCCACCCGTTTAAGAGATACGGTGCCACAAACAGACACACAAACACACATAGTGGTCAAACTTTTAACACCCCTCTTTTTGCGTCAGGGGTTAAAAAACAAAACCAACTGTAAAATTATCAAACTGTTGTGGTAGACAAACAGCTAGTGGTCTTTTGGCCGACTAATTGCCGACTATTTGTCGAGTAATCGTCGACTAATTCGCCGTCTATAAATGTGGCCGGATAGTCTGCTTTCCCAATTACTCTGTACATCTCTCGTCTCTTTTACCTCAATGGTGATAGAGTACCTATAAATGAGAGATAAATATGAAAACCGGCCAAGAGCGTGTCGGTCACGCCCAAATAGGGTTCCGTAGCCATTACGAAAAATTAAGTAATATTTTTCTAAGGACTTCGTATTTTATACGGAATCTTCCAAGTTTAGGTATATTTTATACCTTAGGCTGCTATTTACTCTTAAAATACTAATAATTCTCAAGCAAACTTAGCCGTTATAGTTTTCCTTACGCTTGATTTTAATGAAAATTTGCACTTTAAAGTTGAATATTTCGCAAGAAAGCAATGAATCGGAAAATTGACTTAGCAAACCCCTTATGGTTTTACAAGACCTATCCAACGATACCCCACACTATAGGGTTGGATGAGAGAAAATAATCACCCCCAATTTACGTCTATAGAAGGTACCCAATTTTTTTTTTATTGTACCATTTTGTCGGCATAGTTTACATATAAATCCGTGCAAAATTACAGCTTTCTAGCATTGATAGTCCATGAGCAAAGCCGCGGACGGACGGACAGACAGACAGACAGACATGGCGAAACTACAGGGGTTCCGTTTTTGCCATTTTGGCTTCGGAACCCTAAAAACGACATCGGACTAACCATAACTACCCGTAGGCATACAGTCACACTTAAAAGCCTTGGCTTTTTGAGTCCATTAAGAGACTTCGTCTTGGCGTTTCGGCATGTTTATGAACAAGCAGCTAATTAAAAATTAAATATTTTTATGCACTCAAATTAATGGAGTTTTTAAAATTAAAATTACTGACGCTCAGTGGAGTGTAAATTTTTTATCAGAGCTTAAGCGAGTACGTGTTTTATAGCTTGTAGTGTTTTAGTAGGTATATTAAGGGGCTGTTTCACCATCCATTGATTAGTGTAAACTGACGGTTAAATGTGATGCCGTCTCTATTTGTTTTGTTTGAATAGACGGAGACAGCATCAAAGAAAGATAGAAAGAAAGAAAGAAAGAAAAGATGTGTGAAACCTTCAACTGTCTAGCTATCACGGTTCATTAGCTACAGCCTGGTGACAGATGGACGGACAGCGGGCTTAGTAATAGGGTCCCATTTTTATCCTTTGCATACGGAACCCTAGAAAGAAGAAATACAATTCGGCCATTTTGAAAATAACCTGCGCTTGTCAAATTGAAGTTCGCAAATGTCACCGAACCCGGTTTGAAGGTTAAATGAATTGTCATTGTTGTATGCAGATCGAGGATCGATTCATTTGTGAGCTGAACAAGGACAAATGCATTGAATTGTCATTGGGAATACACTTAGGTAGGTAGATACCACTAGTTTATGTACGTGAGCAGGTCAAACATGCAAGTTAGTGCACAAAATAGTGTACACTTTTAGTTTTGAAAATTATTTATGAGTACCTAACTAACGTTCATTTTCAGAAAAATAATAAAATTTCCTTAAGTTACTTGATTTAACTTAGTTTTAAACAAGTAATGTTAATTTTTCTTTAGTTAGCCTTGATTATTTTTGTTAATTATAATATTATTTTTCTATAATAAATGTAGTTTTTTTGACAATTTTATTTATTCATTGCAGTCATGTGTTTTCAAAACGAAATCTGAGAAAAAAATATATAGGATTTTATTTAGGATGTTTAGGACTCAAACCATATTATGAAAATAGCATTTTGTTTTCTATTTCAAACTTTAATCTTCCAAATACTTTATTTCGGACGTCAAGCACAAAACGGAGGTCAAAACATTTAAAAATAAAACATCATCTTATTTTTTTACTGCTAAACCGTTACCCAACTTCTCAAAAACGCGTACACGTTGTGCCCTTTAAAAGTATACGCAACAAAATGCCAGTACACTTTCAGTTAGTTTACACTTGTAACGAAGCCCCAATCAATAAGAAGCCAGGACGTGCAGCGAATATAGAATGACCAATAACCTGCTCTAATTCAGTTACTTTTTATGTACCCTTTATTTGTCCCGCATTTACACTGTTGTTACATCAATGTATGTTTGAGTAATTAAGATGTCTGGCATTGTTTCCGCTTTTGGTTGCGAGTTGTATCATTTTGGCGGAATAAATGTGTTTTTAATTTCGTTATAATTAAAGTTAGGTCGAAATTGTATCAAAAACCACAAATAAATGTGTCATGCTTGCTTAGATAAACTATTTCTAAAAGTCTTCACTTTGTCGAGTACGATCTAAGTATGTTTTAATTGTTTGCTCCAGTTATAGGGCCGACCCGGTATAAGTTATCAAAACCTTATCAAACGCGCTCTTAAAAGTGTCAAACAAACAATAACAACCAACTGCTATACATACTTAAAATAATAACCAACATTAATAACCTTTCAATAACTACAAAGTATCAAACAATTACCTCAAACAGGGTCGTCAAAATGTATCCGCAAATTCTCATGGACCCGTACACTTCTGTAATTAAAGGTAGGGATGCACAGCCCTAATTGGTACCCTCACAGAATTAGGGGTTCAAATGGCAAATCTTTAAACCGTAACCGTTTCATTTACTGTGGAATTTAATTGGCATTCAATTTAAGATCTGAAATTTAGTGGATATTAATTTGAGTATAATAATATTAAGTTGCATTAATTTTAAGTAGTTATTTATAAGGGATGCGTGTTATTTCAAAGTACAATAAAAACACTGAAGAAACGTGGTAGAATTAGAAAAGAAATACTAAAGGTGCTGTTACACATGCTCGTTACTAGCATGCTAATATGCTTATAAGCATGCTAGTACCAGCAGTACCTGCATTACCACTAAAAAAGCTTGCTTAATCGAAGCACGTGTCCTATACACGCATACTAGTAGGTAGCATTTGCTCAATAGTAGCATGCTTTCGTACTAGTAACTATATAGCATGTGTAGCAGTAACTTTATATTTAATTTTGAACCTATAAGTAATCAACATTTTCAAAAAAGGAAAAAGTTTTGTACAGACGGGATGACTCGTGTATTATTATTTAGTCGTGGTATGGTGGACATGTTTCGAATCAATCCGTGGTTCCTTTTCAAGGTGAGCTCGAACGTCAGCCGCGAAATCTTTTTAATAATTATGTCTACTGTCACGGTAGTTTTGTTGATTGTACTTACCTGCTTTGTCATTTTATGTACAAATTTAAAGTCAATTCGATCAAATAGATGTGCGTGAAATTCTATTTCAAATATTGTAATACAAATTGCATGTAGGTACTCGTATGTAAGTTAAATAAAAGCTTGTAACAATAAAACAACCGGCTAAGTCCGAGTCGGATTCGCACACACATATATGTAGATATCTTCAAATGTGTAAATGGAGTCAAATATAGAATTGAGCCCTTTTCAAAGTCAGTTAAAAATAGGGTTCAACATCAACATATTATATAAATAATGTTGGCCATATTTTAACTCTATCGCAATGGGAAAAATGTGAGTATGCCTTCAGTAGGTCTAGCATAACAATTAAACTTCCATATGCATAATTTTCACATAAAACAGAATCGTAATTCTAAAAGACATAATAATAACCTTTCAACGCATTAACAGTCATGTATTGAAACGAACCCTTTCGTATAATATGATTATGAATATTTATTAATGGTATAAAGACGTAGAATCGACCTCATTACGTACCTTGATAGTTTTTTTTTTCAGATAATTTGTAGGAAGCCAAGCTTACCTTAAGTGCTCTGTTCCCTATTGCTTGACAACCGTTATGCAAATGGTACTAATTCTAGTAAACCTGTTGTAATTACAAGTCTATTTACATTCAAAACTTTTCAAATCCAAAAATTGGGTTTTCCGTTAGAAGAAGATTACCTAATTCTTGTCACCATTCCAAGATTATCTTAAAGAGATCTTTCAGGGATAAGCTCACCTTTATACATCTATTTATCCTGTAATCTGATAATTTCATACGTATCCAAATGTGTTGTACCTATGTATATTTTGACACATATTTTTATATAATTTTTTGAATCAGTAAAAAAGGAACGGATTCGAAGTTTTTAACAAACAAATCCGAATAGTTTTCATTGCTCTTGCCTTCAATCATGTAAAAGTTCTTTAAACCACTTTAAACCCATTGCTCCAAAGAAAAACCGAAAAATTCACACAAGATATAACAATAAAACACCTCCCGTCTTCCCGATTAACTTTTTTCTCTGCGGTGCTTTTTTAAATATTTGACAGCGCCGCCCGAAGGCGTCGCGGTCTCCGCAAACGCTCACTTACCTATTCTCCTTGACTAGCCTACCACGGGACGCGTTTACGAAGCGAGCTACATTTACTTTTTAACTTTGACTTGTGCCACTTTATTTTCCAAGTCCCAAAAGCCAATGCGTCAAAGTTTGCTTCTTTCGCTTGGCCGACAAAAACCTTTTAATTTCAATTTCAACTAAAAGCAGTCTCAAACTAAGCACCAAGCTCTAGTTCATAAAGCAGCTTTTACTCTGCTCTGATTCCAGTTAGATTTTGATTGGTTTCCTTGTAACTTTGTCAAAATAAGATAATTTTAATTTTATTCGACCATCCTCGTTGCCCAGGACGAAATTTATCGTGGTTTTCTTATCAGGTGTCGCATTAACATTTAAACCTCTTGTGAAACCTAACCTGGATAGACTGATAGACATGGACTGGATGGGTCCATTCATTCATTATACAATTTGACGATCATTTATCCACTGGGATCGAGCCCAGGACCTCGAGCTTCGTAGCCAGGTTTTTTAACAACTGTGTCTGTGTCGGGGTGTGTCCGGTCGGGGAAGATATTTTTATGAAAAAATACGAATGTTTGTTCTCAATGCTTGGGTGTTTTATATATGTAGTTAAATATCTATCTATCTATTTAAGAATGTTTATCCATTGTCTAGTACCCATAACACTATAGCTTTGCTTACTTTGAGACTATAGGTCAATTGGTGTCAAATGGACCCTGATATTTATTTATTAATTCTGCAGTAGAGTACTAGTGGCGTTTCTTATCCAATATTTGAAACTCCTTATCCAGTCTGTCTCATTTTACAAGTTTTGTTTATTTTACATGAATAACAACATATTCCATGTTCCTCACTGCCTTATCCGCTTGCTTTTTTGATCCTTACGGCCCTCCACAGAGCAATGACTGAATCAATCAGTTTTACTATTTATTTTATATAGCACTTAAAGATTCTGACCTACACAGTTTCATTGGCTACTTTCCACAATAACAAACTGGTTGCAAAAAGAGTGATGGTAAAAACCACACTGTCTAAACGCACCTTTTTTGTCATAAGCCTTAAATGTACATAGAGTTCAGATACGTGTGTACACGCAGTTAACAATAATGTCGGATAGGTGGCAAGTAAAATGATTGATTTATTGCATTCGCGTGTGGAAACCGTATATCAACGGAATTGCAGTTATTGAAAGTTACATTACAGCAAAAACACCGCATACCAGAATCATGTACATGTCGTGTAAGTGAGAAATGGTCGAGTGTCGTCGGGTAAATTGCATGTCACAATTTTGCAGGCAAATTTTCGTTTACTTAAATGTTCATTATCTGCAGTCAAGGGCATAAATATATGTACATTACCTAGATATCAAAAATATCTATACACCAATATAAGCCAGTAATCATAAGGTCGATGTTTACATTATATTTGACGCTATGGCTGTACCTATAGTTACTTATGTTATTGTATTTATGCCAGATTTTATACTATATTGAACATGAAACTACCGTGAGACTCACTCAAATTAAATGATAAATGATGATGTGCTCCTGTGAAGAAGGGCTACGAAATAGCCCGAAACATGTCGAGCTAAACTCGATTTAAGAGGTGACTTATCCGTTACAATATCATTTAATATTATTTTATAGTAAGTTAATATTAAACATATATACCAAAAATCGTCTCTAGTACTGTATAATACAGACTGTATTTGTACCTATACATAGTGCAACACTAGGGAGTAGTACAGAGTAGCGAGCGGCGGCGCAAGGCTTTGGTTATCATTTGCAGTCATTACATTTTCCGTTATCCATTATTTACATGATGGCATAAGTATCTGTCGGTAGTCTCGGCAATGCTGTTGACACACGATTTGGTCGTTTGCGCGTCAAAGATTTGATATAATTTGAACTAAAGTGAAGGCAGCATGCTAGGCCCATTTTATAAAAATTGCGGTGACGTGTAAAATATACACATACATTATAGAATATTATGAAGTCAGTAGTTTTTTGTGATATTTTTTTTGCATGTTTTTTTTTTACCTTAATAAGTTAGTCAAGTCATAGCGTCTGTCGGTAGGTGCCTACCTAATTAAATCTTGGGAGTCTGATATGACCCTGTTCTAATGGTCAGATTGATTTGAAATTTGCCATACATTATGTAGTTTATGACTATGACAATGCAAGTACAGTCGCGGAATGAACATGTTGACCTTAAGGTCTGTTTTTGCTTGCTCAGTAGTACAACTGCTTTATCGACCGAGTATGGCATATTCCGTCATAATGTCATTCAAAAAGGTAACATGTGCTTACAACGTGTAAACGAACTTATTTGAAAACAGGTCAACCTTTTCATTCCGCCACTGTACCTATAGCCACAAAAAGAACTTGTATTAAAAATATTTTTTTTTACAAAAAATATTGCTTTGTCATACATGGGTCACAGTATACCTCCAAACGTAACGCATCTCCAACAGACACTGCTACAAATCTAGCAGGCTATTAAGCGGGCTAAGCTAGCATGCTGAGAGCCAATTACTTAGTTTGATAGCAGCAATGGGCATTTCACGCGTGACCACACGTTACGCATCCAAGACGTTGCCATATACATTGCTGTTGCATGTTGAATTAATTGAGGTTTGCCAGTAATGTACACTGTACAATCACCAGCACCAATTTCCGACACAATAAAGCGTGCATAAGTATCTGGTGCGACTCTATTTCTGGAGCCAGATATTTTAGCACGCCGCTGTGGCAGATATTAATGCAGGTGACGGTACAGCAGTGGCAAAGCGTCCATAGAACTCTGTTCCCACCGGCTTGCCCAATATTTACAAAATAGAACAACAAGACATACAGAAATTCTGAAAGATCTAAGCGATCTTTGCTTCGGCTTACTAAGGAATCTGACGTCACGCCACTGCTGTACAGTGATTGTACTGTGTCTTAAAACTTATCAGGATAATTTCAACAGGTAGTTCGAACTCCTCGATAGTCACAGTGGTTACGAAGTAAGTCCTGAGACATTGCATCACTATGAAGTTTCGGAATATTGACAATGTGAAGCATTGAAAATAAAATGCTATAGGTGACTTAACTTACTATTGTGTCTCACGCAACAAGTAAGCACTGCATTTTTTTGTGTTTGGTTTTGTAAGGCTAGTCTTAAGCTTTGATGAATTATACCTGGTTTTAGGTATATTTTGACCAAAGGTAGTTTCCATGGTCTGATGATGGAGCAATGAGGCAAGCACTATAAAAATGTTTTTATAGGGGAGAACTATGTCCAACAGGATGTCTTACGGCTGATTATGATGATGATTATGTGTTTTTAACCTTTTTTAATCATAATTTATTATATTAATGAAGATGGTAATTAGCGTATTTTCAGGTATTCTAACCCTGCCGTTGTTATATGTTTTTGAAATAATTATGTATGTTAGGAAGAACGTATGTGATTTTCCCACTAACGTCGATAAGCGAAAGGCTATTAGAAACACATGGAAGCTTAAAGTTCCATCTTACAGACTGGCTAAAACCAAAAAGTCGTTTCTGGGAAATTGCATACGTTTTTATAATATAATAAAATTCCAAAAAAAAAATTACCGTTGAAACGGATACAAAAATCAAATCTATTCTCAAGAAGACATTGATATCTAAGGCGTATTATAAAAATAACATTTAATAATATTGTAAATCTGTTTAAAAAATTATACCTCGTTGAGTTTCTTGCCGGATTCTTCTCAACAGAGGTATTTCCGAATCGGTTGAAGATTTTTTTTTACATTCATAAGTGCTTGTTATGGTCTAAATTGTATAAAGATATTTTTACTTTGACTTTGACTTGATGCTTGTCGCGTTTGGTGCATTTTTACACCATCAGGATCATTGCACTTCGTATTATCACTGTACGGCGTCTGACAAGAAAAGAAAAGAAAATATGGGAGCAAAAATTTAAGTTTAGTGTTGTCACTTTATTGGGAAGTGTATCGGGTACCTGGACTTCGACGTGCAAGACATTTAAACAAAATACAGAATTGGAGCATAGTTACCCAGTAGAGGGCAAAGTAGCCTCATTTTACGGTAGTTACAAAATAAAGACAAAGAAAATAGTTTGATACCTAAATAGTTAAAAATAAACAAGATCATGATCTTTTTTCCAGCGTGCCAATTTTACGTGGTAGTACTGTCTCCAGAGTGACCACCTAGGCCTTATTAGCGCTAATTTGATCGGCCATCTTGTGGGCGCGGCCTGTAACACGATATGTCAACAAACTGTAACGACATCGAACACAGTATCATTTTAGTGTCGAGGAGTCTCCAGAAACAAAATGTAAATTCGTTTTGTTTGTTACTTATTTCCTGCGGAAACTACTTATCCCACGAGAAACTGTTTCTTTTCTGACCGAGTCGTACAACTAACTTTCTTGCAACTCTGCTAAGTCTAATATTAACCACTTCCATCAGCTGGATTGCCTTTAATTTTATGTAGGTACGCGTTGATTGGACTACGCAAGTACCTACATGTAAAGAAAAATTACTATCAATGTTTTTTTAAGCCCTTTGCGACTTTGCAAAGTAACTAGGTAAAAGCTTAGGTAAGTATAGACACAGTTTATTGTCCACCGCAAAATAATGCCTAAATTAATTAATTACAAACTTTGGTCCACGAAGCTCTAATGCCTATTCAATAAATCTGGTATCGTTAGGAAAAAAGACATTCATCATCATCCCAGCCTATATACGTCCCACTGCTGGGCACAGGCCTCCTCTCAGAACAAGAGGGCTTGGGCCATAGTTCCCACGCGGGCCCAGTGCGGATTGGGAACTTCACACACACCATTGAATTGCTTCGCAGGTTTGTGCTGGTTTCCTCACGATGTTTTCCTTCACCGCAAAGCTCGTGGTAAATTTCAAATGTAATTCCGCACATGATTAAGACATTGAGAGCTCAATAAAACTTTTGTATGTTAAGACTCAAAAATTTTAAGTACTTAAATAGGTATAGCCACCAGCACCGAGCTTGCATAAATATCTGACATACTTGACGACCCCCGAAATAGAGTCGTATCAGATATTTATGCACGCTTTCTTTTGTCAGATATGAATGCTGGTGATTGTACTCGAAATATCTACTCGTTTTTACCAGGAACACCTATGTTGGCGTGACAGAATGTTATCTCCATGTGTTAATGAGACATAACTAACAGTGATAACAGGCCGCCAGTGACGTGTTCAAAAATAATGGCCGCGAATATGACACGTTATTAGGCTCTGTTTAGTAATATATTTTATAGCGAGAAAAAAAATCATCAGTCATTTTTGATGCGAGATTTTGTCGAGAGAGGAAATCAAATGAACAGTGCCCATGAATACCAATAAATCCAGAAGAATTACTGATCTGTCGGTCTATGAAGGAAGTTTCAGCCCTTATCTTGAAAGCCCCGATGTCATAAGTACTGCTGTTGTCTGGAAACACTGCTGGGGTGTCGGTAGATCGTGACTACCTTTATTCATCACCATTCATCAGCTGGAAGACGTCCACGGCTAAACAACAGTCTCCCCACAGAATGCCGCAATGAACGGCATCTCGCCACTTGCATCTACCAGTTGGCCACAACTCTCGCGGGACACGACTCTCAACTAGTGGGAGTGCGATCGCTTTCTACCCCAACGCGACGCCATTAGTTTTTCGATTACTTCTATCTTGCTAATGCTAAAATCAACGAAACATACTTAATAGGTACAGGATACGCGCCTAAAACTTTTTCCTTTATAAAAGTCTTTAATTTCGCTAAGGAAAATTGAGTCTAGGCTGATTCATTTATCGTTTTGTTACTAAATCGACTTATGTTATTTTGTAATCCTAGTATCAGAGCAAAGAGTAGGTACATCAACTGTATTAATACGAATAGTTATATTATGCCTTAATGTATGATATAAATAATTGTGATAAGTATCTGTAAGCAACTTGGTAATTGCTAGGAATCCGTTTATGACTTCGTGCTAGCGCTGTATATAGGATATTTGATTTATTCGCATTTTAATGCCTTTCAATTCATCCCGTTATAGCGCTGATATATAACTGTCTATTTATGGCATATATTAATTAATTTACTTATAAAGACAGCAAAAAATGGAATCGATTTTGATCAAACGTGGTAATAATTATAAGAAGTATAAAATACAAATAAGGCCCAATTGCATAACAAATTACAAGCAAATAGTATTAGTGAATTTCAATATAAAATCGCTAATACTTAGCTTGTAATTTCTTATGCTATTGGGCCCAGGATGTTGATGTCGCTCGGGACTCGTCTGTTTTCTTCGTTTTCCTGAACATTCAAATGAGAAAGAAAAAGAAAAACGATTTTCAGTTTCGAGTTCCGAAAACATTAGCAAACTAGACTAAGGGGCTGTTTCACCATCCATTGATTAGTGTTAACTGACGGTTAAATGTGATGCCGTCTCCGTCTATTCGAACAAAACAAATAGAGACGGCATCACATTTAACCGTCACTTAACACTAATCAATGGATGGTGAAACAGCCCCTAAGTGTACAATATTTTATATGTATGTACAGGCTGAGCTATTTAAATGAGTCTGTGCATGGAGGTAATTTGAACTATTTGAATTTGATTCTAAGAAGTCATAGTGTCGGAACTTGCCTGTCGTTGTTATATCACAAAAATAAATTAATAAATGCAAAGTATTTTTTTGCATTTAGCGGTACAGTCAACGTTTATGCCTAAGAATAGATTTAAGTAGATATGTCTTTGCTAAAGATTTTTAGTTATATTTTCTCGCTTGTTTCTACTTTATTGCAAGGGACGGACTTATGAAGTCCCTAAGACATAATTACATGTAAATTTTTCAATTACCCTACGTATCGCCTAGTCTACTTTTCAACATGTCGGTACCTATTGCCTTGTACCTACTCTAGAAACTATCAAGTAAATCATGATAACTATAGGGTAATTTAAATTGATAAGTATAAAGCAAATATTAATTTTAATGTCTTAATACCGCAAGTTATGAACTTTGTACAAGTGGTTCTCAAGGTAAGGCATGTACATACATACAAATTATGAATTATATGAAACTTGTAACGTGTCTTTCATCAGTAAATAAATGAATAAATTACTGAATCGTTATTTGCATTGAACAGTTTTATCAAAGCACACTATTATAGGTACTTTTCTTATAAGACAATAGTATTTTCTAATTGGAAAATAGTTAGAATATATTAGTTTACTTTGAAGTAAAAAACGATTTTAATGCTTTTGCCATCTAAATCCCTATGTAAATTGGGTTTAGACCTCCTTAGGTGCGATAGAACTTTAGGTAAGTGTAAAGTAAATTCGTTTTTATAAACATCTTTTTCCATCTAATTACATACCATTCAAATCTATTCGTAATTTACAAAATACGCGTGAAAATTGTTCAAATAAAAGTTACAAACACTTCCAAAGTGTCATTTTTAAGGAAAGTGAAACCCTTTACACTTTTTTTTCTTTTCTCAACTTTTCCTTTTTCAAATCACACCTTTTATGTTACCCTCCGAATTTGGCACCGTCTCCCCTTGAAGTGTTTATGCTCTTAATATCTACTTTGATATCAAATGCAAATTTATTGGGTGAAATAGATGCTGCGTGAATTTATTTTGAAGCTTTAAAAGATTTTGTTGTAATATCGTCGAGGTTTTCTTTTATATTAGGGTTTTAATAAAAAAAAATATAAGTTGAATGATTTTTTCTAAACTTTAAAGATAACTTTCGGAATCAAAAACAAGAAATCTCTGTCAAGCAATTTTCAAAAAATACATAGGTTCCTACCTAATTTTTATAGGTATTAAGTAGGTACAACTCCCGAAATATTTTGAGAAAATCTAGGGTCTACGCAAAATACTAACTTGTCCAATATGAACACCTAAACAAACTTTTTAGAATTTTTAGCCATGTAAAAGAAAAATAAGTAATGCTAATGGATAGAAGGACATCAACATTCTCTTTACATAATTTTACGAGGCAAGGAGTGCGTGAGGCCTATTTTGTTTGCCTACGCTAATAAAATAGAGAACACACGTGGCTTTATTATTGAACAAATAATAAATTTTATTCACGAATAACGTTATTTCTTGTTCACATAAAAATAAACACGCTGTATAGGTGGACGTTATGGTTATTTGTTTTTTTAGGAGTTATGCGGAAACAGCTAGAATATATAGAATTGGAAGATTGAACTACGGGTAATGCAGTAATTCGTTATACACCATACACTACTTGGCAGGTAGTAGATAGCAGTAGAAACGTTTTAAAAATAATAACAATACAATACAATAAAATAAGTAATAAGTTAAATTAAATACATAATATTTACCTTAATAGGAACCTATGACTCTACCTACAGTCGTTATGAATGTTAAATAAAAAGTTGTTTCCTACTTCAAATAGGTGATTATGCTACTCTAGAAATTAATTATTAATTTTCATTTTTAGATATAAACTTTTTTTACCAAAGGGTCAACGCAAATAACAAGGTAAATAAAAGTCTTGACATTTCGAAATCTTAATTTAGTCATTTTATTTCGCTTACTTTTCATAACGTTGATAATTTGCTTTTTATAAAATGCGATGATAAATATACGTATTATATTTTCTTTCACACCCCTAGCCTTACTAGTACCTACCCTTTTATTAGTTTACAATACCTACCTAAATTGACTTACCTAAATATCAACGTAGGAAGTTCTTATTTTGATGTAAACTAGTTATTAATTATTATACCTATTTTGCATAGTGCAATGACCGAGCTATTTACGTTTACGTCTATTTAAATAACTTCTATTTTTAAGATAGTATTCATATGACAATTAAAAGTCCACTTTAAAATAAACAGCTAGTTATTATAAGCTGCTAATAAGTAAAATAGAGTTCTATTAAACTTAATGTAATATGGTGTACGTAACTCTACAATGCCTACACAAAATGTAGCAGTCTTTTTAATGGCCATAGGTACAATCTTATTTCATTAAAATATCTGCCAAACCATTTGAAACTACTTCTAGTTAAGGTAGTATCACCCTACTCTGCTGCTTTAAATATGGAGAACGCAAATAAATATTTATAATAATTTATAATAAAGACTTAAATCATAACAATTCTAAAGAGAAAAGTTGCTTTGTTTCTTAAATTATTTTAGAATACCATAAACCATAATTTAGAAAAAAAAATGATAACTTTTCAAAGTTATTGACAAATATGCCTTTAATTGCATAATTTAGGATTTACTAAAAATAAAGCCCAAGTTTCATAATTTTTAAAGTAAGTAATTAATGCCAGTGCACGTCCCGACGGGTGCAGTGTTTGGCGAAAAAATGCGCCTACTCTATGCACTGCCTCGGGCGTAATGTGAAATAGGAATTATTGGAATAATAATTCCATTGCAAAAATAAACACATCCTGTATTGTAAAAAAAGTTTCGGTTTAGTTCTAAAAAAGTTTTGAAATAAATATTTAATGTAAAGTTTGAAAGAAGTAGTTTTTTAAACATCTAAACATCTCAATGTTTTGAGAAAAGACTACATACCGACATATTTTCGAAATTAGCATTTAAAATGTGATCCACTTGTTTGTAATAAATACCAACTTGACGGTACTCAAGTTTTCGGCTGATTTAATGTGGAAATATATTCATAAACAATTATTGATACACTTTAGTAACTTTAAAAATTCATTGACAGCCGTGTTTAGTTCTAGCTTTTAGCTCTACCTAGAGCATTGTCACGTTGTTTAGGCAGTAATTAGCATACTACTTAGCTAGTAAACAAATGCCGTTGCGAAGACGCCTTCTCAACTCGTAACGGATCATAACAAAACAATCGCCGTCCCTAGTTCCTTACTTACCCTACGCCGATACACGGAATACGCACGGTACGATTCATTAGCAATATCACACACAGCACTAATACACGGTCACAGCGGTAGCACGTCGTACTGACCTGCCGCTCTTGGTGATCACCATCTCAGTGCCGAGCTTGTGGAACTTCTCCCAGAGGTCCTTGCCTTCTAGAGTAACTTTGGGGTCGTCGACGACACCGTCGTCGTCCGGCGGCAGTGGCGCGTACGGTGGCGGCGGCGGCTTGAGCAGCGGGCAGGGCGCGGACAGCGCGGCGGCCGCGGCCAGGGCGGCCGGCAGGTACGGCGGCGGCGGCAGCGCGCCCGCCGTCAGCAACGCCGACACCGAGAAGTCGCTCGGGCGCGGCGCCAGCAGCGGGTGGAACGCGACGGCGTCGCGCCGTTCGGCGCCCTCGAAGCGCATGCCCGCGCCGCCTGGGAACCACGGCGCGCGCTCCAGGCCGGCGTCGGCACCAGCGGTCGCGCTCGCTCATGCAACGTCCATCACGCGCGTGCACTCTCGTGGCACCCCGTGGCACCCGCTCGCGCGGCAGGCGTCAAACGACTGGCCGCCGGCGGCGCCGCGCGCGACACCCCTCCCGCCTCGCCCAATGACGAGGCGCCCCGCGCGCCCGCTCGGCGGGCGGGGCCGGCGCCGCCGGCGTTGTTTTTTCGTCGCGGGCGAGGTGTCCGCCGCCGCCACACCTCGCGCCCGGCGCCCGCGCCCCGCGCCGCTAATCTCGTTAATGCGGCGCGCGGGGGCGACACTACACGAGCCGCCGTCTCCTTCTAATTGGACACGTTTCCGCTGGTTCATCAATTGAGCTCGTTACTCGCTATATCTTTTGTGCGACGGCCCTGGCTCTAGTATTGTCTCAAGAAAACAACCGAAACTGTCTTTGATCTACGCAATCATAGTAAAACTGGCGGCCCGAATATAGGTAAATTAATTATTGCATACGATGTCATTAAAAGCGGTACGATCAAACAGTCAAATTCATTAAAGTAAAGGACGCTACATTAATGAACAATATGTAAATAAAATATGACCTAGTTAGAGTTGTCGAGTAGGTAGGCATATACCTATTTTTTATATCTCTTTATTTACTATATTACATATATTATAACGAAGTAAATTATATAGAGAGGTTTTTTGAGAAGTTTTTGGTCACTTGTTTAGCATACCTACTTCTATGAAAAAAGTAAACATTTTGGGACGTTAACTTGGAAAACGTCGAGTCTGGCACTCAGCAAGCTCTCAAATAATAACTTCGTAAAACGGTTAACATGATAAAAACAAAGAGCTCAGTAATTCAGTAAATTGACAGCTTATTTTTAGATGTAAATTGATGCGTTAGGTATGCACCTAAGTTACTAAGGTAAGTAATGGAGGGTAACAGGTGGGGGTAAGAATTGAATACCTATTCGTTTTATTCTAACTTGCAATATAAATTGCTGAAGGCAATAAATAAGATGCAAGAAAGCAATTGTTTACATAAATTTTATAAACCATACGCAATGTAAAAACTCTACATTTTTTAATTATAATTAAATGGGTAGGCCTGTTTATTAATAAAAACTCATCCAAAATATACAATATAATATTAATTAGGCCGTGTTCGATTTACTATGCACTCAAACATAACATATAAATTCAAAAGTTAGTAACGGTTAATAAAAAAAAACAGTAAAAGTGTAAAATGTAGAGATAAAAAAGAACCTACAAGTTCATTACCTCTGGTATGCTTAAACGCGGATCCGCGTCAAATTGCTATCTTTTTGTATTTGTATTAAAATCAGCAGAATTTGTGCTGGTACCTACTTATATACTTAAGTAAAGTTATTGTTACCCAGCCCCGTTGTCTATATAGGTAGGTATTTTAGTTATGGTCAGTCTTAAAATGGTAGGTGATTAGGAATTGATAAATGATGATAAGAGGTACAAAGTAAGTACTTACCTATCGTCCAATAACGGAAAATTCTGTTCTTATAAACATCTAGCTTAGCTCTAAAATATCGTGTGTTAGGTACTTTTAAGACGAATTCGATTTTGTTGTGTTTTTATTCATTTATTTCAGACGATGATACTAATTTAATATCAACAATCGATTATTTTTATCTATAACTTTATGAAAACAAACTAACTTACGATTTACTTTTACACCTCGGCTAAACAATGGACACGGCCAGCGAAATATAAAATTCTACAAAACTTATCAGACACGGAGTTCTATCGATGATTTTTAGCGCCATCTATGGACGGATAGCGGATAACTTCTACTTTAATAATGATTTCACTTGACTTCGACTGTTTGCAAGTGGTTGTTATAAATACAAGAGTTAATTAAATACAAAATACGGAGGCTGTAGCTGTTATAGAGACTCGGTAGGTACTTGACAGATATCTTTGAGGGTCATAGAGGTGCAATAAGAAGAGATTTTTGGGATTTCCCGCGAGATAGAAAATGGGAGTTGTCCATACATTTTAGGTACTTCTCTGTGGACGAAGTCGAGGGTTAAATCGAGGTCAAGTGGCATAATTATGTAATTCTGTAGATGATTTACTGATTGATTAATTTCAACTATGGTGTTTTTACTGAATCCATTTGTAATGCAAAAAAACGTAGCATTTTCTGATAGCTAGTCTAGACTTTTAAGATAAAAACATAAAGATTATATGTAGTGAAAAATGGTTTTAACAGCTTAGCTATAATAAAGGGTGTCCCAAAAAGGACGCAAGATTTGAAATTGATGAAAAACACTTTTTTTTTTCGTTATAATTTATTTATATATAAAATCTTAAATTCATAAAATAGTGTTATTTGTGGAATAATACGTCAGGCATATGTCCTCCTAGGCTTTGCTGGCACACACTCTTTTGTCAAAATTTTCTATGACCATTTTGCATAGATGCGGCTGAATTTATCCAATGCAGCGTTGAATTTCCTCTTTTAAAGTATTGCCATTTGAACGGCTTGTTTTTGGACGACCAGTGGAACGAACATCATGAATTGATCCACTCTCCCTTAATTTTGCAACCACTCTGCTCACAGTTGATGAAGTCAAGTCAATATTCCGACCATATTTTGCACGAAATTTTCGAACTTTTTGAAATATTGTTCAATAATAAAAACGCGTAGATCCTTCGTATAACCCGCCATTTTTACAAACCCTAAACATTCAGCTGTCAAATAGTTTTTTTAGGGTTGCCAGCACTAAAATACAAAAATGGCGACTAATTGAAATCTTGCGTCCTTTTTGGGACACCCGATATTAGTAGGTACCTACCGAACAAACGGACTCCTTCTGATTGCCTAGCTACTAAAAAAAGGTAGGTTTAGCGTAGCGCATAGTTTATCTATATTATGATAGGTAAAGAGACTGATTAACCGACTGATGCAGCCAACGAACAGCCTATACCACTGGAGCTAGACACTTCAAATTGGGCAAACATATTCCTTAAGGATCTTACAGCTGCACTTAGGTATAATTCATTTTTTTTTTCATTAAAAAGAATTTAAGCGATCTTGACGTGTCTTTTTATTGAAAACACTTGAAAAATAAGTAACAGCAAATATATTGACGACCAGATGGCCTAGTGGTTAGAGAACCTGACTACGAAGCTTGAGGTCTCGGGTTCGAGTCCCGTGTCGGGGCAGATATTTGTATGAAAAATACGAATGTTTGTTCTCGGCTCTTGGGTGTTTAATATGTATTTGAGTATGTATCTACCTATATAATTATATTTATCTGTTGCTTAGTACACATAACACAAGTTTTGCTAAGCTTACTTTGGGACTAAACTCCAATTCAATAGAATCTGACAATCCTGTAGACATTCCAGCCTACTAATATAAACACCGGGCTGCCTAAGGCTTTGTGATGTGACTATTATTATTTTATGATTCCTTTTAGATGATAATTGCAACAACAGGGACATATATAATCAAGTGTGCCCACGATAGGGTATCTTAAATATGTAGAAAATTGACAGATTCTATTGAATTGTACTTTAGGTCAATTAGTGTGAATTGTCCCGTGATATTTATTTTATTGATTTATTTATTTATATAACAATTGGCAAGGGCATACGATCATTTACATTATTTTGGTATCATTAGTAATAGTTACTGTTTTTTTTTAAAGAATTTTCAATAAAAAAACTCGTCAAGACTGTCCACTCTTTTTCTAATGCTAAAAAAACGAAGTATAGAGAGGATCACCCATTCGGATAGAGCAGACGTTTTCTACCGCTGCGCCGCGGCACACCAGTATGCCGCGTATACTTTCAGGTGCCGCGAAGTGTACGCTACATTGAAATCATGAATAGCTATTTTGTGTGTGCGATTAATAAGCCTCCGCTGTCCATTATGTTATACATAATATTATGGATATACTGTACGGAACCTTGGCTATTTTTCACTGGTGTGCCCTTAAACTTTGATGAACGAAAAGTGTCCCGCTGAATTAAATTATGTCTGCTTTTGAACCGTAATTGCGACAAAAACCAGATTTGTACTCGCATGCTACGTTAGACTTAATTTATTGATTCAGGTGTTACGTGCCTTGTCGACGAACACACCTGTAATTACAGTAATTCGACAATAATGGGGATATTAACGGCCTTAATTAATTCTTGGGAACGTAGCTGTGGCTCTCTTCTATGTTATTCTAAAATAAAGCGATGGATACATGTACGAGTACACGTAGTTTGTAATGTGATGGCGTGGATTCATGGTATTTGGTCTATGAAGTACCTACAGACGTGCAAATTTTCCCGTCCCTAGACTTTATATCTAGCGGTTGTGATTTTGTTGTTGTTATTTTTTAAATATGGCTCTGTCCATTGGCGGACAATTTTGCCAGTGTCTAATAGGTTTTGCCATTGTACGGTAAAAAAAATCTAGAAAACAAAATATGAGAGGTAATGGTGGATGAACGATGTCAGCGCGAATCTCCATTTGGTAGTTTTATCTAAGAAATAATTGAATTAACAAAAGAAAAAGTAGTTACGTGTCCAATGTTTTCTGATAATCTAACTGAAGTTCTAATTACCTATATTTTTATTGAGCTTTGCAATTTCACAAGAAAAGAAAGAAAGGAAAATTGCAGCAACGGCCATCTTGGTTATTGGGTAACACGTCCTTTGCAGCAATTTTCGTTCAATTTTTAACGCACTATCACTTCTAGCTTAGACCCTGAAAGCTTTTGCAGCTTAGTGAGAGAATGAAAGAAAATAAATAAAGAAAGAAGATAATTTATTTATAACAGCAGTGACACATACACAGGTTAGAAAAATATATAGTTGTAGTTATAAAAATATCTCGGCTCAGCATATCGCTGGTTGAAAAACAGTTTTAAAACAGACACAAAAATCCACGATATCATGGCCACAGCCGAAATAACTAAACTACTCATAAAGACCTTTTGAACCTTGCCGAACACTACCTATGTCATATACGAGTAGAGTCTATGAGTACTATCACATCTCGTGACAGCCCACAAAATCGTGCTTATAATATTCCCAAAGAGAGTAGAGACCATAATATAACTCGTGACTCAGTGTTAGAGGCATCACATAACAGTTTTGTGTTCTGTCACGATGTCTCCATTAAGTGGACGTGCCAACGATACAGTACCACACATCTGTAAGTCAGTTTACGTATGATGACTGGTGAAATGCATATGGATTCTCACACTGAGGGTTCCGTCACGAAATTAAACGTGTATTTATTAGCTCGACATAAACTTATAGTCGTCAAAAGTGCCTTAAAGTTTTTATTCCTATAGTGCCCGGGCGCTAAGAAGTCAATCCTAACACATTGCACAACTATGATGTTCCTGATTATTGTTAATGTCAACCATTGGGAAAAATGCCAGGTATATTTACTAATCTGTCGCACGCAACAAGTACCTAACCATTGCATTTTGTCTATGATTCATATTGTTAATATTCAGAAACTTCATAGTTTTGCAATGTGTCAGGATTTACATCATAACGGCCGTTGACTAGGTATAGACAGTTTTGGAAATTTCGAATTTAAAATAAGGCACACCTACCCAAGAATTACTATTCAGTCAAAACATCAAACTTGTCGAGGGATAGTTAGAACCCAACCCAAGACTTTTTTGATAGCTACCGGATAGCTTTGTGGTTAGAGAGTCGGACTGCGAAGCTTAAGGGCACTTTACTCGTAGGTATACATGTATGTATGTTTATCCACTGTCTATTAAATATCGATTGCACAAGCTTTTCCTTGTTTGGGATAAAGTTAGACGGTGTCAATAACTTACTAACAACTAACTATTGCCCGCGAATCCGTCTGCGAAGAATTCTTTTATCGCTATCCCTCGGGAATAATGCAATATTTCGGTATCAAAACTTCTGTCTTCTGTACTATGTGTTGTACTTTTCAAGAGTTTCGAACTATTTCATAGCAAATAACTGTCGCTCCGAAGAATTTGTTTATCATACGCCCATAGAGTCTCCCTATATAGACACATCGCGATCGATTGAGTAGTACCTTTTTTTATTCGACTGGATGGCAAACGAGCATGTGGGTCTCCTGATGGTAAGAGATTACTACCGCCCATAAACATCTGCAACACCAGGGGACAACCTAGAGGCCTAAGATGGGAAACCTCAAGTGCCAGTAATTTCACCGGCTGTCTTACTCTCCACGCCGAAATACAACATTACCTACCTAAAGAGTGAAATGAAGACACCCAAACATACCTACTCACTTTAGCATTTATAACATTAGGATACACAGTAAACACAAAATATTCAATTAAAACATCATCTCCTAAACGCACCTTCTCCGTTCCGTTGTGGTTAAAATAAAACTTCTAGAAACAAAACTAAAACTAAATCCTAGACTCCTAGGTGCATTAAGGTGTTTCCCCCCTCATGGGGTCTCAAGCACCTACTGAGAACCACCCGTGCGTGTCGAGGCTGAGCGGGGGTACTATATACCTGTATATCTACGCCCAGGTATATGCTAATTGTGTACGCTTTCTTAGAAAATGTCTTAGAGGAAAAAGACTTTGGTGTTAGGTGGGTACAGTACAATACGAGTGCGAGTCCAGATTTGAACCCACGATCCTCTGCTTGAGAGGCCATAATTAGGCCACGACGGCTACCCGTCTAAAATTTGACGTGTCTTGACTAGCATCGCGAGAGTTGTGAGCAACCGGTGGATGAAAGTGGCGAGTTGTCGTTCATTCTAGTGTTCTAAAGAGAAGGCTTTTGTTCAACAGTGGACGTCTTTCGGGTGATGATAAATGATGATGAATCAGTTAATCATGTACCTAATTAGTATTTAGATCATAAAATATAGAGGAGCGTGGTAATTGTTTTGTATTTTAACCTTTATTGTACATAAAACATGTGAAAATTAGGTACAATTAACAAGATAAAGAGATGTACAAAGGCGAACTTATCCCTTAAAGAGATCTCTTCCAATTAACCTTTGAACGATTGAAAGGACAACAGAAACAAGAGTAGACACTACAATGGAAAGATAAAAGGCCCGAAAAATTTTAATTTACCTAAACAATACATCAAAAATAAATAAATAAATACCTACACTTACATATATGGGTAGGTACACACTAATACAAACAATAAATAAACAAAAAACTAATACATACCAATATCAATAGACTACATATAAACTAATATTAAATATATTGACCCGGATAACTCACGTCGTCACGTCGTCGTCGTCGTCGTTCGGGGTCAATATATTTAATATAAGTGAGTCTCACGGTAGTTTCATGTTCAAAATTACATATAAACTACATGTAAATAAACATACCTACGCATATACAAAAAACAGAGAACACAATATTAACATCTATTTCAAAAGGAACTACCTATCAAGCCAGTACGCCCTTAAGCAACTCCGCAGGGTAATTAGTTTTAGGTTATAAAATATACATTAAAATTAACTCCCTATCAGTATTTTGCTACTGGAATGCAGTCTTTTATAAACCACAAACTTTCATATATTGAAATGCCAAAATTAGGTATGAAAATGAAGCTACAAAAATCATTTTAATTAACCAACAGCACTAAAAGAGATTCGTAATTAAATATTTTCACTTAGGTAGTTTTGTTCAATTGGTCATGTCAACCACAAAAAAACCACTTAGCTACTCTTAAAATGGCTAATTTAATATTGTCAAAACAATAAACCTGTTTCGTATAGGTACTTATTGTGAATACGGCATTAATAATGCACGCATAAAATTATCTTTATAACGTGCTAATGAGGACTTTACCAACGAAGTTGTACTGCTAGCGCCATCTGTTGGGGAGTGGCGCGGGTAACGTCAACTAAATGAAGCGATACCAGATACCATAGATCGCACGAAATGATCAGTTAGGTAAGTTTCAGCTCACTAATTTGAGTGCATTTCACGTTTCCGGGACAAAATATAGCCTAAGTTACTCGCTGATAGCTTTTTGTAGTTTTAAGATTTTTTTTAATCGATTCAGTAATTTATCACAAATAAACAAGCACGCTATTCTTTCTATCTATCTTCTCGTTACCTACCTATAAGTAAACTTACAGTAGGTATACATACCTCTTACTATTCTGTAATTGTAATAAATTTATAGAAATACCAAAACCCCTTTTTCCACTCAGACCAACTAAACTGATCAACTTTTTTTTTCATAACAGCTCAACTATTTGGTTGGTCTAAACTTTCTCCGAAAATCAATTTGAGATGTCTAGACGAAAATTCCGCAACACTGTCAACTTCATCAAGAAACAAAAAAAAGTATGAAAAGGGTTTCGGCGACTCAAACCGGCCGCCTAACCCGAGTTAGTCGTCTAAACGCGGCTAAAAAACGATCTATTCGACACAAATATTGCACACGACGACACGGCGGCGGTACAATCAAACAAATAAAAAAAATGCTTGACATTCTATTTTTCTCTCGAAGCTTGCGCGCATTGTGCCTGGGCGCACGTCGAAAACGAACAAAACCGAACGCCGCCGAGTCGAAGCGACCGAGCGAACCAACCATTCACGACAGTTACGCACGAGACCGAGACAGGTATAGTATGGGCGTTCCATCATCAAATTTCTCATCCAATTAATGCTCAGTGGGCTTCCAAGTGGGCGTGGCGAGAACGATCCAGGCTAATAGGGATCGAGCGAAATGATCTATAGATCGCTGCACTGCAGACTGTATTGTTGTTAGTTTCATGGATTTATTTTATATCTACGTTTGATGGCTGAATAAATTTCCATGTGCGGGTTTTATGAATTTTTAATCGGTTTAAAATAGTTCTGTTTTATTTCTCAGTTTATAAGTACTTAGTTGAAATAATTTAAGCTCCTGTTTAGCTACAAAAATAAAATTTAAATAAAAATTACTCTTTCTCTGACTGACTCATCCTCGTTTAGACCAAACCTTTGAACTATTAAAGTTAGGTATATAGATAAATATAAATAGCTAAGTGGGCACCTAAAAAGGTATAGAAAAGAAATCATAGGTTCCTATCTGGGGTCTGGCTCACGAGCGTTTTGCCCGCCCGTTCCACTGTGTTATGAATATTGATGCATAGGTACGATAACTATTTGTATTTGCGTCAACATTCATCCTTATATTAGTAGAAACGGGCCATCGTTTGTATGCATCAATATTCATAACACACTGGAACGGGCGGGCAAAACGCTTGTGAGCCGCACCCATCTAAAGCGAATGCTTCTCAGATTTCGAACCTCTTAAGATAGGTATTACCTACCTTATCTACAAATTGTTTAATGAATAAAGATTTAAACACATAATATGTTCAACACAATTTCAAAATTACAAAACTGGCGGCTACTCTCTTACAAAAACTGGAGTCAAAAGTTTACATAACCTTGTTATTGCATATCTGTAGGTAGGTATAACTGGTTTAGGTAGGTAGGTAGGTATCGATGTTCCAAATTTAAACTGCCACCGCATTAAATGCCGAAATGTCGAAATATAACACTGGATTATGGACGCCACCCTGAAGCCGTAAATATGAATAATCCAGCTTAATCTATCTAACCTCGATTAATGTCCCCCAAAAATCCATTGACAAACCAAACCATACGCAATACAGCCTAGTTTCAAACAAAACAACTTATTAAATATTGATAAACCGACAAACTCATTTCTTAGTAGGTACAATATTTCAAAAACGACTGATCCGATTTTTCTAACTCTAATTAAACTAAGTGCGGTTAAACTAGCTTTATTTTAAACACAACCACGTTAAAATCTATCTAGTATGATATCAGTTTGAGACCTAGACGCGTCAAATATATACGATGCTCATGTTAAATTGTACACCCCTCTATTTTGCGTCGTGGGTTAGTAAAAGAATGATTTTGGAACGCAACTGTCATACGATAAGCACCCCGTATTTCCGATCGCCATTGTTGAAAACTTTTGAAAAAGGAACGGTGACATCGTCCATAGAATCGTCTGGCAGATGTTTAATTCGAATTTCGAAGTCTATGTTGTCATTCACGGAAAGGAAATAGGGGTGTTTTTTTTATTTAATTGTGGCTTGAGCGTGTCTGTCTTTCCACTTTGGTTTTGATTTATCTGTGATATAATTTATAGAAACCTGCAATTTATAAATAGAAAATTATCAATGTAGCGCGTTTACGCGGTTTTTTCCCATTAGGTTCTCAACATTACTGTGTAAAGAAAACTCTCGTTTTTTTTTAGTTATGGACAAGACATGGTGTGAATGTTTCTATTGAACAGACTCTTTGGCAAATAATTTCTTAAAGTATCTTCGAACTATTACCTACCTGTAGGTAGATTTAAATGCTAAGAAAAATACCGTAATAGGCAGTGTTCTATTGCGCCAATTAGCAATCGTTCCTCAACAAATTTGAAACGCTTAGATCAAAATGACGAGACAAATGCCAACAGACAGCTACACTTGTGCTTTTACTAAAATACATTTAATGTCAATTAACTGTCATTTAGTTAGCGGTAGTACCTAATTCAAACTAGGTTTGCAGAGTCACCAAGCAAAAAACTTGCCAGAATTAAGTTGTCTATGTCTTTGACGTGTAATTAAAAAGTATGTATTGACTGCCATAGAAAGTTCCGAATGTAGAGGTAGGTAGGTAGATATCATTTCTCATAATTATAATTTCCCATAAAGTGATTTATTTATACAACTGGGACATGATAAAACTTACCTAACCTAAATTGCTGCACTGCATTCAAAAGGATTAACCACAAAGCTCATGGTAAATTTCAAATGTAATTTCGCACATAAATTTCGAAAAACTCATAGGTGCGAACCCGGGCTCGAACTTACCACCCTCTGCTTGAGAGGCCATAGGTCAACCACTAGGTTAAGCCTTAAATCGAGATTTTAACTTTTTTTATTCCTTAACACATTGTTCAGTAATTACACACACACACACACACACACACACACAACACACACACACACACACAAAACAGTTGGGATATTAGTATTTATGCGAAAATTTGGGAGCCCAATTTATTTTTTGTAATGTAGGCAGCCAGTCGTGTCCTAAGTAAAAACTAAATAAGTAATTAAAGTTAGGCTAGGCTTTAACACCCTAATATCAATTCAACATTTCAAATG
Source organism: Choristoneura fumiferana (assembly GCF_025370935.1). NCBI lineage: Eukaryota > Metazoa > Arthropoda > Insecta > Lepidoptera > Tortricidae > Choristoneura > Choristoneura fumiferana. The sequence continues at coordinate 7,003,126 of NC_133480.1, forward strand.
CAGTTTTGCTGACAACTTTTTTCACTCACCTGTCAGTTTTAGAGTGGCCAGCTGTAAAAATTCTAACTTAATGCCGGATCAAAAAACAAAACTTTCTCGAAACAATCTTAAAATTTACATACTTAACAGCCGGTAACCAGTACAAAGCTCTCCTAAAAACCTCACCTATTATTTATTGCCGTGTTCTATAACTTTTGGTTGTAGGTACTATAGGGGTCTTAATTGTATTGTCAGGAGCTGGTCGTCCCGCTCCCGTGCCTCATAATTAGGGTAATTTGACACTTTGCCTAGCCACAGGAACGTATTATTTACCGTGTGGGCAGGAAAAGTGCTTTGTTGGTTGGACTCAGGTACACCAGACGTCGGTTATACTCAATATAAGTACGCTAACATTTACGTGTGTCTTTGCTGGCGTATATCATTTAATTACTTTAATTAATTCACATGAGAATTGCCGAATAACCTAACCAACACAGTTGGGAAACCTTTGGGACTTGGTCACTTTAAAGTCAAAATCGGTTCACCCGTTTAAAAGCTACGGTGCCACACACACACACACACACACACACACACACACACACACACACACACACACACACACACACACATACAGACGCACATAGAGGTCAAAATTATAACACCCCTCTTTTGGCGTTGGAAGTTAAAAATAGGAAGTGTGAGGGTGAATGCATGCAGCTTCCAACCGAAGTAACTGGAGGGTTATGGGGGAGGCTTATGACCAACAGTGGACGTTTTACGGTTGATATAATGATGATGTTGAGGAAGAGTTTTCTGTTAATAGGATCTAATGAACTACACTAATTTACCTACATTACTTCTTCGGTAAAAACAGTGGATAAGGGTAATTTTTCTAGCGTTTATTTCTTATGATTTTTGTGGCCACATTTTTATTGGTATGGCTGAATATTCTGTTACAGTTTCCAGGTTATCTATTAGGAGTACCCCTGTCCTCTGAACTTCTAAAAAATAATCGAAAATGTCATCAAATTCGACAGTCCCTTCGAAGAATGTGGAATCATTATTTAATAATAAAGGTTTAGTGACCTTAAGTAGGGATAGTAACGTGAGGTACGTTTGATAAATTTTGTGTCACAAATTGAATAGTTAAATCAGCCAATCGCAAGTAAGACTGTAACGTCAAACGGTAACAGTACTAATGCCAGCATCTACCGATATTTTACCTGTCAAGAAATAAAACCTCTTTTACCCAACTTTTTAAATCTACCCACTGACTGACTGATTGTACATCTTAACCCTATAGGTATAGGATGTGGGTATAAAAATCAGCCCAGGTCTTATTTCTGAACTTAAACTATCTGCATACCAAATTTCATCCAAATACGTCCGGCCACACGTGAAAGATTGCAAGCACGAACATTCCCGCTAAATTTAATTATCTCTTTCGGAAACATTTGAGACTTTGACACAAGCTTGCTAGCTTATACCTACTCTATCAAAAGTCAAACTCTACATACGAGCAGTACCTAGTTAATGTAGTTAACATCAACCATCGCGCTTGCCGTCATCCAGATCAGTGGTTACCACGCTACAACAGCTTCAGGCTTTCAAAATACCTCTTATACCGCTACAATACGGCCTATTTCAAAATTATCTACACGCAAATCGAAGTAATCCTTACAGTTGCGATTACATTTAGCTCTTGTTTATTGCCACTGGTAAACACAGCTCCAGTTTGAAAATGGTCTTTAAACAGTCGTTATAAGAGCTCCAATGCGCTTCTATATGACTAAAAGTCAGCAGCACTTTCATGGAACTATGGTTCTTTACACCACTTGCTTTAATTGATTCGTATTTAAAGTCTAATTACAAGATGGTCATATGAATTATAGCAAGACAATTGAGACCATGGTCTTAAGGGGCAATTTGTTACCCGGTAACGATGCGTAGAGTTTTAAATGGAGAGCAGAGGCCTTATTGTCTAACTCTAACTAAAGTATAAGATGAGGGTAGAAAGAGATAGCGGATGGCGATCGCGAGCGCTCGCGTATTAGACAATTACCTACGGCCTTTGGTATCGCTCTTTGCGAGTATTGTAGATTGTAGTGTACAAAATGGAGCCACCATAGAACTTAACTAGGTATCGCCAGCGATTTTGTCGGTGAAGAATAAGTTCACCGTTATCCGCGGAAACTACGCAAATTTTTGTTATTCTTGTATTATTTATTTTGTGACGTCACGTCAAGTAGGTACGGCAAATAATGTACAACTACGTGGCGTTGCATCCACAGAAATATTAAGATTAACAAGACACAACATAACAACAAGGTAAAAATAATAACGTTTCTTTCACATCCAGATTGCCAAACGATAATGTGCTCTCCACGCTACTGCCATACATATTTTATCTACACAGGTCAGTGTGGTTACTACCAACTCGCACATGAAAAAATAGAAATATTTATGTCTAATAAATAAGAAAAAGTATAGGTAGGTACAGCTGCAAAACTATAATGAAGGTACATAGTACGCGTATATTGTCGGCGGCCGACAGTAAAATCCGCCAGATCACGAAATTCCTAACCATATCGTGAAATGGCGCCATTTCATAAATTGGCGAAGGGACATCCGCCATATCGTTCAAAACTCGCCGTTTAACGATTTGCCTAGTGACGTTTAGGCAGATCATGAAATTCCTAGGCATATCATGAAACGCCGCCATTTAATGATTTGGCCAGTTTAGACAGATCATGAAATTCCTGTAACATTAAACGCCGCCATATCGTTGTGGTCACAATTCATACTAACCACTCCTCGCTTCGCTCGTTGTAATGGGTCGTTGCTCGTTATAGTAAGAGGTAGTGCCTTTTAAGGTTCCGCAAAAGGTAAAAGGTGCCCCAAAAGAAACTATTATTAGATCTTCTTAAGGCATCGCTCTGTTATTATAAAATAAAATAAAATAAAATTGTGTCATTTGACAAAACCTACAAAGGACAAAATTCACGAAAAATAACTTTCTTTCAATTTTGTATGCAACTTTCAATGCACGACCCGACTCGCTCTTTTCGATTTTACTCACTTTTTTAAATCGTTCTACCTACTCTGTCACAACCTCTCACTTTTTCCCAAAAAACTATACAAAAACTAAAGAAAACGTTCCCAAAACTAAAAAATCGCCTGCCAACCGCAACTGTCAAAATTTCACAAATCGATTAATGCGTCTTAGGCCTTCCTGTCTTTTAAAACGAGGGTACGAGTAACAGACAATAGGGAAGGAAACGGCGACCGCAAGACAAAAATTACCCCAGCACATCCATAATTACATGATTTTACTATAATTTTGCGGCCTGTACCCACTTAAAAATCACCACCTTCTTTATGACTGTCCGTAACTACTAATCAAATAAAGTGAACAGACTGTAGCCCTTTGTGTCTTGTAAAAACGGTGGTTTTCGGTAACAAACGAGTGGAAATTAAGGAAACTTGGCGGCTCGTTGACCGAGTGTTGGTATCCTGCTTATTATGTCGGTTTAGTGACCTCTTTCTGGATGTTTTTACTCGTCCGTTACATCCACAAACTAATAATAAAAAAAAATAAGTGGTTCAATAAAGGATTTCTAGGTGGCGCTAGTATCGTAAGATCTGTTTGACAATGAGGGCTATCGTTTTTTGTCTCACTAGATGGCGCACTGTTGCGTGAGGTTTTTAAGTATGGCTTTCAAAGTCTGTTTTTACGGGTGTGAAAACAAAGTTTATTATTAAAATCATATTTAATACACCTTAAAACCGTACCATAAAAATATCGAGCATGCCACAGTGTTGCATAGTCCCCGTTTTGTTCGGAAAAAAGGGAGGACAAAGGTTTCCGAAAGACAAAACTTTCTCAAAACACAGACATTCATTGCCCCGGAACGCATATTTGCCATAATTAATTTCAGATATTGCAAAATATTCACAAAATTATTCTAATTATAAATAAACCCGCGTAGCTCACCCAAAAACTATGAGATTTGACATTTCGGAGACCTCACGCTACACTAGCGCCTCTAGTGGCGAATTCATACGCGATAGCCCTCATTTTGACATTTGCATCATGTTTGTGATTAGTGAAATAACTGAATCAGCCAATCACAAGCAAGACTTTAACGTCAAACGGACTTCTCGATACTAACGCCATCTAGCGATATATCTGTTAAGAAATTATCGTTGTTTTTTATTACTGTTAAGATTACTTTTTGGAGTCTTTTTATATTTTTTATTTCAACTCCAAATTTTGTTACTTTTACGGTCATCCCGTGAAATCTACCTGGAGCGAATAGTTCCAAGGGAGTGCTTGATGTATCTCGATGAGAACTAAAACATAGATGGCGTTAGTGTCGCTGCTTAAGTGACTAATGAAAAAAGCACGTTAAAATGTTGGTGCATAGGAGAAATTCGTGTCTAGACACCTGTCCAGTGGTGGTGTAGCACGGATGGCTGCGATTCCCAGCGCTGGTCTATTTTTCTGGTTTTTCAGTGCCATGTTTTTCAATCCATATTTCAGCTTGTATTTTCGTGTGAAATATATTTAATACTGTTGTTTGTAGCGTTCTTTGTTGCGAATACTGAGAAGAGAGTGTTTTAGTACCTAGGTATAAAACATTTGACGCAACGCCGCCTCGTTACAAACTAAATCGTTATAAAAAATGCTTTTTAGCCATAATATACCTAGACGTCTCGCACTGTAAGCTCACTTGTTATTAGTTACTTTAAAAAAACGCTATAAGTTTTTTTTTCAAAAACACCATTTGGCGCCAAGAATCCGCCATTTCGATTTTTGAAAAATATCATTTACCCAGTGTCACTTGCGTCATCAAGACAAATCCAATGACGTGTCATTTATCAAAATCGGTTCAGCCGTTGAGTAGTTACAAGAGGACATAGGAATAGACATACATACGTGTCAAACACATAACCCTCCTTCTTCCCAGTCGGGTAAAAAAACCTTGGTGGCCTAATGGTTTGACCTCTGGCCTCTCAAGTAGAGGATCGTGGGTTCAAACCCGAGCTCGCAACTCTGGGGTCTGTCATTCATGTGCGAAATTACATTTTAAATTTACCACGACCTTTATGGTCGAGGACAACATCGCGACGAACCCTCACAAACATGCGAAGCCCTCACATTCTGAAAGGAGGCCTGTGCCCAGCTGTGGGACGTATATAAGCTGGGACAATGATGATGATAATATTATACCTTGTTATTCGTTTTGTGGTTACGCTACGCATTATTTATTAACAGACACTTTCCAAACATGTCGGCTCACATTCAATGATAACGACATAAGTGTAACTAAATACAGTTGTTAGAAAGGTTTATGACATGTAACACGACACGGTGTTTTAGGGTTTACAGCTCAGTGTTACCACAACAGGAAAAATACAGTATAACTACAATAGTTATTTGTGTCACAAGGGAGCAAAATGGTGTATTTACGGCGAGGGCGTACATTGAATCCAGAATGTAGCGAAGAATTCTACAATAGAATCCTGAGCGTAGCGAGGGATTACAGTGTTAACGCCCAAGATGGCTCATACAACTTTTCACATCGAGCATTAAGAAACTTGAAAAAAAAAATCTAAATCTTATTAAAGAACAACCAGCATAGAAAATGGCGTGGCTACACATTTATCAAATTCAAAAAAGCCTTGAACAGAAAAGTTGCACTTTGCTCCCTCTCGTCAGGGAGGAAAAGTTACTTTTCTGAAGGAGAGGTGTGAAAAAATAATTAAAGATAGGTACGTGATTAAACCCCGCGTATAATAATGACAAATGAAAATTGCAGAAATTTGAAAAACAGTTTGAAATTTGGGCACAGGCTCCTCTTAGATTTAGAGGGCTGGACTGTACTGTGTTTTTTTTTTATTCGACTGGATGGCAAACGAGCAGGTCGGTCTCCTGATGGTAAGAGATCACCACCGCGCATAAACATCTGCCACACCAGGGGTATTGCAGACGCGTTGTCAACCTAAAGGCCTAAGATGGGATACCTCACGTGCCAGTAATTTCACCGGCTGTCTTACTCTAAGCGCCGAAACACAACAGTGCAAGCACTGCTGCTTCACGGCAGGATTAGCGAGCAAGATGGTGGTAGCAATCCGGGCGGACCTTGCACAAGGTCCTGCCACCTGCACTTTTGGTTACGAATGACTGTTTAAACAAAACATAATTAGTTACACTAGCGCTTAAAATCCGTAGTTTTTCATACGGATTTTATCGTAGGACTGGCAACTCTGAAAGTATTAGGTAAGTCGCTGTGTTGATCAATAGTTTTTTTATTAAAAAAATAAACAAGTTTGACACTGGTATGTTTTCTAACCATGCTAACTCTAACTAGTTGTTCACAAGTTTTAGGGTGTGGTTTCATTACTGCATGCTGGTTTCACTTACTAGGAATCAAATGATTGAAACCTTAGCTTATTTTTTTTTCTTTAGACCTCTGTTTTCTGGCTGCTTAATAATAATAATTATGGTGTTCAATAAAGAGTCTTGAATAGTGTACCTACTCCGGTGACTTTTGATAATTTGCATTTGATCATTGTAAGAAGATCAAAATCAAATGCGAAAATTGCTAACAAATGTTCACATAACTTTTCGTAAGTAGATATATTATTATTTCTGTTTTTCTCCGCAAACTTAATTATAATTTTAGATAAAGGAGATGAACACGTATAGGTAAGTTTTTTTTACACATCCTTACGAAAGGTTATCAAAACCAAATATACTCGAACATTTAATAAGAGCGTTTTATGAGGGGGAAGGTCAGCCTATCGTCAATTAATATTTAGTTGGAATCTGTGGGATTCCGCGCCGCTGTCCGAATTTATAGCGGCGGGCGCCACCCAAGCCGTGGGGCAACGCGAGTCGTAGAGTCGCCATTATTTTAAACTTTTTGTATTGTACAGAATAATGTCTTTGGACGATAAAATACAATGATTCTTTACTTAACACCATAACATAGTAAGCTTTACGTATTACATTGTTTACACTATTCGATGTTAATTTAAGTATATCTATTCTTTACTTGTAATATATTTTTCTGGTTATCTAATATGTATAATGTTTCTCTCTTTTCGCTTATTGAAGAAAACACAGGTACATAGAGAAAAAATTCCAAGGATAGCAATATTTCTTATCACTTCAGACCGATCCAGGCTACCTTTATAGTACAATAGAAGGAAGTAATGATAAAAATTGACAGGGTTGGCTTAGGTACGACAGATTAGAGCAATAGCAAATAGGTAGGATGCAAGAGCAAATCGGACGGCCTACTCTGTGAGGGCTAATTGGCGGTGTGCCGGTGAATGTTTGCTCTCGGGTCTTGAATGTTTAATGTTATGTATTTAAGTATGTAGTATGTTTATCCGTTGCCTAGTATCCATAGTACAAGCTTTGCTTAATTTGAGACTTAGGGGCTGTTTCACCATCCATTGATTAGTGTTAACTGGCGGTTAGGTGTGATGCCGTCTCTATTTGTTTTGTTCGAATAGACGGAGACGACATCACATTTAACCGTCGGTTAACGCTAATCAATGGATGGTGAAATAGCCCCTAAGTCAATAAAATTGGTGTCAGTAATATCCCATGATAATGTATTTATTTATAACTTATATCTATACTTAATCTACGCCTCCACCTCCACACAAATCAATACCATGCAAGTGCAGACCCAACATTAACAAAACGTAGTATGTGGTGAGAAAATGTTTTTCAATAGTGTAACTTTTCTTGTTTATACCCGTGTTTTTCTACTACTTTTGTCGAACTGTTTTCTTTTCAGTAGCTAGCGTAGCTAAGTTTTCAATGTGGTGTAAAACTATTTCTTATCATTTTCCATTTGCTTAACATAACAATAGCCAGTCCTTCGTCATTTTTCTATGTTCATAGACACTTATTAACACTATCCTTAACGTAACGTTTTCTTTACCAGACTCAGATAAAACATATTTTTTGCGATGTTTATATAACTTAACCAAAGATCTATATGTTCTAGCCTAATTAGGTTCTAAGTGGAATGCAATTGTTCGAGTCAATAAGAGCTTTAATAATAATAATAATTAATATTTTTTTCAATAAAAAGGCACAAGTATCTTAGACTAATATATGTGTACTAAACAAAATCTAATCTATGCAAAAGTTATAAAATTGAAAATTAAATTAACGCACCCTTGTGTTGCGATTGCTTCCCATCAGGTGACCCTCGTGCTCGTTTGCCCTCTTACATTAAAAACTGGAATTCTCTTGTCAGTCTGCAGCACTCGACACAAAAAATCAGAACTTACGAGAATAAAACAAAAACAAATGACCAGGCCGTCTCCACCGCTCTCCCGTTCCTCGCGGCGCCTAGGACGCAGCGAGCGGCGCGTTATGCGGCCATGCTCCATTATTTATCCAACACAACATAACGTCCAACATAACATAATGTTCAACATAACACAATGTTCAACCTATGAACGTGCGGGCTCCACTTGGAGGCACTACCAACCAGCTATTGCTTTTTATTGTTGCTTTAATGATTTTCGCGTGTGATCGTGAGGTAATGTTGGCGGGTTTTTGTGCCGAGTTTCATTGTAGCTGTAGCCTAGTAATTTAAACTGTGGCATGTCAAGCAGAGGCTTATGTTTTTGAAATAATCATGTATGTTAGGAAGAACATATGTGATTTTCCCACTAACGTCGATAAGCCAAAGGCTACTAGAAACACAGGGAAGCTTAAAGTTCCATCTTAGACTGGCTAAACCAAAAAGTCTTTTCTGGGAAATTGCATACGTTTTTATAATAAAATTCCAAAAAATATTATAAATGAAACGGATACAAAATTCAGATCTATTGTCAAGAAGACATTAATATCAAAGGCGTATTATAAAGTTAATGATTATATCATGGACAGGGATATTTGGAAATAATTCCGATCCGCATTAGCGATCCCTTCAAATATCGCTATTGGGACCTACTGTGTTAAAAAAAAGTTGTGTTAAATACTTGTGATGTATTACATATCATTAAATAATATTGTAAATCTGTTTTAAAAAAAATATATATATACCTCGTTGAGTTTCTTGCCGGATTCTTCTCAGCAGAGGTTTTTCCGAACCGTGGTAGATTTTTTTTGACATTCATAAGTGCTTGTTATAGCCTAAATTGAATAAAAGATATTTTGACTTTGACTTTGACTTTGAGGGCCGTGGGTTCGAACCTGGACTGGCACCTCTGAGTTATTGAAGTTGGGAGACACCACCAATCGACTGACGTATTTCATTTTTATGAGCTGTCAAGACACGCTTTTTCCATAAAATTTGTATGATAAGAGCTAGCTATGATGTCACTAAAAGACTAATTATGAAGTTAGTTAAAAATTAATCTAGTTTTAGGGCTCTAATAAAGTGTTTTTTTAATTGAGTCGCGTTTTGGAATTATTGTGTAATTAATGGCGTCATTTAACTTGTTTATAAATATGTAAAATTATACCTAGGTACTTCAAATTCACTAAGAGCCTATGAAGCAGTTCGATGCTCTGTGTAAAATTCCTTATCCGCACTGAACCCATGTGAAAGTTACAACCCAAGCCCTCTCACTCGGAGTGGACGCCTATGGGCCTGCAGTGGCAAGAGAGAGTTTAGTAGAGCTCGTAAATTACAACCTGTTTGAAGTGTAGTCAAGAGCAAAGAAATGTTCATATTATTATTCTACACAGTTACTTATACAAAGTTCTTATTTGTCAGTTTTTATTACTCTCTAGACAAAAACCTATCCGTACATCGCACCTTAAACCTAAGCGTAGTTTTTGTATTAGGTAAGTTTATGTATTTTAGATTGGGATATTTTTATTTATCTTTGCCATAATTTCATCCGATTCTCTAGGCATAAACTGGTTTGTGACGAGTTTGTCTCATGCCATGAAATCCAAAAAAAAAAACCTTCGTCTGTACCTTACGAGGGTATGCAAATTTGATTATTGAAATAAATATTAATGTTCAAGGTACGTACGATATCGTGGTTCGTTGTAAGAGTTCGCACGGAAGTCAGAGAGGCAACCGTCAATGAGGGCTATCGTTTTTTGTCTTTCTAGATGGCGCCACTGTTTTGTTGAGTGTGAGGTTTTTACCCGACTGCCCGAAGGAGGGTTATGTTTTTAGAGCGTATTTATGCATGTATGTAGGTATGTATGTAAGTATGTATGTGGGTATGTATTTCCATTTCTTTGGTCCTCGCTGCAGCCTAAACAGCCAGACGGTTTTTAACATAGGAGGTATCATTGGATTCGTCATAACTGTCGAAGTGACATAAGTAGGCTATATAATAATTCAATATGGCGTCTGCGAAAAAAATAAGGCGGAGAAATAAAATAAAAAAATATTGTTACAATATGGGTATCAAATGAAAGCTAATAATTAGCCCATTCTAAATATATATATATAGGTAGTAATACTTTTGATCTTCCGTTTTCACATAAATATCAAAAAAGTGTAAAATAAAACATTAAAATAAAAAAATAAAAAAACCCGACTGCCAATACTAAAAGGAAGAAAATAAGCATAATGGTCTAGAACTCTGTTAAGTAGCTAATGTAAAGTTCAACAGTCGGGACCCATTTAAATCGTGACGCTTAAAAACTCTTAGTAATGGGTTCCGACTTTAAATTAGCTACTTAACAGAGTTCTAGACCATTAGGGTTAATTTCTTCCTTTTAGTTTTGGCAGTCGGGTTTTTTGATTTTTAAATTTAATGTTTAAGTGTGGCTTTCAAAGTCTGTTATTACGGGCGTGAAAACAAAGTTTAGATTAAAATCATATTTAATACACCTTAAAACCATACCATAAAAATATCCAGCAACTACAGTGTTGCGTAGTCCCGTTTTGTTCGGAAAAAAAGGAAGAAAAAAGCTTCCGAAAGACAAAACTGTCTCAAAACACGGACATTCATTGCCCCTTATCGCATAAGTGCCATACCTCATTAATTTCAGGTAATGCAAAATATTCACAAAATTATTCTAATTATAAATAAACCCGCGTAGCTCACCCAAAAACTATGAGATTTGACATTTCGGAGACCTCACGCTACACTAGCGCCTCTAGCGGCGAATTCATATGCGATAGCCCTCATTGCGCGACAGCATTCTCGCAGCCCGCGCTAGTCGGCGCGGCCATTGGAGGCAAAATGTCGGGAATACCTCTCGACTATTAATAGATACGTCAGTGACCCGTGCATCTTATTTGAATAATTACTTATGCCTTCTGTCTCATTGTTTATTCATTATTAGACTTCACCCGCGTCTTCACGCATTATATAACCATTAGATCCGGCTGTTGAATAGAAGTTCCGACATTTTACTATATTTCGGTGAGAATTTTCAAAAATTACATCAGTGATAACGTTGTAGGTATGTATGTAAAATTTCACGTCTCTAACCCTGGCGGTTGAGATTTCGAGATTTGATCCTGCTGATCTCGTGGGAATATCTGGTACAGCTACCGTATTAATATTCGGCAAATGCTCAGTAATATATGTATGACCTAAGTTTTGATCGCGCATTAGGTACTCGTTAACTAGGTATTAAGGCTTTCATATCTGCGATTATTTCCCCACTTAAGTTTAAACTTAAAGAAGATATCTATCCTACTTTTTTTACTTAAAAAAATTGTAGTAGGTACCTAGGTACCACTTTTCCAGCGTGATTATTATAAACCTGCACCAAACTTTACCTTTCTACTAATCCAAGAGTCTCTGAGCTAAGTTGCAGACGGACAGACTGATATGGTGAATCTGTAACGTAAAGGTTATGTTTTTGTCATTTGACTTTGGAACACTAAAAATTAAATGTGGTCTTGATTTAAAACAAATAGGTAAGTAAAAAAGATATCACAATAAGTAAACAAAAAACGTCGCTACTTCTTTAAAAAACTACCTCAATATCTGTAAAAAACTACCTATCTCACTATCTGACTACTAATATAGGTACATGTACCCGAATAGACATGGCCTAAAAAATAGATACCCTTTTTATACTAGTGACAAACCCTTGTCTCGAACATGTTTCATTTCCACTGTAACGTGAGAACTGCCCGGTTAGACATTAGATAGGTACCAGAAAAAAAAGAAATTGCTCACCGGCGCGTTAACATTGACAGCTCTGCTCTGTGGCGGTAAAAAAATAAAAAAAACAATCGATTCCTCTTTAAGCTGTTGGATTAAGGTTTAAAATAGTTTTGTTTTTGTATGTACCTATCTAATATCTAACTGGCCAGTTCTAACTTCTACATGAAGCCATGTCGTCAATGGTAGAGTCAATGAAATGAAGTTGATTAAGTAACTATTGTAGCCAGTTTTTTGTTATTTTGGTATTTTGTGTACCTAATTTAAAATGAAAACAGGACTTTATCTACATTATTCATGAAGGTATCTAACATAAAAGTTGATAATAGGGTAGTACTAAGCTCAATAGGTAGTAATTTTTGTCTACATTAAAAATAAAACCCCAATAGGTACCTATATCTGTTAACAATTAGCTAAAAGAATTTCTTTGCTCACCCGCTACCTTATGATAGCTAAGTTTATGCAAGATATGCGTGTTCATGCAGTTCCTCCACCTCCACACTGTAAGAACAAACCCATCTAATCACCACCACCACCCATACACTGACGCTTTGATAGATGGGTTTGTGTGATTTGTGTGTGTTCTTACAGTGTTGAGGTGGAGCATAAACTTAGCTATAGGTAATAAGGTTGCGGGTGAGCAAAGAAATTCTTTTAGTTCATTGATATGGAGCTCCGCAAAGTAACGCCTGATTCAATAAATTGTTAACAAGTCTTATGGAATATTGGGAAAATGTTCTGCTTATGTGATGTTACGTTTCTTTATAAATACCTACTAATATCTTATTAAATATCATAGGGCACTCTACGTAAAGTCTTAGATTATTCTTGTCTCAATGACTTCACCGATCGCCATCATTATGGGGTGTTTCAATTTTAGGACTAAAATACAAAACCAGGAAAAAAACGATTTGTAAGATTTGTTTATTGATACAGATATTAGATATCTTAAAAGCGAAAGTTACTTAGAATATTTTAAAAACAAATATCATCTTGTGGCTTAGTTTTGAGAGTGGCTTACGTAAATAGTTTATTGAATCAGGCGTTACTTTGCGGAGGTCCATATCAATGAACTAAAATAATTTCCTTGCTCACCCGCGACCTTACGATACCTAAGCTTATGCAAACACAACAACAACACAGTTTAAAAGCCACACACCACAGCAGTACACACACCACACACAGTAACAGTTTAGATACGACAGTATGGGGTCTATTATTAATCAGCAGGTAAATTTAGTTTCGCATCTCACTTGCTACGGCTTGGATCCAATTTCAGCAATGGTAGTTAATAAAACATGCCTTGACAGTAAATAAATAAAAATCAAGGTAGTTTTGAAGGACGGTTAACAATTACTATTAACAATTTGTGGGTAGTTTTGTTTTATTTCATAAAATATATGTGGTACTTGGGATTACATTGACGAATTAAAACGGTGGTTGTTCATTATCTAACAATGGTAGCATGGTGTAAGGTGTGTCATCTGAAGATGAGCTCTGGTTGATTTCGAAACGCGTCAGTGTAGTGTGGTGGTGGTGATAGATGGGTTGTGTGATTTGTGTGTGTTCTTACAGTGTGGAGGTGGAGGAACTGCGTGAACACGCATATTTTGCATAAGCTTAGCTATCGTAAGGTCGCGGGTGAGCAAGGAAATTATTTTAGTTAATTTACGTAAATAGTAGCGTAGTTAACATAGCTAGTTTTTTTTCGTCAATATAAATATTAGTCAAATACAAAAACAGAAAACTAGCACCCTGTAACTGGGCTCAATATTTACTCTACACTACAATAACATTTCTTAGAAGGAGCTATAATAACTAATTTATCATGTATCATCTACTAAATTTAAATATCGACACAATCCCACCAATGGTAACAAGGCCAACAAACAACGCTTTCTAGGTGTTAACTTTGACACCTAACCTTCCATACAAAACTGTTCTTTAAGCCAACTGAACACCGTATACAGCTGCGTGCTATACGCAAATACAATAAATCTTATAAACGAACAAACTACCACAAGCGAAACTAAACCGTATTTGAATTTCTTACGATTCAATACAGCTGTGGGTTGATACCGCCGCGTTTAGCTATAGGCGTCAATTTTCACACCTACCACCCTCAATCCAATCCAAACCCTATGGCGCTCTCTTTAAAACTTAACTTGGTGTTTGCTGTTTGTTTCAGTTAATTCATTTTTCGTTTGTTACAGGAAAAGGTGTCGTATTTCTCGCCTCTGGTGTGAAGGGTCGCAATACTGGACGCCGATTGGTGGGTTGTCTTGACGTTTCATTCGCTAGGTGCTGATTATCACATCTACCACAGATTATGCTAAAGTACCAACAAATTACAGTGGCACCACCGTCTATAGAAATTTATAGACGTACCAAAAATGTAGTTCCATTTTTGATAAATATTTTGTATCTGTGGTTGTCATTGTATCTACCTACGAATAAAAGGTAAAAGGAATGGAACGAATGGTAAATCTGAGTGTCTATTGCGTAATGTTTCTGACAATCGCGATCACAATTAAATGACAGTTTTCGCATACAAAAACTGTCATTTGATCGTGATAGCGAGTGTCAAAAACGTTACGCCATTGTCCCTCTGGTTATTGTTTAAGTTTAGGTCAACAACATGTCTAAGAAATGTCAGACCTTTTATGCCTAGACGATGGAAACTAATTTAAAATTTAAAAAGTACCTTAACATTAGAAATATACTTAGATAAGTACAGTCAGCATCAAAAATAGCTAATTACTTTTGTACTTTGTCGTTTTACAGCCACGTACTTAGCGCCATACAAAATTGACAAATGTGTTAATGTCACAGAGTAAAAAAGTAACCAGCTAAGTACTTTTAATGCTGACCGTACCTACATGGGTAGGTATCTAACCATATTTTTTATTTTTTGAAATCATAGAACATTACTTAAGTAAGTACCTAATTTAATTTTTAAAAGAACATGTTACTTCTGAGCAAAACTTATTATTACTTAAGATTACGTTTCTTCTTCTATTATTTATAAAACACCTAGAAGTCGTTAAGCTCTTTCGATTCTAATAATACGAACAGCCATCAAATTGTACGCTCTCTTAGTACAGTCAACGTCATAAATAAGTGATCACTTTTGTACCTTGTCACTCTAACGTGATGTGATGTTTGAAAAGCCATACAAAATTGTGTAACGACTGAAAGCGACAAAGTACAGAAATTGACATTTATTTATGACGTTAACGTTAATATAGGTACGAATTTTTCCACTTTTACATGTATCTCACTTTTTTATACTTATAAGAATCTCAAAGGCGAAAAATATTTTTTTGAATAATAAATAATTCAAATATTAAATTCTCTGTCCATTAAACTTGCATCAGAAATAGTGTTCTATTCTGAAGCGCTCGATT